>NC_026001.2:64632513-64825832 GCF_000442705.2 Elaeis guineensis
AAAAGTCGAAGCCCAACCCTCAGCCCAAAACTTAATTGAGAATTAAGAAATTTGATTAGGTTCTAGGATTGTTAATTGAAGAACCTAAGACACAAACCATAACACATTAGTTAATGGGTTAGTGGAAATTAGGTCCATTAATTGGGTTAGACCTAAGGTTAGATTAAAGATGGACTTAATTAGAGAATTGACTAAATCTAATCAATTGTTGTCTTAGGTTAGGTCAAGGATTCTCTAGATCAATTACAATAGTTGTAGTTGGTCAAGTCCATGTCTTTAACGAGAACCAAATGGACTTGATTCTTGGCTAAGCGGTCTAGCATGAACTGTTAGGTTTATCTAATCGAAATAAATTAAACCAATTGGTGTCTAAGGTAAATCAGACCGATGGTTTTTAATTGGCAGTCCGCTTACCTGGCCATTTCTGATGGTGTCTAAGGCAAGCTTTGACAGATCCTCCCATCAATCGAACTTACCTGGCTTCTTGCTAAAATTATGTTTTGATCGGATCACTTGACTATTCGAGCTAACCCATGTCAGCTAGGTAAATCAATGTGACTGATTTAGGTGCTCCTAGACCAGTCCTTTTAATAGTCTTCCTTAAGCTGACTTGGTGCAGCCAGTGGGAGGATCATGATAAGTTGGTTCATCAGACCTCCTCCTCTAAATCAATTAAATCTTTTAAAATTATTAGATCCTTAAAAGAAAATAGTTATGGTGATAACTAGATTATAGCCTCTCAAGTGTCTGGGTTAGAGCAAAGAGAAGAAGAAGAGGGTTTTCTTCTAGAGTTGATGGGTTCATCTCTTCCCTTCCTCCATCTATAAGTTTTCTGAGAGTATCTCATCTAAAACTCCTCCTACTTTTCATCTTTGAAAGAGTCCAAATCAAGAAGAAGGAGGCATCTGATCGACCATCGAAAAAGGATCCGCGCAGTACTAGCATATTATGCTAATTTCCTGGACCAGGACTTCTGATCGTGATTCGTGGGCTCGTGTGGATGACTCCTAAAGGTCGGATGCATGTGCGGCTCGCAATATCATCTTCAAGTTCGGATCAGCAAAGTAAGAATATCTAACTTGCAAGGTAATAGCTCTGATCTATTATATTTTACATACATTAGATGTAGCATAGAAACATGTTGATATGATCAACATGTAGTTTTTGCTCTTTATATTTTAATTTTTGATTTAATGTCATGTAATAATCATGTAATAGGATCTTAGATCTAGGGATTCTCTGATTTTATAAGATAAATTTTGATTTACTTTAGTCTTCCGCTGCCTGATCTTGAAAAAGTTTCAAGATCTAACCCTGAAACCCTAGATCTGGTTCTTTCACGTAGGACCTTGGAATCGCTGCTGAGAGGGATCAGTGCCGCACGGTACCTCTTATGATGGATCGATTGGTGGGACTTGATGCCACCTTGAGGGAGATTGGCCAATAGGGTTTGACAGCATTGTGGGTTTTGGCACTTGGGAAGGGTTTGGAGGCCACCACTAAAAGGGATCGACCGCACACACAAAAAGGGTGCCAAATTTGGAGAGCACCACGGAGAGGGATCAGCATGGCTAGAACTGTTTAGAGGTCACTCACAAGTGACTTGGGTGCACTGGGGATGACCACGATGCAGGAGAATTTCGAAGCCATGAGTAGGGAGCTGGGATCGGTCCACATGAGCGATTCTTCGGTGCTGTTATGGATCGATGAAAAAAGAAGAGGGGTTTCGGCCCTATCCAAGATCATACTGGTCAGTGGATTTTGCCACTGTCATCGAGCTAGACACATGCAAGAGATTGGATCGACCGATGGGCCATGATGAACCTAGGGTATCGATGCATGGAACCAGCCATGGGCCACTTTGGTGCTGCCTAGAACCAAGTCTACCAGGAGATGGGGTTGGATTGGCATAAGCAGGGTTTGATGCTGTCAGCATCTTCAGGTTTTCATGATTCTTTTGATGGACTTCAAATCAACACCAAATGAGGCGTTGCATGTGCCAAGCAGGGCAACTATTCACCCTTTCCCACCCTTACTCTCACATTCTCTTTTTTATCGCTTAGACATGTCGCTCGTTTTGGAGCATGATTTAGGGGCATGAGTCATCACAAGTGCCAAGTTTAGACATCACTTCATTAAGAATTGGAAAGGAAAAATTTTGAAGCTGCCCAATGATGCATGCACAGAGGTTTGGACTCTCCATTTTTTCCCACCACCTCATCTCTTTCTATTTCCTTGTCTTCTTCTCCTTTCTTTTATTTAACTGTGCTACTTGGATGGGATAAGAGGATTTATTGCATGTGCCATGATCGATTGACTCACAGCAAGTTCTGAAGCATGTTGGTGGATAGCTTATGATCGAAAATTAGTAAAATATGGAGATAAGTCAGTGTACTGTGCGTTGGAGGCCTTGCGTTGCATGCGGTATAAAAGCAATTAGAAATACTGAGGACAGACCTCACGGCACCGAGTGGATAACATTGGTGACATTTGTATACAACTTCGATGACAGCGAATGTAGATGCGGAAGGAATTTTGAGCCCACTATGGTGGTCTTCGGCACTATTAAAGGCCAGACCTATTTTTGGGATCGCTTATGTATACAAGGCTTTGTCTGCTCGTGGGGGATCCATGCATCGACGGCCTTGTTGGACGCATGGGGGTCCTTTTTTTTGTAATTAAGTTATTATTGAAATTTAGTAGAATTTCTTCCTTTTGTCTGTATTTAGTGCTTTCTCTACACTCCCAGCTTTGATTTTTTTGTGTTGTTGCATTTTAGACTTAAACATGCTCAAGTTTAGCATCAAGGAGATCTTCTGCCTTCCACTGAATAGTGGGATCTTCGGCCCCTCACTGAAGAGTGAGGTCCTCGACAAGCGGGTGGCTTCGATCTTGATCGTGGATAAACGTGAGGACGCACATGTAGGAAGTTTGTGATATAATTACAATCCAACAAATATGTAAGCATCCAGATCAAGATCTTTATCTGTACTCCCATTATGGAGGGGACTTTGTCAACTCTCCCACTGAAGAGTGGGGGCTTTGGCTGCACTCTCATTGAACAGTGAAGAATTTGACTGTACTCTCATTAAGCAGTGGGGGCTCCGACTGCTCTCTCACTGAAAAGCAGAGGTTTTGCCTACTCTTCCACTGAATAATGGAGGCTTTGGCTGCACTCTCATTGAACAGTGAGAAATTTGACTGCACTCTTATAAGCAGTGGGGGCTCGGACTGCTCTCCTATTGAAGAGTGGGGGCTTTGGAAGCTCTTCCACTAAATAATGGGGGCTTTGGCTACTCTCCTCATGGGTATAAGTGGCTGTTCATGCCCTCCATAGAAGTTATGAGTTCTGTTAGAGAGCTCTTGGATCCTGTTTAACTCCTCATTAATTGTTTTGGCTTGCACCTGATCTCTTCCTCAGTTCGAGCTTATTTTTTTCTTTAGATCAATTTGATTCTAGGCTTCAAATCGATCTAGATTTGGCTTCGACCTCAGCCCTTTGATTTTAATGCTCGTAGGCCTACAATTTTTCTAAAAAGAAAGAAAATGAAATGAAAAGTGAGGGCCTAAGAACCTCTTATTAAGAAAATTTTGTGCAAGTCTTTTGAGACTTGCTTCCTCTTCCGATCCGGATTGCATGCCCCCCGTTATTAGATCCAACCAAGAGTGCTTATAGGGGCATTCTCCAATCCATTCAATTTATGGTTGTGAAGAGGAAGTACTTGAGCAATTGGGTTCGGCACTATTTATGGACTCATGGGTCACCCAAGGAACCTTCTTTAAGAAGTCCCTCCATAACCTGATAAGAAAGAGGAAAGGACATCTATAGGAGATGTTAAATAAATAATGAAATGGGTGTAGAGTCCCATCATAATGGGGTATAGACAAAAGAGGGTGATCAAGATCAGTTCAGAATCCCTATTACATTTTTAGTCTCCCTTTCATCCTTTGTTTCCAGCAGATCTTCTCTCCTTTTCTCTTTCTCTCTCCTCTTTTAATGCATACTTGAAAAGAAGAAAAGACATGCGAAGAGAAATAGTGTCCCTCAAGCGAGAGGAGATTTCTTCCAAAAACTGGGGGTTCGGCCAACTTTTATTTTTGGAGATATGATGCCATTGGGGTGGCGTAATGGAGTTCCTATGATCACTCCTCATGAATGAGCTTGCATCCTTCAGACTTAAATTATTTGCCCCTTGTTCTTAGATCTAACCCAGAGAGCTTAAAGGATACTAGTGCCTTTCATTTAACAAGAGCTTGACGGTCACACAGTGTAGACCATCTCAATTTTTTTGGAAGCTAGCAGAGGGGGTTGTGAGGTTGGGAGCCTATAAAGTGGGTTGTGGGATGCCTCCGATAAGTAACATGGAGTGTAGTCTATAGCCAAAAGTCCCACCAATGAGGAAGCTCTCCACGGTGGCATAATGGTAGATAAGGTGCCCTTTCCCAAGATGGATAGTCGTGCAAGTGCTTGGCGCCAGTGCGAGGGAGCCCGCTCTCCTTCTAGCACCATTTTGTTGATACAAAAATCTATCCTTGGCCAAAGGTGCTAGAGCGAAGCGATATCCGGTGAGTCAACGGTGGCTATACCTGCAAGAAAAGTCTCCATCGAAGGTGGCTCTAGCAGGGACCCTCCGATGCTCAAGTTAGATTCATGCACAATAGATGGGAAAGAGTGCTTATGAGAGAGAGAGGAGGCATACCTTTGGATCCCTGCTTTACCTTTATTTATAGTGAGAGCCTGGAGGTAGGAGCCGTGGGAGTGCACAGATTGTCAGAGATATTTTATCTCCCATTAAATATCCTTGAGAGTCGTGCATAGCAATATTGACTCATGGTGCATGGGAAGCCACCCATTTTCATGGTGCGGGCTGATAGGATGTGGCTGGAGGGGATGGAGGACTCACTTTATTCATGATTTCTCCTATTAATTAATGGAGGGATATGACGGGCCATAAAAGAGGCCTCCCTCAATCATCATGACTAGCTGCTATTAAATATTTTGGGGCCATCAAAGATAGATCGATAAATGAGAGAGCTTCAGACCGTCCATAGATGACTTCGGCATGGTCAAAGTCAATACAAGGGACTGTGCACAGAAAAAAGTGGGGAGCTTCAGTTTTGACAAGGAAAAGTAAGGGCACATTCTCTTTCCTTCTCCTTGGCCACCACCTTTTCTCTTTCCGTGGTTGTCTTCTTGTATATGCCTTTTGTCCTGTTGTGATACCTCATGGGAGGAGGAAATGAGTGGGAAAGAAATATTTAATGTAGCTAATCAAATCCAAGTGACCCAGGGGATATGTCAAAGTATGTGTGTAATGGGTGGCACGATTTGAAAGCCCTTCGCCTCATGTCTTCGGTTGGTACAGAAATACCTTCCAACACATATCATATATGTAACTGATCTATATCAGATCTTAGCATAAACATTATTTAGATCTAATCTAAATAACAAGATTTTAGTTCTTAAAAGCATACAAAATCATGTTACGTAACTTGGCTCTGATACCATTTGATGAAAAAATCGATAGTTTCATGCATGCAATTTTAAATTTTTTTTAGTGGAACATGATAGATTAAACTATTTAATCTACATTATATGCATAAGATATAATCTAAACTATCATGTCAGGATCTATAACATGATTAAATATGCGATTAAAATCTAAAATTAATGAAACTTGCATCGATCACATCGATGTCTTAGATCAAATCTAATTGTTAGATCTAATCTAGTCGGATCCAATGAGTTCAAAACTTCTTATCTTTGCATGGGTCGATGAACACCACTACTGATCATGTAGATCTGAGGTCTTGCTCGATGTTGTGGAGCCACACAGGATGTCCAACCTCTACAGAAAGTCCATATGAAGCCCTTGAACAGATCAACCTTCCCGAGAATGATAGATCGCATAGAAAGCTTCTGGATGGCGAATCTGATTTGATCTACTTTTTTGATCACCTCAGACCCTTCCAATGTTGAAGATGAATCAGAGAAGGATGTTGTTTGATGGAGAAATGGTAGAAGAAAATCTTTTTATGATCTGAATCTCTCTTTCCAAAATAGTAGCGCCTAGACTGGACTCTCACCCAAGAGGAGAAAGAACTCCTCTATGCTTTCACGCCAACACTTGGCAACCCACCCCAACATCCTCATGCCCCAAAATCAGGTTAAGCCCATCTCTCAAAAATGCTTTCTTATGGTGGAAAAGCAGATCAAATTCAGTGCACACAATGAAACCTTTTTATTGTTGCCGATCATGAGAGATAGGATGAGATAAGAGTTTGCTTTTGATTCAAACTCAAAACTCTTTTGAGTTTGAATCAAGCCCAACTAATCCTCATCCAATCCCCATCCAAATAGGGACCGAACAAGAGGTGAAAGGCATGAAAATAATTGGGATTATATTTCTTTTGTCGCACATACCATATGTCCTTCACAAGGAGCCGATGGGTGGTTAGATAGGGATTAGTGTTTAGGTCTAATTCAAACACCTTTTGAATTCAAACCCTAACAACCCGTTCCTATCCTAAGTGGGCAACAAAGAGAGGTGTTTACTGGGGTATATCTCATGCACAAATCAGATTCATGCATCAGGATAGGCATGAAGAGAGGAGAGTGGCACAAGGGATGAAGTCCAATCTCATTGGACTCTTAGACTTAGCTATATGGTTCTTAATTAGGTTTTTTTCAAACCCAATTGGTTTAGAGCCAAATAGACCATGATGAATCTAATCTAATTAGGTTCCTATGGCCTCAATTAATTCTGATCAAATTAGAGAATTAACTGAGCCATAGTCCTGATCAAATCAGGATTAATTTTCTCTCAGCGATTAGGTCATATCATAATCTAATCAATTTTGACCTAATTGAATCCAATTCATTTAGATTGATCGAAACTTTAATGCTCAATCAAATTGAGCTAATCAATGATCTAATTGTTGACTAATCCTTCTAAATTATACTAACACAATAAATTATATTATTGCAATTATTACACAGGGTTAATCATCAATCGTATTGACAGTTTTACCCTCGGATGATTTTCAATCATCGATCTGCCAATTGATCGGAGAGGAACTTCTAGTGTGTGTGACCCCATAGGTTTGAACCTACATCAGTAACACAAAAATAGTGCTAATTAAAGTCTTCCTAGCACTCCCTATGGCTGCTTAATTAAGTGAAAACATCACCATAGGATCAGAAGATTTCTGTACTAATCATAGTGACCATTTAGCAATGGTACCTAATGTTCGGATAGATTGAATGTATGCAAAGCAACACTCAAAACTTATTGACATGTGGTTACCATATAATTCATCCCTTTGATCCTAATACTCAAGGTGACCTAAGGTTTAACTATCAACTCTGGATTAGTCAACCACAATGTATTTCAACCTTTCAAATCCATCACATAGGTTATCCTGGCCAAGATTTTACTAAATTAAAATATAGTGATGCATTAACTTATGTAAATTGGAGGGATAAATCTCATCTTGACTCATACATTGACTTCATAAGTATTTGACTATATCCAATAGCCTTCTGTCACTGAATTAAAAATTTAGGTAGTCCGACATCAAAGCACAATGAGTTGCTTACAAGTCCTCGTGGTGATCTTAGGTCGGAGGGATACTTATATCTATATCATTTATGAGCTACTCTTGACAGCAGAGTGCTCCATAGTTGGATCACGTTCAGTGAGGTGTACTCTTACATCTCACCTGCATGCCATACCAGTGTCTCCACACTCTTTGGTTAAAAGAACAACCAACCCATATGGCATATAACAACCTACACTTGATATGGCTATCATCCTGGTAATAGCATATTGATAAATCATATATTTATGCATATATTTTATATATTTTATGGTGCTAACATCTTCAAGAAATCCTAATTTCAGATTTAAGTTGGACTTTCTTACAAAATTATGTATTTTCAAAAATAGTTTTGAAAAATATGAAATTAGTATATATTTATAAAAAAATATATGTTGAGTTGATTGATTAATTTAAGCACCAAAAATCAAGTTTCACACCCATTAGAAAAGTTATGAGAAGTTTAATTTATATTTCTTCTTTATTTGACAGGTAAATTCAACTCATCGGAGATGTTTTGAAATCCTGAAGCCTCAGAATCCTAGCCGACCATTCACCCCATGAAATCCTAACCCCACACCTTCCTGTTGTTGATGCCATTAGCTAGAAAAGGAGCTAGGAGGTACAGAAAGCAAGAAAAAGATAGTTAATCTCTTCCTTGGCTGGACCCCCTTGATTCTGAAATCTTTGGCATGAGGACCCCTGAAAGGTAGGCTACAGGACTCCTAATTGAGCAAGACTAGATCTTACAGAATCTTGAGGCAAGCAAGAAAAGAGTGTAGTTTATAAAAGTCAATTTAGATTTCAGATGAGCAAGAAAAGAGTGTAGTTTATAAAATAAGAAACATCTGATACACCTAGATTCTTCTTAGCTTTTCTTAGGGCAAAAATCTGATATGGCAACCAATTTTGGGTGGAAAAAAGCTAACCTAGAAGAAAATAAATAATAGTAAATGGGAGTCCAAAAAGATTCAGCAAGAGGAGCTTGAGTGGCAAAAGCAAATAAGGTAATTCTTCATGTGATTGTTTCCCAAATTAAAGAGATACAGCCTCGCAAATCAAGAGGGATTTACATGGCATAAATTCAAGAAAAAAATTATCAAAAAATCACCAAACCCTAGGCCTTTTTAAAGGAGTCCACACCTCATATTGAAATCATCTGGAGTTGGACAGCATAAAGAAAGAGAGAGAGAGGGTGGCAACAAGGGCTTAGGGTTTAGGTTGTAGCTTTAAAGAAAGGGGTGCCTTGAAGAGGGCTTTGTTTCCTCCACCATCACTTCTATCAAGCCTCCATCTTTTCCAAGATCAGATCCATGAAAGATGAAGAAGAAGATGCAAGCAAGCTCTATGGAGTACGAAAGAAGACTAGTCCAACTATCTTCCCAACAAGGCTATGGAATCTATTTCGACAATCTTTGTTACTATTTCAAGCTTCCTATTTACTTTTTGTTCTCTGCTTTTATTTTTCTTTACATTTTCTATAATTAATCTTTGATTTTGATCAATGAAAAGTTAATTTTATATCCTTTAATTTCTATCTTTTAATTAAAATTTTATTTTTATTTCACATAGTTGCTAGGATCTAGTTAGTAGATCCTAGTACCCAGTTACTTTCTTTTACACTTTTAATTCTTGCTATATTTTTTTAAAATTTTTACAATAAAATTTATATTTTAATTGATGTATGATTTAAATTACTAAAATTTATTTTTATTGTAAGCAGATGCTAGGATCTAATTAGTAGATCCTAGTACCAATTTTTTTTGATTGCACATTTAATTCTTAGTATCCAAATCTGTTCAGTCTTTCTTTTCTTTCTTTCAAAAATCAAAGATTTCAAAACATCAACCCATAGCCTTCTCCATAGATTTGACCCAACTCACTACTATTTAAATTTTTTTTAGGAGTTGAAATTAAACTGATTGCATGGTGTCCTAATGACAACATCGTGCATATCAAGTTTTTGGCACCGTTGCCGGAGAAGGCATTAATTTTAATGTTTGATTTCTTTAATTTTCTTATGAATATAGCTTACTATTTTTTTTAATTTTTTTATCTTTTTTGTAGAAAAAAATAGAAAAAAAAGAGAAGAAAAGAAGGGTGAAACACTTCAAGTTGGTGAGATCAATCCTAACCCTAAACTACTTTCTTTTTTTTTTAGTATTAATTATTATTTTGTTTTTGAATTAACATAAAATTCATCCACATAAATCTTATAAAAATTGTATGATAAGAGTAGAAACTTAATTGTTGAGAAGCATTCATCATCTTAGATTTACTTTTGGTGATCGCTGGAGACAAGGTAAGCTTTCAAGTTTGATTAGTTTCATGTATCTAGTTTAGTTATATAGAATCTCTTGTTTGAACTTGGTTGTGCATCTTCATTCTAAATCGACTTAAGGGCAACACTCATAATAAGATAAGATAGAGATTTTATCACTCTTTCTTAGCCCAAAAATAACAAACCAGCATCCCGTATTAACCCAAGCCTAATTAACCCCTAGGATCAACTGAGTTCAGTTCGAGTATTATGGTGAAGTCAAGTACAAAATAAGTTTGGACTCACCCTTAAAACTAGTGTCTAAGGCAAGAAATTAAAAAGGCTAAGCCTAAGTAGACTCATGGTTATTTAATTAGGTCTGTTACGAAAGCATGGAAAGCCTCCCACGACCCCACCTCTTATCTGGCTAGTTGAAGGAAGTGAGAACAAACCCAACTCACATCTAGGCCACGTCACTCTACATCGAACTGTTTGATCTAGGTAATCCATAGGTGTCTAGGTTTAATTGTTTGCTAACTTGTTTGTGATTGAAGCATTAAAAAAAAATCTAAACTATACATTAGGATTTATACTGGTACATGCACGGCAGGAGATCACTTCGTCTTGACCTAGTTGAACCCAACTCTGAAATTGAATGGATGATACATATTAAACCCGATAACCAGATGGTTAAAAATCCTAAAGAACTACCTAGGTAGATGAAGAAATATTTTATTCCTTCCACCTATAACCCATCGACTTTTATCCACTTACCTGAAATCTCAACAAGTCATTATGAGATCAAGTCAACCATAATCTAAATACTCCCATCTTTCAATGGGAACACCAATGAAGATCCTTACATACATCTAGATGAGTTCTTAAAAATATGTTCTACTGTAAAAATCCAGAACTTTACTGATGATGCACTTTGACTGACCTTATTCTCCTTCTCACTTAAGGACAAAGCCAAGTACTGGCTTGGCACAATAGGGAGACCAATTCGAATTTGGGCTGAAATGCAGCATGATTTTCTTAAGAAATTCTATCCCATAGGTTGAACCAACACTATGAGGCAAGCTATCATTAGATTTGCTCAGCTTTTAAGGGAACAAATTCATAAATCATGAAAAAGACTTAAGAAACTTCTTAGAAAATGCCCACACGATGGTCTATCTAAGTGACAAATTATCCAAGCTTTTTATGAGGATTTAGGTGATCAGTAGAGACAGATGGTTGATGCATCTTGTGGAGGTGCATTCATGAGCAAGAGTGAGGATGAAGCCTATGCTCTATTTGAGACTTTGAGTGAGAACTCGATCAATCATGCTTCACTATCTTCTTATCAAAGGTCCATTCCTCATCAAAAGTGGGTAGAAATCTAACAAATTAAATATGCAAACTCTAATCCTAAGATCGACTTGAACCTGATAGCTCAAAACTTAGATAAAGTCAATCTTCTTGCTCAGAAGTTAGATCAGGTCATAGCCCTAGGTCAACAAACTCTTGTGTAATACACACCATCTCTTAATTTTTAGAAGATTTATTTTATCTGTGCTAGCCCAGCCCACCATGTGAGTGAATATCCCACGGCTGCATAGTTTTCACCCTTCATCTAAGAACAAGTTCAAGCTACCCAAGGTTACTTCAAACCTATTAATGACCCATTTTCAAACACATATAATCCAAGTTGGAGGAACCATCCTAATTTTTCTTGGAGACCCCAACAGACTCAAGCTTAGATCCAAATTCCTCCTATGTCAGACTTTCAAAATAGACCTCAGTATCTAAACTATGTCTAATAGAGGTCAGCCTAGTCAATCAACCTAGCTATTCTATTACAATCAGCCGTCATACCCACCTCCTCAACAGACCAATCTAGCCGATGATAGGTTTAATCAACTTCAATAACTAATTATGACCCAACAGTAATCTATTGTTAGGCTAGAAGCATAATCGAATAGATAGCTGAGTCCACCATAAGGAGAGAACCAGATCAATTATCAAGCCAGCCTATCACAAATCTCAAGAACAATCCACCCACTATCCACCAACCATCTGGATCTAATCATCAATTCAATGTTCCATCAAAGAATCTCCAATTTGAGAATGCCAACGTAATTTCTGATCTTAGAAGTGGAAGAATTCTTAAGGACCCATACCATGACTAGGTGAGAGAGACTAATACTGACACTAGCCAAAATGAGAATATAGAAGAAGAAGTTGGTACTGAGACTAACCACATAGAAGAATCTGAGTCTGAAACTAGTATTGCAGCTGGTTCCAATTTGAGTAAGAAAGACAAAGGAAAGAAGAGAGCAGATTAGTTATCTGAGTTATATAAAGCTAAAGTCCAATTTCCTTCAGCCTTAAAAGCTGGTTCTTCTCGCAAAAAATAAGGAGCATGCAATGAGGAGTTAATAGAATTATTTAAACAAATTCATATTAAGTTACCCCTCCTCAATGCAATTCATCATGTTCCAACTTATGCAAAATTTCTTGAGGAACTTTACATATAAAAGCGTGAGTCGAGAACAACGGAGAGAATTGTGCTATTTGAAGATGTAAGTGCAGTCTTGTTGAAACTATTGCCTCAAAAAATAAAAGATCCTAATGCTTCTTTGATTTCATGTGTTATAAGAGGCATCACCTTTGATCGATCTCTACTAAATTTAGAAGCTAGTGTGAACCTACTTTCGATCTCGATCTATGAAAAATTTAGGATTGGAGAACTAAAACCCACATCGGCCATTCTGTAATTAGCCGATAGATCAGTAAAAATGCCATGTTGTCTGATTGCGGATATCTTAGTTAGAGTAAATCAATGTTATTTTTTAGTAGACTTCCTTGTACTTGATATGGAACCATCTCAAAAGCTAAATTAGAATCCCATAATTTTAGGTCATCCATTTCTGGCCACTGTCAATGTCAATATTAATTATAAAATAAGAGCTGTGGATATTTCTTTTGGAGATCAAAAGGTGAGAATTAATATTTTTAATACCTTAAAGTACACTCAAAAGGAGGAAAACTATTTGGTAGTTGAATTAATAGATGAAATAGTTAAATTTGATTCCTCCTTAAAATTAATAAACAATAATTTTTTAGATGAGCTCATTGAAGAAACTCAAGTCCAGAAGGTGAATGTTCTGCTTGATTCACCTCACCCATCTCACCCACTAGAATTTTTCAATCCAGTATTTGATCCTGAGTAGGTGAGAGAATCGACATAGTCTAGCTAAAGATTTGAAATTTAGCACTTGTTGGGAGGCAATCTAATATATAAAATAAAAAAAATTTATATAAAATTTTAAAAAATAAAGAAATAATAATCATAAAAAAATTTTGCAGCCATCATATTGAAGATGAGCTCCTTCTCTTAGGTTGTTTCTCTCCCTATCTTCCTTTTTATTTCTTTCATTCTTATAGTTTGAATATATTTCTTTGACTTGTTTATATTATTCAGGACAATGGTAATTAAGTTAGGGGTAGGAAAAATCTTTTAAAAAATCTTTTGAAAAATCTTTAAAAAAATCTTTGAAAATTTTTAAAAAATATCTTGGATATTGTGAAAATTTTTGAAAATTTTTAAAATCTTTTAAAAAATGATTGAAATTTTTTTTTTAAATTATTGAATAAATCATGTGTCAGAAAAAAAATCTTGAGCAAAATAGACTAGAAAGAAATAATAGAGTTAGAAAGTATTTGCTAATGAATATAGCGAGTCAATGAGTAGACAAGTTGATCGAACTTTTAGCAACCTACTTAGGTCACCTACAGGCTATAAGCACTTTTAATTACACATGCACACTGATGAGGCAAAGTAGGGGTTGATTGTAAGGCCAACTGAGTATTTGATTATTACTTAAAGAAGATAATTGATATACACTCCAATTAAAAATTTGAATTTGAGAAAAGAGCTATCTATCTAAAATAAAAGTATAAAACATAGAGTATATATAGATTACCTTAAGCTTAGTAACCGGATCTCCACACCTAAGTCAAGTGTAGAGGTTCGCATCAAATGATGAAGGGAAGGCCAGGATGCTTAGCACTACAAAAAAAAAGAAGAAAAAGAAGAAGAAGAAGAGCAATGTGAAAGCTATCTTCATTCATGAGCTTAATTTGGGGGTGTATAGAAAATTAATCGAAATAGGTGACAAGAGAAGAAATATTTGCCCTTTACAAGTCAGCACCCAAATGCTAAAATAGTCATCACAAACACAAGTGCTGTAGATCTTTAGATATATTTTAAGGAAGCTTCTGAGTAGACTGACCGTGAAATCTACTTTTGAAACTCAATACTTAGTTAATGATACTTGAAAACTTCTTGGCTTTTAATCGTAGGCCTATTTTTGTAAGGAAGGATCTTAATGAAACATGGTAAATAAATACTTATTTTTTTTTTTTTTACATTGTTAAGGGACTAATAATGATTAAGTTGGGGGGTGTGATAAATTATATATTTATATATATATATTTTGTATTTTATGTATTTAATGGTGCTAAAATCTTCAAGAAACCCTAATTTCATACTTAAGTTGGACTTTCCTGCAAAATTAAGTATTTTTGAGAATAGTTTTGAAAAACATGAAATTAGTATATATTTATGTAAAATAGATATCGAGTTGATTGATTAATCTAAGCACCAAAAATCAAGTTTCACACCCATTAGATAAGTTATGAGAAGTTTAATTTATGTTACTTCCTTATTTGGTAGGTACATTCAAATTGCCAGAGATATTTTGAAACCCTAGAGCCTCAGAACCTAGCCAACCATTCACCCCATGAAACCCTAACCCCACACCTTCTTTTTGTTGATGCCATCAGCTAGGAAAGGAGCTAGGAGGCATAGAAAGTAAGAAAAAGGCAGTTAATCTCTTCCTTGGCTGGACCCCCTTGATTCTGATATTTTTGGCATGAGGACCCCTGCAAGGTAGGCTACAGGACTCCAAATTGAGCATGACTAGATCCTACAAAATTTTGAGACAAGCAAGAAAAGAATGTAGTTTATAGAAGTCAATTTGGATTTTAGATGAGGTAGCTACATCAAATTAAAATTGGTGATAGTGTTGGACAAAATAGGAAATGCTCGATACACCTAGATTCTTCCTAGTTTTTCTTGGGGCAAAAACCTGATATGGCAACCAATTTTGGGTGGAAAGGAGCTAACCAAAAAGAAAATAAAAAATAGCAAATGAGAGTCCAAAAAGATTCAGCATGAGGAGATTGGGTGGCAAAAGTAAATAAGATAATTCTTCATATGGCTGTTTCTCAAATTGAAGAGATACAGCCTTTCAAATCAAGAGGGATGTATATGGCATAAATTCAAAAAAGAAATCAGAAAATTACCAAACCCTAGGCCTTTTTAAAGGAGTCCATGCCCCATATTGCAATCATCTAGAGTTGGGTGGCAAAAAAAAAGAGAGAGAGGATGGCAACAAGGGCTTAGGGTTTAGGTTGTAGCTTCAAAGAAAGCGGTGCCTTGAAGAGAGCCTTGTTTCCTCCACCATCACTTCTATCAAGCCTCTATCTTTTTCAAGATCAGATCTAAGGAAGATGAAGAAGAAGATGCAAGCAAGCTCTATAAAGTATGAAGAAAGTGGAGTCCACCAACTGTCTTCCCAACGAGGCTGTGGAATTTACTTTAACAGTCTTTGTTACTGTTTCAAGCTTCCTATTTACTTTTTGTTCTCTGCTTTTTTTTTCTCTTTAAATTTTTTGTAATTAAACTTTTATTTTGATTAATGAAAATTAATTTTATGTCTTTTAATTTCTATCTTTTAATTAAAATTTTATTTTTATTGCACATAGATGCTAAGATCTAGTTAGTAGATCCTAGTACCCAGTTACTTTCTTTTGCACTTTTAATTCTTGCTGTATTTCTTTTAAATTTTTATAATAAGATTTAAATTTTAATTAATATAAAATTTAAATTATTAAAATTTATTTTTATTGCAAGTAGATGCTAAGATCTAGTTAGTAGATCCTAGTACCAATTTCTTTTGATTGTACGTTTAATTCTTAATATCTGACTCCATTCAATCTTTCTTTTCTTTCTTTCAAAAATCAAAGATTTTAAAATATCAACCCATAGCCTTCTCTGTGGATTTGACCCAACTTGCTGCTATTTACAAAAATTTTTTAGGAGTTGAAATTAAATTCATTGCATGATGTTGTAACGACAACATCGCACACATCACATATCGTTTGGTCATGAACACATTTAAGGACTAAATGATAAATCTCCCTTTATCATATTTAAAATAGTTCTAAGGACTTTATCATAACATAAGAGTTCATAAAAGTAGATGTACAATTTATGATAAAAAAAATAAATTACTATTATTAATTAAATAATTCATATATAATTTACAACATAAACTCAACCATCAACAAGCTGACGATTGGCTTTGGGACACAATTCTCAATAACAGCTTCATGGATAACCGCCACATCAAAATTCAATATTTGTCCCCCAAAGGGAGGAGGCAACCAAGAAAGAGAATTATGAGAAGGAATGTGCCATGGCACATGCAAGTTGCCCTAGTTCTTTATTCGGGACTCATCAGAATCAATACCGGTATCAAACATATAGTACTTTAATTGATGGATTAACTGCATAGGAAGAATTTCTTGGTTGTTTTTCCTTGTAGAAATGCTTCCCCAATAAAACTTCATCAAACTAGACAAAGAAGATATCTCAAGCAATTAAAACCAAATATAGTATTGTTCGATTAGATTGTATAGAGTATATACTCTCCTATATAAGATCATTGTTTTCCAAAGGCATCCTTTTTTTCCAACATTCAATCATGCCATCAGATATCAAATGCATGTCTTTTATCATGTAAATTAGCATAAAACCCATGCAATGCACATGATACATTGTTATTAAAAAATATAATATATTTAAAATATTACTTCTATTAATCATATGATTATTTAAAAAATAATATATATTGCACTAATATATATAAGATTTATTTTATTAATAAATATTTTATTTGTTTTAATAAAATATCATTTTATTAGTATATTAATATATTCTTAAATATTATTAATCTTTAAAGAATATCATTAATAAAAATATTATTTTACAAAAATATATTAATTAAAATATTATTATTATCAATATTATCATATTAAGATTATAATAAAATCAACCACCGAAACACTAAGAGAGTTGCAAGATCTTATGTTAAAATGCTCTTTTTTTTTTTTTAAACACTTGTTCTGCAAGCCTCCGGACTGACATTGATCATCCACCGACATGAAGCTTAGGTCTGGTTGAAGAGGTGCTTCCTTTCAAAGAAATCTGCTATGAAAGTTTGCATGTACCAAAGGTGTCTAGTGGGGGATCCTTTGATGCTTAAGTTAGTCAAAACTTGAGAACACAGAAGAAAAAAGAAAGAAAATAGGGAGAGAGTTGTTGAAATTTCATGTAGGGACATGCATATGTGTTTCAATTTTTTTTTTAAAATAATGCAGTGAAATATAAGATTAAAATATCTTTTAATCTAAATCATGCATATATAAAATATAGAATATAAGGATCTACTTCATATGTTGAAATTAAATATATGCTGAATTTTATGCTGAAATTAAATATATGATCAAATCACATACTTATTTTATAATTTTCTTTTTCAAATCTAGATCTAAAATAGAGTAGATTCTTCTTTAGTCATGCAAAGATCTGACCTCTGTGGGTATCCACTTAGAATCTGAAGAAAAAATGGATAGTCCAAAGCATGTATTTTTAAAATTTTATAAAGAAATAATAAAAAATTAAATATTTTAATCTTCTAAATATGTCTTAGATCAGATCTAAACTATCATTAAAGATCTATGACATAAAAAATTTACATACAAAATCTAAAATAAAATAGAAAACTGCATCGATCACATCAATGCCCTGAATTTGATCTAACTCTTAGATTATGTCGGTAGAGTTCAGAACTCATCATTTTTTCATGGGTTGATGATCTCTGCTACTGGTAAGAATGGTATGAAGCTCTCACTAATATCAAACAGCCACACAAGCATCCAACCTCTATGGATAGTCAACACGAAGCCTCTCGGATCGATCAGCCCTCCGTAGGAGTGCTCCTCGTGCAGTCGGCTTCTGATGGCAAATCTAACTTAATCTCCTTCTTCGATCATCTCAAACATTTTTGATATCGAAGATAGATCAGAGAAAGATGCTGGATGATAGAGAAAATTTAGATGAAGACTCTCTTCTCTTTGGTTTTTTCCTCACCCAAAAACCTAGAATAGTTCTAGGTCTTTCACCCAAGAGGAGAATGTTCTCTTCTTTTGTTCATGCCAAGGAGGAAGGAAACCCACCCAATCCTCACATCCCAAAGAAGTGTTTTTGACCCTCATTCTCTCTTTCATCTCATGGTGAAGAGCTCTCTTCTTTTGGGATACAAAATTGTGGCCTTTTTATGATTGTCGCACAAATCAGATAAAACAGGATAAGTGTTGGAGTTTGTTGCAATTCAATCTTTTGAATTTCAATTCAACTCCAACCTTTTCTCACCCTTATCTAACTTAAAGAGGGACTTACCAAAAGAAATTAAGCATAAAAATCAATTGGAAAGACCTCTTTTTCTTATACACAATAGACCCCTTCAAAAGCAGCCAACGTGTGGAAGGATATGGATAAGGTTTTAAATTGAAATTCAACTAATTTAAATTCAAATCAAAACCAACCAATTCTTATCCTAAATGAGCGATAAAAGAAGGATTATTTTTTAATTTTCTCACATACAAACTAATTTTGTATGGTAAAAAAAGGTGTGAGATAATTTAGGTGGCGCAAGGGATAGAGTCCTACTCATTTGAGACTCTGGGGTTTAACCAATTATATTTCTTTCAAACCCAATCCAATTAGACTCAAATAAAATATGATAAATCTAATCTAATTAGGCTCTTATAACTTCAATTAAATTTGGTCAAATCAATAAATTAATTGAGCCATAGATTCGATCAAATCAGAATCATTTCTCCCTTACCGGTTAGGTCATCTCATAACCTAATCAGACTTGACTTGATTGAATCAAATTCAATCATACTTGATCCAGACTTTAATGCTCAATCAAATTGAGATAATTAATAATCTAATCACTAATTAATCTTTCATTAATGATAGAGTCCAAGTTTAGTGAGACTCTTCTCTAGAGTCCCCGTCTAGTGGGACTCTTCAACAGAGTCCCCATCAAGTGGGACTCTTCATCAGAGTCCCCGTTGATTGGGACTCTTCAGATTAGCCAAGTAATCAGAGAGGAACTTCTAATGTGTGTGACCTTATAGGTTTGAACCTAAGTCAGTAGCACAGGAACTGATTCCTATACCAATCGGAGTAACCATCTAGTAATGATAGCTGACGTCCGGATAGGCCGAACGTATGCTAAGCAACACTCAAGAATCTATTTGAATATAGTTATCGTATAATTCATCCCTTCGACCTAGGATTTAACTGCCAACCCTGATATGGTCATCCACATTGTATTTCAATTTTTAAAATCCATCACATGGATTACCTCAGCCAAGGTTTTACTAAATTGAAACACACTGATACATTAACTCCTACTTATTCAGAGAGATCAATTTCATCTTGACTCACACACCGACTTCACAAGTACTTGACTATGTCCAAAAATCTTTCATTGCTAAATTAAAAATTTAGGTAGTTCGACACCAAAGCATAGTGAATTGCTTGTAAGTCACCGTGGTGATCTCAGATCGAAGGGACACTTATACCTATATCCCTTCGGAGTGACTCCTGATAGCAGAATGCTCTGGAGTGGGTCACGTTCAGTGAAATATACTTCTATATTTCACTTGCATGCCATACCAGCGTCTCCATGCTCTTTGGTTAAGAGGACAACTAACCTATATGGCATACAATGACCAACACTTGATATGTCTATTATCCTAGTAATAGCATATTATTTGGTCGCAAACTCATTTATGGACTAAACGATATATCCTCCTATATCGAATCAAATAGTCATAAGGACTTCATCACATAACAAGAGTTCAAAATGAAATGTACACAGTGATGAAAAAACTAAATAATATTTATTAATTCAATAATTCATATACAATTACAATGATAAGCAGAACTGCCAATAGGCTGACGATTGATTTTGGGATACAATTTCCAACAACTCTCACTTGGACTAAAGCCAATCGGTGTAGTATCGTATACCCATCTTTGATTTATAGTCTTCAAACTCCTTGACTTCAAGGGCTTTAGTAAATGGATCGGCTAGGTTCTCCTTTCCGTCGATCTTCTGAAGCTCGATGTCACCTCAATCCACGATCTTTCAGACCAGGTGGTAGCGATGCAAAATGTGCTTGGTCTACTGATGTGACTTCGATTCTTTTGCTTGAGCAATGGCACCAGTATTGTCACAGTACAACAAGATGGGGCCATCAAGGGAGAATGCTACTTCGAGCTCATTAATGAACTTTCGTAGCCACACGCTTCCTTTGCAGCATCGGATGTCACGATATATTCTGCCTCATAAGTAGAGTCGGTCACAGTATGCTGCTTGAAACTTTTTCAGTAGATTGCTCCACCGTTCAGAGTATAAATATATCCCCACATGCTTTTGCTGTCATCATGATCCGACTGAAAATTGGAGTCTATAAATCCTATAATTTTTAAGTCGGATTCTCCATAGATAAGCCACTGATCCTTTATATTTCTTAAATACTTAAGGATGGTCTTTATGACCTTTCAGTGATTCTCACCTGGATCGGACTGGTATCTACTCACTACTCTTAATGAGTATGCCACATTCGATCGCATACATGTCATGATGTACATAATAGATCACACTGTCGAAGCATATGGAATTCCACTCATAGGCACTCTCTCTTGAGGAGTTATCGGACAATCACTCTTCGAGAGAGAAATTTTTTGACTTTTCAGTATTTTTTGAAATTCTCCATGCTGAACCTTTTCAGCACAGTATCAATGTATGTCGACTGAGATAATCCAAACAATCTTTTAGATCTATCTCTATGGATCTTCATCCCAAGGATGAAGGATGCTTCTCCCAAGTTTTTTATGGAGAACTGTGATGACAACCAAACTTTTATTCCTTGTAATGCAGGGATATCATTTTCGATTAAGAAAATATCATCGACATACAAAATAAGAAATACTACCACAGAGTTATTAACCCATTTGTATATGCAGGGTTCTTCTTCATTCTTAATGAAGTCATATATTCTGATCACTTTATCAAAATGCATGTTCCATCTCTGAGATGCCTGCTTAAGTCCATAGATGGACCTTTGAAGTTTGCACAACTTAGACTCATCTGTGGATATGAAACCTTCAGGTTGTATCATATACACCTCTTCTTCTAGCTCTCTATTTAGGAAGGCTGTTTTTACATCCATTTATCAGATTTCATAGTCTAGATGTGCTGCTATCATAAGCATAATCCGAATAGACTTGAGCATTGTCATAGGAGAAAACATCTCATCATAGTCAATACCATGATGCTGATGGTAACCCTTAGCAACCAGATGGGCTTTATAGGTCTCCACCTTTCCATCTGCGCCCCTCTTCTTTTTAAAGATCCACTTACACCCTATCGATTTTATCCCTTCACGTGGATCAACCAATGTCTATGGATTATTGATTTTCATGGACTCCATTTTGGATTTTATGACTTTCAGCTACTTATCAGAGTCAGACCTCTGCATCGCATCCATATAGGTGATCGGATCCTCATTGTTCTCATCGAGTTCAACTGGATCCCCATCCTGGACTAAGAAACCATAGTATCTATCTGATTGATGCGGTACTCTACTGGATCTCCTTAAAGATGTTTCTATAATAGGTTACAGATTTGATCTAATCAAGTTCAATTCTATGGGTTTACTAGATTGGTCAGTTCTTCTACTAATCAAATTTCATCAAGTTCAATCTTTGAGGTATTAGTTCCTTCACCAAGGAACTCTTTTTCTAAAAATACAGTCCTATTGCTGACGAACACCTTCTGTTCGTCAGCAAGGTAGAAGTAATATCCCTTGGTCTCTTTTGGGTACCCTATAAATAGATATTTATCAGACCTAGGTCCAAACTTGTCAGTTTTCAATCGTTTGACATAAGCCGGATATCCCCAAACCCTCAGGTGAGAGAGTGCTGGCTTACGCCCTGTCCACATCTCATGTGATATTTTACTTACAAACTTACTCAAAACTTTATTTAAAATATAACAAGCCGACTCGAGTGCGTATCTCCAAAAAAAAATCGATAGATTTGCAAAGCCCATCATAGACCGAACCATGTCTAACAGGGTTCAATTCTTCCTTTCCGATACACCATTATACTGTGGTGTTTCAGGAGGGATCCATTATGAGAGAATCTCATTCTCTTCTAAGTATGTCAGAAACTCGCTAGAGAGGTATTCTCCTCCTCGATCGGACCAAAGAGTTTTAATACTCTTTCCAGTTTGTTTCTCTACTTCATTACGGAATCATTTGAATATTTCAAATAATTTTGACTTATGTGTCATTAAGTAGATGTACCCATATCTTGATAGATCATCTGTAAATATAATGAAATAATAATATCCACCACTGGCACTAGTGTTCATAGGTCCACATACATTAGTATGTATCAGACTTAGAACTTCACTGGCTCGCTCATCTTTTTCAGTAAAAGATGATTTGGTCATTTTTTCAAGAAGACAGGACTCACATGTTGGGAGTAATTCACAATCACTAACTTCAAAGATTCTCTCTTATGTCAATCTATTTATTTTGTTTTTGTTAACATGACCTAACCTACAATGCCAAAGATAGATATCGGAGACATCACTAATTTTAAGGCATTTGTGGGATATGTACATTACACTAATAGATTGTGATAATATATAAATATCATTGTTCAGTTGTCCATTCATCACATTAACACCATTCATAATGATATTAAAATTATTTTTTTTTTTGAAATTTTATTACTGTACATGGCCAAAAGGCCTACAGAAATAATATTCAATAAAAAAGAAGGACAAAAGTGATATTCACTTAGAACAATTATATTAGACTTGAATGCAAGCTTAATAGTCCCTAACGCTAGAACTGTAACTGGTCTTCCATCTTCAACATTAAGAAATCTTTCACCTTCATGAAATCTCCTACTACCTGCAGACCCTGCAATGAATTGTAAATATTAAAAGGGCTTCTGGTATCTAATACCCAGATAGTAAAATCATAAATTGAGAAATTACAAGGTGTTATCATATAATTATCTTGTCCAGCAACAACTTGCTTCTTTCTTGATCTATTCGGATTCAGGGAGGCAATGTATTGAGGATAATTTTTTTTTTAGTACCCCTACTATTGAAAAATATATCCCAAAAGCCAATCGTCAACCTGTTGACGGTTGAGCAACTTCGTATTGTAATTGATTTGTTAATAAATAAAATATATCTTTAGCATCTTCATCATAAGTTTTCATCTTCTAATGAACTCCATTATTATGATGAAGTTCTTAGGACTATTTAGATTTGATAAAGAGAGGATTTATTGATTAGTCTTTAAAACTACTTATGACCAAATGATAGGCTGTTAATAAGGACGACAGCTTCTATCAAGCATAGGTCGTAGTAGGCCATATGGGTTGGTTGTCCTCTTAACCAAGGAGTGTGGAGACATTGGTATGACATACAGGTGAGATGTAAGGGTACATCGTTATGGAATGTGACCAACTCTAGAGCATTCTGCTGTCGAGAATGTCTCTGATGGGATATAGGTATAAGTGTCCCTTAGACTTGAGATCGCCTCAGTGACTTGCAAGCAACTCACTGTGTTTTGGTACTGGACTAACTAAATTTTTAATTGAGTGATGGAAGGCTTTTGGGCACAGTCAAGTACTTATGAAGTCAGAGTATGATCAAGATGGGATTGACCACTCCAAGAGTTGGAAAAGAATGAGTCGCTATATTTCAATTTAGCAAAACCTTGGCCAGGATAATCTATCAGATGGATTTGATATTTTGAAATACAATGTGGACAATCTGATCAGAATTGATAGCTGAACTCTGAGGTGTCCTATAAGTATTTTGGTCAAGGGGATGAATTATATGGAAACTATATCCGCATGGGTTCTAAGGATGTTGTTCTACACATTCGACCTATCCGACCATCGGATATCATTGCTAGATGATCACTTCGATTGGTACAAAAATTTATTTCTATACTATCGACTTAGGTTCGAACCTATGAGATCACACACATTAGAGTTTATGATCCGATCGGATGGTTGATCAATGATTAAGAATCATTCTAGGGTTAAACGATCAATACGATTGACATTTAACCTAGTACAAATGTTGCAGGAGGATCGATTAGCAATTCGATTGCTAATTGACTTAATTTAATTAAACCAAAGGATTGAGATTAAGTCTAATTAAATATAATTTAATAAGATTTAGTTTGGGCTTGATTGGATCAAATTTAATTAGTTTATTGGATAAGCCAAGTGCAAGGAAAAACTAATCCTAGTTCAAATAGGACTTGGGTCAACCTAATTTCTAATTTGATTAGAAAAATTAAATCAGATTTAAATCTAATTTAATCTAATTAAATTAGGCTCTTGATTGGGTTAACACCTATTTTAATTAGGTTGATTTGGTTTGAGAAACCAAATTTAAACAAGTCATAGATTGAATCCTAGTAAGACTAGGATTCCACCTTGCGCCACCTTAGCCCCCCATACCCACTCTCTTTTATCCCACGCCCACTCTCTCTTATTTTGTATGACAAAACCCTATCTCTCAGGTATTCACGCACACCCAAAACTTTCCTCTCTTTCTCTCTTACATGGAATGTGGTTGTGGACCAAGTCAAAGTAGGAATTAGTTTGGATTTCAAATTCTATGAGATAGAGTTTTAGGAAACCAAAACTCTTTCCTTATGGCACTGATTTTATCTAAATTTTTTTGAGATTTTTGTGGCTTTTATGGCACATAATATGCATCCTTTACTAGTGGTCCATAGCAAAAAAAAAAAAAAAATAGATGCCCAAGAGTTGGGTGCCCCTTGTCTTGCCTTGTTTGGATAATCATTGACTAGGTATTTGACCTAGACAAGGACTCTTCATATCACTCTATTTAAAATAAATTTTTTCATGAAATTTTTATGGAACATAGAGAATTGAGAGTCCTTTGAGGCATCCAAAAATCAAGGAGAAAAATTCTTGGGGTGTGGAGATCTAATAGACACAAAACTAGGTGTCTGGGTTAGAGCAAAGAGAAGAAGAAGAGGGTCTTCTTCTAGAGTTGCTAGGTTCATCTCTTCCTTTCCTCCATCTGTAAGCTTTCTGAGAATGTCTCATCTAAAACTCTTTCTCCTACTTCTCATCTTTAGAAGACTTCAAATCAAGAAGAAGGAGGTATCTGATCGACCATCGAAGAAGGATCAGCGCAGTACTAGCGTTCTGTGCTGATTTCCTGGACCAGGACTTTTGATCATGATTCGTGGGCTTGTGTGGACGACTCCTAAAGGCCAGATGCATATACGGCTTACAACATCATCCTCAAATCTAGATCAACAAAGTTAGAACATCTACCTTGCAAGGTAATAGATCTGATCTATTATATTTTACATACATTAGATGTAGTATAGAAACATGTTGATATGATCAACATGTAGTTCTTACTTTTTATATTTTAATTTTTGATTTAATATCATGTAATAATCATGTAATAGAAACTTAGATATAAGAATTTTCTAATTTTATAAGATAAATTTTTGATTTATTTTAGTCTTTCATTGCTTGATCTTGAAAAAGTTTCAAGATCTAACCCTGAAACCCTAGATCTGGTTCCTATAATTGGTATCAGAGCCTAGGTTGTTTATTACAGATTATTCATACATATTTAGATTATTTCTTAGATTAGATCTAATTTATAATCTGATTGTTAAATCTAAAATTAAAATTTTTAGATCAATCACAAACTGTAGGTTGTCCTGCTGTAAGGTTTACCCCTTACAGTGCAAAGGTTGTCCTAGTTTGTGTAGATCTATCTTTAATCATAAATTTATTAGATATGATCTAGATTAAAATTATGATTAATTAGATTTAAAAATTATTTAAATCTAAAATAAAATTTTTTTGTTAGTAATTTTCGTGCAAAGAACCATCATATATTTATCTGAAAAATTTGCGTAGTTTAAAGTTGAAATTGTTTCAATTACATGAACCTGTTTAGATTAGATCTAAAGTAGTTTCATGCTTATTTCACTTTCATTTTGATTATGAATCAAATTTGTAACTTGATTGGTAAGAACCATGTTGTAAAAATATTTTACAAACATGAAAATTATTTTCGAAAAGCCGAACCCCAACCCTCAGCCCAAAACTTAATTAAGAATTAAGAAGTTGTTTGATTAGGTTCTAGGATTGTGAATTGAAGAACCTAAGACACAAACCATAATACATTAGGTTAATGGATTAGTAGGAATTAGGTCCATTAATTGAGTTAGACCTAAGGTTAGATTAAAGATGGACTTAATTAGAGAATTGACTAAATCTAATCAATTGTTGTCTTAGATTAGGTCAAAGATTCTCTAGATCAATTACAGTAGTTGTAGTTGGTCCAGTCCATGTCTTTAATGAGAACCAAATGGACTTGATTCTTTGCTAAGCGGTCTAGCACGAACTGTTAGGTTGATCTAATCGAAACTAATTAAACCAGTTGGTGTCTAAGGTAAAACAGATCGATGGTTTTTAATTAGCAGCCCACTTACCTGGCCATTTCTGATGGTGTCTAAGGCAAGCTTTGGCAGACCCTCCCACCGATCGAACTTTCCTGACCTTTTGATGAAATTATGTTTTGATCAGATCACTTGACTATTCGAGCTAACCCATGTCCGCTAGGTAAATTAGTGTGACTGATTTAGGTGCTCCTAGACCAGCCCTTTTAATGGTCTCCCTTAAGCTGACTTAGTGAAGCCAGTGGGAGGATTATGATAAGCTGGTTCATCTGACCTCCTCCTCTAAATCAATTAAATTTTCTAAAATTATTAGGTCCTTAAAATAAAATAGTTATGGTGATAACTAGATCATAGCCTCCCATTAAGTGGATGATAATCGGTTCATTAGTTGGATAATCATTGGAGGCCCAAAGGCCTGGTGCTTATCGACTGATGGAATTATCATTCATAATATGATTTCTTGACTGCATCTTTCTAAATGGAGGTTAGGTTAGCCAACCAAAGTTGAGCCTAATCATTCATTGGCTAAATGGGCCAAGTATGGTCATGTTAATAGTTGGACCTAGCCAGACCTTTTCAGTGGAGGCCCAAGCCTACTAATTAGGTTTTTGGGCAAAATTAAAATTATTAAAAATTATTTAGAGAAATAATTGGTTATGAACCTACCCTTAGATATACATGAGTTGGCCAACCAAAGTTGGGCTTGTGTGTAGTCTAAGTGGATTCTAGTATCCACTAAAAAATTAAAGTAATTTCTCGAATTGGAGGTAGAGGCTACCAATTCAAATAAAATAGTGGGAGAAACCTTTTGATTAAAGTTCAAATCTTTAGGTTTAATGAATAATTACTAATTAGGTAATGGTTTTTCTTTGTGCAGATATGGCCACTTCCCTATCACTCCGATCATTGTTGGACAATGATAAGTTCATAGGACCCAACTTCGGTAGCAGGTACCGAAAGTTGAAGATAGTCCTGAAGCATGAATAGATCCTATATGTGATAACGGATCCTGCACCTGAGGAGCCAGCTGCCAATGCACGTGGAATAGTCAGAGATACTTACCAGAAGTGGCTCAGTGATCAGACCCCGGTGCGCTGCATCATGCTGGCTACCATGAGCGATGAGTTCAGTCATAGATTTGAGATGACTCAGCCAAAGGACATGCTTCAAGTGTTAGAGGATGCCTTTGGCACACCCGATGACGTGGAGAGGCACAAGATTAGTTATGCCATCTTCAACACCAAAATACGGGATGGTGCCTTTGTCACTGATCATGTATTGTACATGATCGAGCTGATGGATCGTTTGAGCAAGCTCGGCTTTATCTTGCATGAGCAGCTTGGGAAAGATGCAATACTGAACTCACTGCCCAAGTCTTATCTCCCATGCCTCACTCATTACAGAATGACAAAGCCTGAAGTACACTACCATGGGTTACTGGGGTTGCTTCAGAACTTTGACAAGAATCACCAACTCCACAAGGAGTCAGTGAACTTAGTGGGAGGTTCGTCTTCTGATTTTTAATTTTTTAAGAAAAGGAAGAAGAACAAGAAGAAGAAAGTGAAGAAGGTGCAAGTTCAGGTTGAGACATTAGTGTAGGGCCAGACCAGAAAGATCAAGCCCGATAAGAGTCAAGCTGAATGCTTCTTTTGCAAGAAGCGAGGGCACTGGAAGAGGAACTGTCCTCAGTACATTGCCTCCCTCGATCCGAACAGGCAGAGAAAGAAGAAAGCTATTGCTGGGCAAGGTATTTATATGATAACTCCTTGTAATTTTTTTATTTGTGATATAACTGACTGGGTATTGGATACCGGTAGCCCTTACCATATTTGTAATTCATTGCAGGGGTTGCAGGTCAGTAGAAGATTCGAGTAAGACGAGAGGTTCCTGAACATTGGAGATAGAAGACCAGTTCTAGTTCTAGCACTAGGAATCTTAAAACTTGTATTTGAGTCCCATACCATTGTTCTTAATGATTGTCATTTTTGTCCTAGTTTCTTTTTAAATGTTATTTCGATAGGCCTTCTGGCCAAAATTGATTATGAAATTTCAATAAAGAAATAAGTTTGTAATATCATTATGAATGGTGTTACTATTTTTTATGGATATTTGAACAATGGTGTGTATATGTTATCACAACCTGTTAATGTAGTTTATTCTACAGGCAAGCACCCTAGATCAGATAGTGTATCAGATATCTACTTATGGCACTGTAGGCTAGGTCATATAAACAAGAATAGGATAAACAGGTTGACTCAAGAGGGAATCCTCGAAGTCAGTGATTGTGAATCACTTCCAACCTGTGAGTCCTGTCTTCTTGGTAAAATGACTAAGTCATCTTTTACTAGAAAAGGTGAGAGAGCTACTAAGCTCTTGGGCCTAGTACATACTGATGTATGCGGACCCATGAGCACAGGTGTTAGAGGTGGATATTTCTACTTCATCACTTTCACGGATGATCTATCCAGATATGGATATGTCTATCTGATGAAACATAAGTCAGATTCATTTGAAATGTTCAAACAATTCCAAAGTAAAATAGAAAAATAAATTAGGAAGAGTATTAAAACTCTTCAATCTGACCGAGGAGGAGAATACCTTTCTAGTGAGTTTCTCACATATCTAGGAGAGAATGGGATTCTCTCCTAATGGACTCCTCCAAGAGAACCACAGCATAATGGTGTGTCTGAAAGGAGAAATCAGACTCTGTTAGACATGGTCCAATCCATGATGGGTTTTGCCAGCTTGTCGATATCCTTCTGGGGATATACACTCGAATCGGCCTATTATTTATTAAATAGGGTTCCAAGTAAGTCTGTAATCAAGACTCCATATGAGATATGGATAGGAAGTAAGCTAGTACTTTTACACCTTAGGGTCTGGGGGTGACCGACCTATGTCAAACGGTTAGTTACAGATAAACTTGGACCTAAGTCTGACAAACGAACATTCATAGGATACCCCAAAGAGACCAAAGGATATTTTTTCTACCATGCTATTGAACAAAAGGTGTTGGTCAGCCTTAAGACAACTTTTTTAGAAAAGGAGTTCCTTGGTGAAGGAACCGTTGCCTCTAAGGTTGAACTTGATGAAGTTCAACAGGTAGAAGGACTGACACTAATAGCTGAACCTAAGTCAGATTTGACTAGATCAGATTCGAAGCCCAATGTACCTGCACCATTAAGGCGATCCGATAGAGTACCGCATCAGTCGGACAGATACTATGATTTCTTGATCCGAGATGGTGATCCCATCGAACTCAATGAGAACGATGAGGATCCGATCACCTATATGGATGCAATGTAGAGACCTGATTCCGAGAAATGGCTTGAAGCCATGCAATTCGAAATAGAGTCCATGAAGGTCAACAATATATGGACATTGGTTGACCCACCTGAAGGGGTTAAACTCATTGGGTGTAAATGGGTCTTCAAAAGGAAGAGGGGCGCAGACAGAAATGTGGAGACCTATAAAGCCCATCTGGTTGCCAAGGGGCATCGTCAACATTATGGTATTGATTATGACGAGATATTCTCCCTGTTGGAAAAGATGCAAGGTTTCATGCATGAATTTCAAAATATTTTTGAAATATAACGCAGTGAAATATGTAAATTAAATAATTTAATCTACAAATGCATGTAATCAAATTACTAAACTTTACAATTAAGATCTATAACATGTCATATTATATTTATAAATTAGAAAATAAAAAATTTGATATTGATCAAATCAATACCCTAGATCTGAAACAGTTTCAGATCTAAAATCTAGATCATATCTAGATAAAAGAAGAGATCAGATCTCTTACCTTCATGTGGGTTGAGAACTTTATGGTTGATTTTTTTTGTTATCTTTGGAGCCGCACACGTGTCCGACCTCTACAAGTGATCCACACGAAGCTGCAACAAAATCAAGATTCGTCGAACGAAGATCTGCTTGAAGTGCTAGCTTCTTGCAGATCCCTTCAGATGGTTAATCTAAAAAATATTCTTTGAATCTCTTGGATATTTCAAGAGATGAAGAATATGAGGAGGAATAAGAGAGAAGTCAAATCTTTTGACCTCCTTAAAATCAAAATTAATATTTAATAGAAAAGGGTCCTAAGAGAAGACAGATCTTCTCCTTCAGTATATCAACAATTGATATCCTGAAAAAATCTCTATGCTAGGACTTGAGAAGACTTTCTTCTCTTGATATTTTTTTAGTTTTTAGATCTTATGATATCTGATTTTTCTCATAGAAAAATCTCATGATTTATGGAGAAGAAGGGTTCTAAAAGAAATCTTAAGAAAAGACCTTCTTTTCTTCGTCTTCTATCAGAACATGATCATGTCATGTCCAAAATAAGATCACCATGCTCCAACTCTTTGGAGCATGAATTCACCACGCCATCCCTCTTTCTCTTTCAGATTTTTTATCATATAAAAAGACATAAAACAAAGAGATATTAATATGAAAGGAAAAAATAATAAGAGAGGATAATCTTCTCTCTTACCTTTCTCTCTACAAGACATCAACCTTTGATCTCTTGATTTAAGACTTTCCTCCAAGGATTTTGATACCTCAAACCACCCATGTAATTCTTCTTTCTCTCTCATATTTTTATCACATAAAAATACAAAAACAAAGAGGAAAAAATATGAAAGAAAACCAATAAGAGAAGATAACTTCTCTCTTACCTTTCTTCTCTAAAAGACATCAACTTTTGATCTCTTGTTAGAGGACTCTCCTCCATGGATTTTGGTGCCTAAAACCTCCCAAGTCTTCCTCGTTCTCCTCTGGTAATTTTCTCAATTTTCCATAAATTTTTGACTCCTATATCATGGCATATGGGGTGGCCTCCTTTTTTATGGCAGACTATGTCATAAGACCTAGTCTAACAAGGAGTCCTTGGGGCTTCCAACTCTTGGATGCCCCCTATCTCATTTATTTCATGGATAGCATGAAAATAACTACAAAAGGGGCAACAAAAAGGAGAATAAACATGGAGGAAGTTGGCACAAGAGAAGGAGGAAAGAGTCCTTGTGAAGAGGGACTCTTTCAAAAAGAGAAATAGGCTAAACCACTTTCCACAATGAACCAAATTAATTTTCATATTGAATCAGATCAAATATGATTCAAATCTATAGAATAAGTGGTATGAGATTACTTTCCTTAGATGTAAAAATCATAAAAAAATTATCTAGAATTAATTAGTGGGCATGGGCTTTGATTTTCTTAGGTGGCGCAAGAGAAGATGGAATCCTAGTCTAACTAAGATTCTTATTTAGATTAGGTCAAATACTTTGAACCTAATTTAAATTAATTTTAACTTAATTAATGGTGATCCTAGTCTAACTAAGAGTCTAATTAAATCAGATTAAATCATATTTAATTTAAATCCTAACTTAATTAGGAATTAGGTGCATACAAGTCCTAGTCAAACTGGGACTTGTTCTCCCTTGCAACTGGCTTATCCAATAAACCAATTAGACTTAATCTAATTAAATTCAAACTAATTATAATTAAATTATATTCAATTAGACTTGAATTTAACCTAATTGCTCAATCAGATTGAGCCAATTAGCGATCCAATTGTTAATGATCCTCCTGCAATACTTGCATTAGGTCAAACATCAATCACATTGATTGTTTAACCTTAGAATGATTCTCAATCATCGATTAACCATCTGATTAGGTTACAACCTCTTATGTGTGTGACCCTATAGGTTCAAACCTAAGTTGGTAGTACAGAAACTAATTTTTGTACCAGTCGAAGTAACCATCTAGCAATGGTTTCCGACGTCCAGATAGGTCGAATGTATGCAAACAACATTCTAAGAACCCTGACCCATGGTTATCGTATAATTCATCTTTTTGATTAATAATACTCAAGATAACTTCGAGTATGCTGTCAATCACTCATACAAGTCATCTCTATTGTGTCTCAAAATTTTGCAAATCCCATGACTCCTCACGAGGATTACCCAGGCCTAGATTTTGCTAAATTGAAGCACAGCGAGACATTCTCTTCCTGAAGTTAATCAGAAGTGGTCAATCCCATCTTGACTCACACACTGACTTCATAAGTACTTGACTGTACCCAAAAACTTTTCGAACTTATATTAAAAATATAGGCAATCCGACACCAAAGTACGGTGAGTTGCTTGCAAGTCACCGTGATAATCTCAGGTCAGAGGGACACTTATACCCATTGGTCTTAGCTAACTACTCTTGATAGTAGAGTATTACATTGGTCACGTTCAATGCAGATGTACTCTTATATCTCACCTGAATGCCATACCAGTATCTCCACACCACTTGGTTACGAGAACAACCAACGCATATGGCATACAGCGATCTACACTTGATAAGTTATCGTCCTTGTTAATAACTTATCATTTGGTCATGAACAATTTAAGAACCATCCGATAAATTCTCCTTTATCGATTGATTGTGGTTCTAAGGACTTCATCATAATTTAGGAGTTCATTTAAGGAAGATAGAACTTTTATGATGAACTTGCCAAATTATTATTATGATTAGATAATTTATATACTAATTCCAATCATCTACCACTTAGATGATAGGCTTTAGGATATATTTTTCAACAACTTCCACTTATACTAAAGTCAATCAGAATGATATCAAATATCCTATCTTCCACTTGAGTTCGTAAAACTTTCTAGTTCTGAGGCCTCAACCAATGGGTCGGTCAAGTTCTCCCTTTTCATCGATCTTCCAAAGATCGATGTCACCCTGATCTAAAATCAAAAGTGAGAGTATGCTGGTCCTTCGATTCTTTAGCCAGATTTATGGCTCCAGTGCTACGATAGGACTGGACCATCGATGGAGGGTGCCACTCCAAACTTGTTAATGAAGCTCAGCAATTACACAGCTTACATGGCAGCATCATATGCTATGATGTACTCTACATCACTAACTGAGTAGGCTAAAGTATCCTGCTTGAAACCTTTCCAGCAGATTGCTCCTACAATTAGGGTATGATCCGACACTTTCTTGTTGTCATCTTGATCTGACTAAAATCAAAACATGCACATATTTAAAATCAGTATTTTCATATTTGAGTCATTGGATCTTAGTATTTTCCAAATACTTAAGGATTGTTTATACAATCTTCCAATGATTTTTGCTTAGATCAGATTGGTATCTGCTCACTACCATTAGTGAGCATACCATATCTGATCTTGAATATGGAGAAATTAGATGACACCCAAATCTTTATTCCTTGCAATGCTGGAATGCCATTTTCGATTAAGAGAATTTCATCCACAGACAACACAAGGAATAACACTACAGAACATTTTGCCCACTTGTAAATGCAGGGTTCCTCATTATTCATAACAAAGATATATGTTCAAAATGTATGTTCTAACTCTGGGATAAAAGTGAAACGAGCTTTATAGGTCTCCACCTTCCCATCTATGCTACTCTAATCCTTTTGAAAAATCCATTCATACCCAATGGGTTTTATTCCTTCAGGTGAATCATCTAGTGTCCATACACTATTGATTTTCATGGACTTCAATTTGGATTTACTGGCTCCAAGCCCCTTCTCAGAGTTAGACCACTGCATTGTGTTTACTTTAATGGGCTCCGAGTTTGATCTAATCAAATCCGGTTCTGTAGGTTTACTAGATTATGTCGGTTCATTTCTACCGATCAAACTTTCAAATTCAACTTGATAGGCATCAGTTCCTTCTCTAAGGAACTCCTTTCCAGAAGGAATATCCTCCTACTAATGAGCATCTTATGTTCTTCAGCATGATAGAATTAGTAACTCTTAAACACCTATTGGACCATGAACCAAGTTTATCTGTATGCAAACCATTGACATAGGCCGATCAACTCCAAACCCAAAGGTGAAAGAGTCTAGGTCTATGCCCGATCCATATCTCATATGGAATCTACACAACAGACTTACTCAGTTTATTTTTAGAGTAAAACAAGTAATCACACAAGAGCACAATCCTGAAACAAGCAGATTAGTGAACCCTATCGTGGATTGAATCATGTATAACAAAGTTCAACTTCTCATTTCAGATACACTATGTTCTTTAAAAGAATCCACTGAGAGAGAATCCAATTCTTTCCTAGATATGTCATCCTTTTTATCGTTTGAATCATTTGAACATTTCAAGTGATTTGGTCAGACGCACCCATGTCCAGATAGGTCGTCTGTAATGAAATATTAATATCTTCCTCTGGCACTTAAGTTCACAGGTCTACATACATCACTATGTATGAGACATAGAACTTTATCAGCTCCTTCATCTTTTTCATTAAAAGGTGACTTTGTCATCTTTCCAAGAAGATAAGACTCACAGGCTATCAATGATACACAATCATTGATGTCAAGGTTTCTCTCTCAAACTAACCCGTTTATCCTGTTCTTGTCAAGATGACTAAGCCCATAATGCCAAAGATAGACATTCATGATATTATCTAACTTGGGTGTGTATATTACACTTAATAAGCTATGTAAATGTCATTTCTTTATTGTCCATGTATTATTGTAACATTATTCATAATAATACCATAATAATCTTTCTTTATGAATGATGATCATCTTTAGCCAAAAGACTAACAAAGATTATAAACAATGGACAATAGTAACAATTACTTTAAATGATAATATTTAAAAATAAGCTCTATAATTTCTAAAGTTAGGATTGGAATAAGACTTCCATCCCTAACATTCAAGAATTTCTCATCATTTTCAAATATTCCACTTACTTGTAGTCCTAGCAATAAATTGTATAAAACCATTGGTATCTAATACCTAGGTAATGGAATTACATAGAGAAACTTTAAGGTGTTATCATATAACATCCTTGATGAGCAACCCTTGCTCCTTTCTCTTGTTCAGCCTATTATGATCAAGGAAAACAAGATAATTCTTCTTCCTATGACCCTGTGCTTATGCTTGATTTGGATCAATTTTGGACTAATTATTTTGACTGGACTAAGAAGCCCCAATACGAATCCATTCGTACTGCTGAACCAAATTCAACTTTCAATACTAATTAATGAAGTTGGGTCCCATGAGTCATCACTGTCTAACAGCGATTGGAGCAATTAAGGTTTAGCCTTATTTTGAGAAAAGAGAACAATGACCTAATGTATATGAATTATTTTAAGCTTAGAGATTGGACTTTAGTCTCAAGGTTCTCCCACTATTTTATTCAAATTGGTAGCCTCTACCTCCAATTCAAAAAATTACTTTAATTTTTTAGTAGGTACTAGAATCCACATAGACTACACACAAGTCTGACTTTGGTCGGTCAACCCATGTACATTTACAGGTAGGTTCATTAACCAATTATTTCTCCAAATAACTTCTAGTAATTTAATTTTGTCCTAGAAATCTAATCAGTAGGCTTTGGCCTCCACTGTAAGGATCCGGTTAGGTCCAACCATTAACATGACCATACTTGATGCATCTAACCAACAAATGATTAAGCCCAACTTTGGTTGGCTAACCTAACCACCATTAGAGAGACACATCCAATTCGTCATATGATGAGTGATAATTTCATTAGTCAACAAGCACCAGGCCTTTGGATCTGCAATGATTATTGAGTTAATAGACTCATTATCAAATATCTTAATGGGAGGCTATGACTCAATTATCTCTATAACTTTATCATTTTAAGTACCTAATAATTTTAGAGGATTTAAAATTATCAATGATTTAAGGATAGAAAAGATATGGACCAATTCGCTCCCACTGACTTCATCAAGTCAAGTCCTCCCACTGACTTCTCAAGTCATTAACAAGGACTAGGATCAAATTTGATCCATGGGCACCTAGATCAGTCTCACTGAATGAAATCAGACTCTCTGATTTCCTATGTGACATGGGTTAGTACGAATCAATGAGCAACCTAATCAAGATCTGATTAACCACATTGGCCAGGTAAGTATGATCGATGGGAGGGTCTGCCAATGCTTGCCTTAGACACCATAAGAAATGGCCAGGTAAGCATGCTCCCAATTAAAAACCACTGATCAAGTTTACCTTAGACACCAACTAGTTTATCAATTTTGATTTGGTCTGCCTAAAGACTTGGGCTTAGCCGCTAAGCCACGATCAGTGTCCATTTGTTAGATATATGGACTTTGATCAACTACAACTATTGAAGTGATCTATAGAAATGACCTAATCCTAATTAACTTTTAATTAGAATTGATCAATTTCTTAACTTAGTCCATATTTAATCTAACCCTAGGTCTAACCCAGTTAATGATCTGGTCAAAGCTAACCCATTACCCTTTAACCTATGTTTTATGAAATTATCTTAGGATCTTTAAATCACAAACCTAGATCCTAAACAATCATGTCTGAGGGTTGGGGTTTGGTATTTTGAAAAATATTTTCAACTTTTGAAAGGTTTAATACAATCTAGTGTTGTTTCACTAAATAGGTCGACTCATTTCAAAAATTGATTGGCTTATTTCACTAACAAACACTAACAATTAAAATCAGTCAGAAATATAATTCAATCAACTTTTCAGTCGAGCTGGCATGCTGGTCGAGCTGGCTTGCTGGTCGAGCCGGCCCGATCAGTAAATAGAGCCTTCGTAAGATCCTATTCTATGCTGATTTTAATCTATGTACATTACATAAAAATTCATGAAATGAAATAGACTTAATCTAAAATATTCATGATAAGATTTATTTAAACTCTTTTAAATTTTCTAGATCGCAATGTACCAGGATAACTTACAGTTCGTGTGAACATTATTTTATTTTTTAGATTTATTTTAATGCAATTATGAATATGTTATAAAAAAACCTGGCTCTGATACCATTGTTGGAAAAGGTGTAGGATTTCATGCATGAATTTTAAAATTTTTTTGAAATATAACACAGCAGAATATGTAAATTAAATAATTTAATCTACAAGTGCATGTAATCAAATTACTAAACCCTATAATTAGGACCTATAATATGTCATATTATATTTATAAATCAAAAAATAAAAGATTTGATATTGATCAAATCAATACCCTAGATCTGAAACAGTTTTAGATCTAAAAACTAGATCATATCTAGATAAAAGAAGAGATCATATCTCTTACTTTCATGCGGGTTGAGAACTCCATGGTTAATTTTTTTTATTATCTTTAGAGCCACACATATGTCCGACCACTACAGGTGATCCACATGAGGCTGCAACAAAATTAGAGGTTCGTCGAACAAAGATCCACTCGAAGTGCTAGTTTCTTGCAGATCCCTTCAGATGGTTAATCTAAAAAATATTCTTCGAATCTCTTGGACATTCTAAGAGATGAAGAATATGAGAAGGAATAAGAGAGAAGTCAAACCTTTTGACCTCCCTAAAATCAAAATTAATATTTAATAGAAAAGGATCCTAAGAGAAGACAGATCTTCTCCTTCAGTATATCAATAATTGATATCCTGAAAACATCTCTATGCTAGGACTTGAAAAGACCTTCTTCTCTTGATATTTTTTAGTTTTTAGATCATATGATATCTGATTTTTCTCATAGAAAAATCTCATAATTTATGGAGAAGAAGGGGTCTAAAAGAAACCTTAAGAAAAGACCTTCTTTTCTTCTTCTTCTATCAGAACATGATCATATCATGTCCAAAATAAGATCACCATGCTCCAACTCTTTAGAGCATGAATTCACCACACCATCCCTCTTTCTCTTTCAGATTTTTTATCATATAAAAAGATATAAAACAAAGAGATATTAATATGAAAGGAAAAAATAATAAGAGAAGATAATCTTCTCTCTTACCTTTCTCTCTACAAGACATCAACCTTTGATCTCTTGATTGAAGACCTTCCTCCAAGAATTTTGATACCTTAAACCACCCATGTAATCCTTCTTTCTCTCTCATATTTTTATCACATAATAACACAAAAACAAAGAGGAAAAAATATGAAAGAAAACCAATAAGAGAAGATAATCTTTTCTCTTACCTTTTTTTTCTACAAGATATCAACTTTTGATCTCTTGTTAGAAGACTCTCCTCCATGGATTTTGGTGCCTAAAACCTCCCAGGTCTTCCTCGTTCTCCTCTGGTAATTATATCAATTTTTCATAAAATTTTGACTCCTATATCATGGCATATGGGGCGGCCTCCTTTTTTATGGCAGACTAGGTCATAAGACCTAGTCTAACAAGGAGTCCTTGGGGCATCCAACTCTTGGACGCCCCCTATCTCATTTATTTTATGGATAGCATGAAAATAACCACACAAGGGACAATAAAAAGGAGGATAAACATGGGGGAAGTTGGTGCAAGAGAGGGAGGGAAGAGTCCTTATGAAGAGGGACTCTTTCAAAAAGAGAAATAGGCTAAACCACTTTCCACAATGAACCAAATTAATTTTTATATTGAATCAGATCAAATTTGATTCAAATCTTTAGAATAAGTGGTGTGAGATTACTTTCCTTAGATATAGGAATCATAGAAAAGTTATCTGAAATTAATTAGTGGGCATGGGCTTTAATTTTCTTAGGTGGCGCAAGAGAAGATGGAATCCTAGTCTAACTAGGATTCTTATTTAGATTAGTTCAAATACTTTGAACCCAATTTAAATTAATTATAATTTAATTAATGGTGATCCTAGTCCAACTAGGAGTCTAATTAAATCAGATTAAATCATATTTAATTTAAATTCTAACTTAATTAAGAATTAGATGCATACAAGTCCTAGTCAAACAGAGACTTGTTCTCCCTTGCAACTGGCTTATCAAATAAACTAGTTAGACTTAATCCAATTAAATCCAAACTAATTTTAATTGAATCATATTCAATTAGATTTGATCTCAGCTTAATTGCTCAATCAGATTGAGCCAATTAGCAATCCAATTGCTAATGATCCTCCTGCAACACTTGCATTAGGTCAAACATCAATCCATTGATTGTTTAACCTTAGAATGATTCCCAATCATTGATTAACCATCTGATTATATTACAATATCTTATGTGTGTGACCCTATAGGTTCAAACCTAAGCTGGTAGTACAAAAATCAATTCTTGTACCAGTCGAAGTAACCATCTAGCAATAGTTTCCGACGTCCAGATAAGTCGAATGTACGCAAAGCAACATTCTAAGAGTCCAGACCCATGGTTACCGAATAATTTATTCTTTTGACCAATAATACTCAAGATGACTTCGAGTATGTTGTCAATCACTCATACAAGTCATCTCTATTATGTCTCAAAATTTTGCAAATCTCGTGACTCCTTACGAGGATTACCCAGGCCTAGATTTTGCTAAATTGAAGCACAGTGAGATATTTTCTTCCTGAAGTTAATCAGGAGTGGTCAATCCCATCTTAACTCACACATCGACTTCATAAGTACTTGACTGTACCTAAAAATTTTTCAAACCTATATTAAAAATACAGACAGTCTGGCACCAAAGCACAGTGAGTTGCTTGCAAGTCACCGTGGTGATCTCAGGTCGGAGGGACACTTATATCCATTGGTCTTAGCTAACTACTCTTGACAGTAGAGTGTTACATTGGTCACGTTCAATATAGATGTACTCCTACATCTCACCTTGATGCCATACCAGTGTCTCCACACCACTTGATTATGAGGACAACCAACGTATATGGCATACAGTGACCTACACTTGATAAGTTATCGTCCTTGTTAATAACTTATCATTTGATCGTGAACAGTTTAAGAACCATCCAATAAATCTTCCTTTATCAATTAATTATAGTTCTAAGGACTTCATCATAATTTAGGAGTTCATTTAAGGAAGATAGAACTTTTATGATGAACTTGCCAAATAACTATTATTATTAGATAATTTATATACTAATTTCAATCATCTACCACTTAGATGATAGGCTTTAAGACACATTTCCTAACACTCCCCTGTGGCAATGCTCAAATCCATTCGGATAATGCTTGCAATAGCTGCTCATCTGGATTATGATATCTAGCAGATGGATGTAAAGACAGCTTTCCTGAATAGAGAGCTGATCGAAGAGGTGTATATGATACAACCTGAGGGATTTACATCCACAAATGAGTTCAAGGTGTGCAAGCTTCAGAGATCCATTTATGGATTGAAGCAAGCTTCTCAGAGTTGGAACATGCATTTTGATAAGGTGATCAAAACGTATGGCTCAAGAATGGAGAAGAGCCCTGCATCTATAAATGGGCAAATGGTCTAGTTGTGGTATTCCTTATCTTGTACGTGGATGACATTCTCTTAATCGGAAATGACATCCCCACACTACATGGAATAAAAGTTTGGTTGTCATCGCAGTTCTCCATGAATGACTTGGATGAAGCATCCTACATCCTAGGGATGAAGATCTATAGGGATAGATCTAAAAGGATGCTTGGATTATCCCAGTCCACGTACATAGACACTGTGCTGAAGAGGTTCAGCATGGAGAATTCCAAGAAGGTCTATCTACCGATAGGCCATGGAATTTCTCTCTCTAAGAAGGATTGTCCGACAACTCCTGAAGAGAGAGAGCATATGAATAGAGTCCCATATGCTTCGACTGTGGGATCTATCATGTATGCCATGACACGTACAAGTCCAAATGTAGCATACTCACTAAGAGTAGTGAGTAGATACCAATCTGATCTTGGAGAAAACCACTAAAAAGTGGTTAAAGCCATCCTTAAGTATTTAAGAAATACTAAAGATCAATGGTTGGTTTATGGCGAGTCAAATTTGAAACTTGTGGGCTTCACAGACTCTAGCTTTCAATCTGACCATGATGACAGCAGAAGTCTGTCAGGTTATATCTTTACTCTAAATGGTGGAGTCATCTCCTAGAAGAGTTCCAAGAAGCATACTGTGGCAGACTCTGTTTGTGAGGTGGAGTACATCGCAGCATCGGATGCCGTGAAGGAAGCTGTGTGGTTGAGAAAATTCATAACCGAGCTCAGAGTAGCATCCTCCCTCGATGGTTCAATCCTACTTTACTATGATAGCACTGGTGCCATAGCTCAGGCAAAGAAACCCAAAGCACACCAGCGGATGAAGCACATTTTGCGTCGCTTCCATCTGGTCCGAAAGATCATAGATCGAGGTGACGTTGACCTTCAGAAGATCGACGGAAAGGAGAACCTGACTGACCCTTTCACTAAAGCCCTGGCGATAAAGGAGTTCGATAACCACAAGTCGAAGATGAATATTAGATACTGTATTGAGTGGCTTTAGGACAAGTGGGAGTTGTTGGAAAATATGTCTCAAAAGCCAATCATCAACTTGTTGACGGTTGAGCAACCTTGTATTGTAATTGATTTGTTAATAAATAAAATATATTTTTGGCATATTCATCATAAGTTTTTATCTTCTAATGAACTTCGTTATTATGATGAGGTCCTTAGGACTATTTAGGTTTGATAAAAAGAGAATTTATCGATTAGTCCTTAAAATTGTTCATGACCAAATGATAGGCTGTTAATAAGGATGACAGCCTCTATCGAGCATAGGTCGTTGTAGGCCAAATGGGTTAGTTGTCCTCTTAACTAAGGAGTGTGGAGACACTGATATGGCATACAGGTGAGATATAAGGGTACATCATCATTGAACGTGACCAACTCTAGAGCATTCTGCTATCGAGAATGTCTCTGATGGGATATAGGTATAAGTGTCTCTTAAACCTGAGATCACCTCAGTGACTTGCAAACAACTCATTGTGCTTTGATACTAGACTAACTAAATTTTTAATTCTATGATAGAAGGCTTCTGGGCATAGTCAAGTACTTACAAAGTTAGACTGTGATCAAGATGGAATTGACCACTCCAAGAGTTGGAGAAGAATGAGTCGTTGTATTTCAATTTAGCAAAATCTTGGTCAGGATAATCCATCAGATGGATTTGATATTTTGAAATACAATGTGGACAACTTTATCAGAGTTGACAGTTGAACTCTGAGGTATCCTATGAGCATTTTAGTCAAGGAGATGAATTATATGGAAACTATATCCGTATGGGTTCTAAGGATGTTGTTCTACACTTTCGACCTATCCAGCCGTCGGATACCATTGCTAGATGGTCACTTCGATTGGTACAGAAATTTTATTTTGTATTATTGGTTTAGGTTTGGACCTATGAGGTCACACACATTAGAGTTCTAAATCCAATCAGATGGTTGATCAACGATTAAGAATCGTTCTAGGGTTAAATGATCAATACGATTGACATTTAACCTAGTGCAAGTGTTGCAGGAGGATCGATTAGCAATTCGATTGCTAATTGACTTAATTTAATTAAGTCAAAGGGCTAAGATTAAGTCTAATTGAATATGATTTAATTAGATTTAGTTTGGACTTGATTGGATCAAGTCCAATTGATTTATTGGATAAGCCAAGTGCAAGAAAAAACTAGTCCTAGTTCAAATAGGACTTGGGTCAACCTAATTTTTAATTTGATTAAAAAAATTAAATCAATTCTAAATTTAATTTAGTCTAATTAAATTAGATTCTTGATTGGATTAAGACCTATTTTAATTAGGTTGATTTAGTTTTGGTTTGATTTGGTTTGAGAAACCAAATTTGAACAAGTCATAGATTGAATCCTAGTAAGACTAGGATTCCACCTTGTGCCACCTTAGCCCCCCATACCCACTCTCTCTTATCCCACGCCCACTCTCTCTTATTTTGTGTGACAAAACCCTCTCTCTCAGGTCTTCACACACATCCAAAACCTTTCTCTCTTTCTCTCTTACATGGAATGTGGTTGTGGACCAAGTCAAAGTAGGAATTAGTTTGGATTTCAAATTCTATGAGATAGAGTTTTAGAAAACCAAAACTCTTTCCTTATGGCACTGATTTTATCCAAATTTTTTGGATATTTTTATAGATTTTATGGCACATAATATGTGCCCTTTGCTGGTGGTCCACATCAGAAAAAAAAAGGAGGGGATGCCCAAGAGTTGGGCGCCCCTTGTCTTGCCTTGTTTGGATAATCTTTGACTAGGTATTTGACCTAGACAAGGACTCTTCATATCTCTCTATTTAAAATAATTTTCTTCATGAAAGTTTTGTAAAACATAGAGCATTGAGAGACCTTTGGGGCATCCAAAAATCAAAGAGAAAGAGTCTTGGGGCATGGAGATCTAATAGACACAAATCTAGGTGTCTAGATTAGAGCAAAGAGAAGAAGAAGAGGGTCTTCTTCTAGAGTTGCTGGGTTCATCTCTTCCTTTCCTCCATTTGTAAGCTTTCTGAGAGTGTCTCATCTAAAACTCCTTTTTCTACTTTTCATCTTTGGAAGAGTCCAAATCAAGAAGAAGGAGGCATCTGATCGACCATCGAAGAAGGATCAGCACAATAATAGCATACTATGCTGATTTCCTGGACCAGAACTTCTGATCATGATTCGTGGGCTCGTATGGATGACTCTTAGAGGTCGGATGCATGTGCGGCTTACAACATCATCCTCAATCCTGGATCAGCAAAGTTAGAACGTCTAACTTGCAAGGTAATAGATCTAATCTATTATATTTTATATACATTAGATGTAGTATAGAAACATGTTGATGTGATCAACATGTAGTTCTTGCTTTTTATATTTTAATTTTTGATTTAATATCATGTAATAATTATGTAATAGGATCTAAGATCTAGAAATTCTCTGATTTTATAAGATAAATTTTTGATTTATTTTAGTCTTCTACTGTCTGATCTTGAAAAAGTTTCAAGATCTAACCCTGAAACCCTAGATCTGGTTCCTACACCTGCTTCTTGCAATAGAAGCATTCCGCCTGACTCTGGTCAGACTTGGATTTCTTGGTCTAACTGGGTTTGGGTGCCCCAGCACTTTTCACTCTTTTTCTGTTCTTCTTGTTCTTCTTTTCTTTCTTAAAGGATCGACGTCCAGAAGAAGATCCTCCCACAACATTCACCAACTCCTTTTGGAGCTGGTGATCCTTCTCAAAGTTTTGCAGTAACCCCAGCAAACCATGGTAGTTAACTGTAGGCTTTATCATTCAAAAATGAGTAAGGAAAGGGAGGTAGGACTTAGGTAGAGAGTTCAGAATAGCATCTTTCTCCAACTGCTCATGCAGGAGAAAGCCGAGCTTGCTTAGATGCTCAATCATCTCGATCATGTACAATACATGATCAGTGACTGATGCTCCTTCCCTCATTCGAGCATTGAAGATGGCACAACTAGTCTTGTGCCTCTCAACATCGTCGGGTATGCCAAAGGACTCATTCAACATTTACAACATATCCTGTGGTTGAGCATTCTCGAAATGACGTCTAAACTCATCATTCATCACTGCCAGCATAGTACAACGAACTATAGTTCGATCATTGAGCCACTTCTAATAAGTATCTCTGATTGTGCTATGTACATTCAGAGCTGGCTTCTCGGGTGTCAGATCTATCAATACATATAAGATCCGTTCATGCTCCAAGATTATTTTGAGCTTCCGATACCAGCTATTAAAATTTGATCCCATCAATTTATCACATCTAATAGTGATCGGAGCGACAAAGTGGCAAACATAACTGCAAAAGGAAAATCAAAACCTAATTAGTATATGAATTGATGAAGCCTAAAGATTGTTGGATTCCGATGGCACAGCGGAAGGGTTAGGTGTTTAAAATTTTCATTCAAAATATTTAATGCATCGGAAGTCCTAATGCCCAGAAACTCTTGACTATAATAATCAAAGCATAATAAATATAAATTAGAATAAGAAGAATATCTGTAGCACTAATCTCAATTTTCACAAGGCATCCAAGTGTCCACCCTTCAATGGTGATCCACATAAAAATTGAATCAAAGACAGCGCTCCTTCTTCACCTTGCTTCAAAAGTTCTAGCCCCTAGAACTCGACTAGCCTTGTACCGGTCAAGTTTCTTCAAGAACCTGACCTCACCCTCTTAGAATCTCCTCTGAATTTCTGATTCTCCTTCTTTAAAACCCTTACAACCCTTGTTAGGATCAGATAAGGTTTTGTCTTAAATCCCAAAGCCTTGTCCTAAAACTAAGATAGGTTGTAAGAAAGAAAGGAGAGCAACAAGAGAGAAATTGGAAACCCCTCTTCGATTCTTCGGATACCCAGCACCCCAACCTATTTATAGCCACCAGAGGGATGCCAAAAGAGAGAGACATTCCTTATCCAAAAGGCATATCTGATCTGATTATCAGAGATAAGAGTTTTTTCAAGCAGAAGGACTCTTATCCATGATACGTCGATCAGCACCCTGGTCTGCACGTGTGCAACCAAAGAAGGGATATTTTTATGTCCCTTCTCAAATTAGAAAAAAATATTTAAAAATCTATGTGGATTTGAGATTTAATATAAATTCTAGAAAATTAAAAATGGTGATAAAATTCACACGGAAGGATGCTATCCTCGCACTCTTCATGAGAGTGCTGATCACCATGCGCGCAGGCATCAGGACTGACTTATGGCATTTGTGTGGCATCCAGATAAGTCTGGAAAAATTCCAAAAAAATTATCAAACATAGATTATCAAATGTAAAATGTTATCACCAAAAATCATTCTAATCTGAAAGCATTTGATGGGGAGAAGGACTCTCTAAATTATGGAGAGATGCGACGCTTCTACGCGCGTGCGCGAGACATCCTTCTTTTTCTAATTTTTTTCTCTTTTCAAAAAATTTTAGAAAAAATATATCTCATACTTTGAGATGTGTACCAGAGGATAGAGGGTGATGTGAGTGACCACACAATTTTAATTCTATAAAAAATAATATTTTTTCTTCTACCCATGCCAATACTTATACGTAGAACCTATTTTGCACCAAGAGTCCACCACAACTTGGACTCTTCATAATTGGTGTTAACATGAGATATGGTGCCCCAATTTAGGTTTCTTCTAGGTGATATGACCTGACCCAAATGTCTACCAAATTGGGCTAGCTAATTAGCAAGGGATGGGACCAAATTGGTCTCCAAAGGAGCAAGGGTTTCCACACGTGCTAGCATGCTTACCGAAACCCTGATTGAATCCAAAATTCCAATCAACCTTTTTCAAAAGGATCCTTGGCCAATTTTCACATGTGTGTGACCCATTAGGTTCCATATCTAGTCGGTAGTAGGTTCAGGTATAAGTTAACCAAATTTGATTAGATTTCAATCTAATTGATTTTGGTCCAATCGAGCTAACCCGAGTTCAATAATTAGAATCATTTCTAATTGGCAATCAAATTAAACTCTTTAATTCGGTCAAAAACTTACAAGTCAAGATTGACATCTCGCAATATATCATGACTATCCAAAAGATGTAAAATTTGATGAAAATACCAAATCTACCCTTCAGTGGCAAATTATCATGTAATTCAATCCTTCGATCATCCTTGCACCCTGAATATGTTCATGAGTATGGAATCATGTCAAACTCAAACACATATTCGTATCGATTCTCAATTAACCAATAATGACTCCAATGAAAAAGCATTAGAAACTCTTTCTAATCTCCTTCTTGCTTTTGGCCAAAAGACTTTTCTGAGTTATCTAAGATTGAGAATACACAGGATGCGATCTCCTCTTACTAGGAGTGATCGATTTCATATTGACCTACTCACAACCTTCATACACACTCCACCATATCAGAATACTCCGTACATATCTTAATGCCATGCCTGGGTATGAACCAAAATATGAGTTCATGTGCACAAGATTCTATGGTGGTTTCAGGTCTAAGGATCACTTGCATAACTCCCACTTAGAGAACCATCTTTGACATGCAAATAAGGCTTTCATTAGATGTTCTCATTCATCGAGTCAATTCAGTAGACTCATTTCTCAAATGAGCACCCACATCCTTGTATTAGTGTCTCACACAAGTGGCTAGTGAGATCTGCCACCCTCTCCATTGAGCATACATAGGATGTGCTAGTCTATCTGAAATATTGATCCCCGACTCAATGCTCCTACGATCAGGAATATTTAAGATTTGGATTTTAGAATTTTAGATCTCACGAGCATGACCTATTCATGTCTCCTAAAATTATTATCTTAATCTTTGGAGTTTATTATAATCTTAAACATATTAAGATGCAGCTAATATGATGAATCAATGCCTCAAATAATAAATATCATTTCATGAGTTGAAAAATTTTAAAGAAAGTTCCATCGTAACACACTTACGATTGGCTTATAGGGCACTCTTCCTTCAATCTCCCACTTACACTAAAGCAAATCATCTTTGTATCTCATATAATTAAGATGGTTATCATATAGCTACTGTGGTATGGCCTTAATGAATAGATCTGCTATATTGTTCTTTCTGTCTAATCGTTCAAAGACAACATCTTATCTTTAACGAGATGGAAATGTCTGAGGATGTGCTTGGATCTATAATGAGACCTAGGTTCTTTATTTTGAATAACGATCCCAGTGTTATGAAAATAGAGTGACACCGGTCCTTCAATCTTAGGAACGACTCTTAAATTCATGATGAGTTTCTTCATCCAGATAGCTTCCTTAATGGCTTCACTAGCAGCAACATACTCTGGCTCAGTAGTTGAGTCAGCTACTATCTGCTATTTGGAACTCATCCAACTCACTGTCTCATTAATTAGGATAAACACATATCCTGATATTGACTTGCTATCATTTGCTTTCCAATGATCCTTCCTTAGATCATCCTGAAATCCATTAGCTATGCCCAAAGCATAAGGTACATCAGGCTTGGTACAAAGCATGGCATACATAATTAATCCCACAGTCGAAGCATAAGAGATTTCATTCTTCCTTTTCCTCTCTTCTGGTGTCTTTAAGACATATTTTCTTAGAGACACGTATATCATAACTTACAGACAATTAATCTTTCTTACTTGCCTCCATATTAAATCTCTTTAATATGAGGTCTATGTACCGTGACTGGGATAAGCCTAACATCCTTTTAGATCTATCTCTATAGATCTTTATACCTAGTATATAGGATGCTTCACCCTAGTCTTTTATGAAAAACTTATTTGATAGCCAAGTTTTGACTGATTGCATCATTGGGATATCATTCCCAATGAGCAGTATGTGACCGACATACAAAACCAAGAAGACAATAACACTCCCACTTATCTTCTTATATACACATGGTTCATCTGTATTTTTGATAAAGCCAAACTCTTTAACTGTTATATCAAATCGGATGTTCCAGCTTCTCAAATTCTGCTTCGATCCATAGATGGATCTCATTAGCCTGCATACTTGATTTGCTCTCCCACTTAAGACAAATCTCTCTGACTGAGTCATATAGACCTCTTCCTCTAGATTACTATTGAAAATCAGTCTTGACATCCATCTACCAGATTTTATAATCATAGTATGCTGCTATAGCAAGCAAAATCCAGATGGACTTGAGCATAGCCACTAGTGAGAAGGTTTCATCGTAGTCAATTTCTTGCCTTTGACTGAAACCCTTCGCCACTAACCTAACTTTGTAGGTTTCTACTTGGCCATCTACTCTGATCTTCCTTTTGACGATCCACTTGCACCCTATTGGGGTCACACCCTCAGGTGCATCAACCAAGGTTTACACTTGATTGGTATTCATCGAGTCCATCTCAGATTTCATAGCTTTCAGTTATCTGTTTGAGTCTCTATTCATGACAGCTTCCGAATAGGTCAGTGGATCAACATTCTAAATGATGTTGATAGAATTATTATTCTCAATGAAAAAATTATATCTCAAAGATGCTTGACGCACTCTATCTGACCTTCGGAGAGGAGGTGTGTATAGTGGATGTACCTCATTCTTGGGTATTTTTGATTGAGGATCTTCTTGTGGTCCAACCACTGGTATTTCTGGATCGGTTTGTAGATCATAAACTTTCATCAATTCAATATTCCTCTCACTACCTCCTTCTTGGATAAATTCATGTTTCAAGAAAGTGACATGCCTACTAACAAATACCTTTTGTTTAGTAGGGTGGTTGAAATAATATCTATTAATTTCATTAAGATACTCTACAAACCTATACTTGTCTAATCTAGCATTAAGCTTATGTCCAAAAATATTTTTGACATAAGTGAGACAGCCCAAAGTCTTAATATGTTTAAGATTAAGCTTCCTTCCATTCTATATCTTATATGGAGTGCTTGCAACAGACTTTGAAGGTATTCTGTTTAATATATATGTGGCAGTCTCTAGGGCATTATCCTAGAAAGATATTGGGAGATCAATGAAGCATATTATGGACCGCATCATATCCATCATAGTATAATTTTTCTTTTCTGCTACATCATTTAACTGAGGCGTATTAAAAGGGATACATTCAGAGAGAATACCTTTACTTTTAAGATGATCAAAAAATTCAATGGATAAGTATTCTCCTCCTCGATCAGATCGAAGAAGCTTGATACTTTTTTTTCAGTTTATTTCTTGACCATACCTTGGTACTCCTTGAACTTATCAAAAGCTTCGAATTTATGTTTCATAAGATACACATATCCGAACCTTAATAAATCATCTATAAAGATCAGAGTATCTTCTTCTGGCCTGAGTTGTTATCAGTCCATATAAATCTATATGTACTAGAGCTAACAACTCACTTGTCCTCTCTCCATATCTAGAAAATGGAGTCTTGATAATCTTACCCATGAGATAAGATTTATAAGTTTCCAATAATTCATAATCATTTGGGTCAAAGAATTCTTCTTTGTATAACTTGTTTATCCTTGACTCCCTAATATGACCAAGGCGACAATGCCAGAGATATATGAAATTCATATTTTTTTTTATATATTTCTTTCAATATGAAAAGTATTTTATTGAGTACAAGAATTAAAAGATTGTTATCAATATAACCACTACCATAAAATTCATTAGAAAAAAAAAATGAAGTATCCATTTTCCATTAGCTTTATTTCATAACCTTATTTTAATAACAAAGGTATAGAAATAATATTTCTAATGACCTTTGGCATGAATAACAGTCTTTTAATTCTAAAGTTTTGCCCAAAGGTAAATCTAGCATACAGGTTCCCACAGCCTCTGTGCTAATGGACTCTCCACTTGCGCTATAAAGCTCAAGGTTATCTCTTTTCAGATCTTTGATATTCTGTAGTTACAGTAATGAACTACAAAAGTACGATCCACAGGTGGTATCCAATACCCAAATATCAGAGTCTGAATCACTTAATTAAAAAATAGGTCTGTATCATATACCCACCTTTTGGTGTTACACTTGCACCCTACTTCAATCTTACAAGAATATTCTTACAATTATACTCTCAATTTTTAAATTTATCATAAATAATATCCATACAGACGTCATTACCTTCTCATTATTACTGACCAATCTAGGGTTAGAAATATCTAGAATATCAGAGTTCTTTTTTGATATAAACCTGTTGGAGCAAAATTTCGTCGATGCCGGAGAAGCTGGAGTCGAGGGGATCGCGGCCGCCATCGGAACCTGCAAAGAAAGTCTAAACCGGAGTTGGGGGTGCTCCGGCAAGACCCTCTGATGCTCAAGTCAGTACTCTGCTTCAACAGAAATAGAGTACTCGAATGAGATTTTAGCAGAGTTTCGAGATAGAGTTTAGAGCTTAGAGGAGAATGTATCTGGGGGAGTCTCTTTTATAGATGGGAGAGCATAACCGATTGATAAGACGTTCGTAAGTGCCTGGTAGTGGGCCGTTCAGGGCCACGTAGAGTTTGTTACGGAGAGTAGTGGTGTCTGTTGTCGTGACTTGCCAGAGAGTGGTGGGGTCACGTGGAGTTTGTTGCGGAGAGTAGTAGTGTCGTTGTCGCGACTTGCCAGAGATTGATGGGGCCACATGGAGTTTGTTACCGAGAGTGGAGTGGTGTCCGTTGTCATGACTTACCAGAGAGTTTGGGCCGGACGGCTGAAGCTCGGTTGGAACATCTGGTGGAGCGAAATAGCTCTCTGTCTCAGCAATCTAAGAGAAGCTCAGATGTTTTCGAGGTTGCTGCGGGTTAACTGTTGTTGGGTGCCTTAGGCATCGATGCTGCAGACGGAAGTCATCCGCTGTAGAAGCCCGGATAGAAACTTTCTGTTGGAGAAGTCCTGTGGGAGTCTGATTACTAGAGAAATCCGTCTAAAATTTATCCGATGTAGAAGATCGGGCGGAGTCCGATTCTTGTAGGAGTCTGGAAGGAGGTTGCTTACTGTAGAAGCTCGGATGGAGATCGGTTGCTATAGAAGACCAGATGGAGATCGCTTATCATAGAAGCTCAGATGAAGTCTACTTGCAATAGGAGTTCGGAGTAGAAATCCGACTGCTGGAGCCCATCCGTTGTAGAAGTTCATCTGAAATCCATCCACTGCAGAAGTTCGGATGGAGTCCGATTCTTGTAGGAGTCCGGAAGGAGGTTGCTTAGTGTAGATGCTCGGATGGAGACCGATTGCCGTAGAAGTCTGGATGGAGACCGCTTATCGTAGAAGCTCGGATGAAGTCTGCTTGTAATAGGAGTTCGGAGTAGAAATTTGCATACTGTAGAAGTCCTGCTGCTGGAGAAAACCGGACGTTGACGAAGTCTAGAAGAAGCTCGGAGTAAAGTCGATCGTGACAGGAGGAAGTCTGCAGGAGATTCGGAGAGTAGTCGATCACTATAGAAAATCGACTGATAGTGAAGCCCAAAGAGCATTTGGTGCAGTTCGGTAGACGATTGAAGGAGCTCATTATCGGAGGAGTTCGGATGGTATGATAGGAGTTCATCCGTTGGAGAAATCTGGAGGACAATGTAGAAGGTCAACTGCTGGAGGAGTTCGGATGGTACTGTAGAAGCTCGGACAGTCGGAGGAGTTCAGAAAGACACTGCATAAGGTCAAAGTCGGAAGAGTCTTGGAAGGGTTGGCCTCTTTCGAACTTTGACTGGGGTTATTTTATACCCAACACTAGTCCCCCTACTTTCGAGTTCGGATTTTGAATGAAGAAAATACAAAAAAATTTTCACAGCCGAAGTTGCCCCCCTCGATTTTCGTACTCAGTTGTTTCTAGATATTTTGGCGTTTGGCGCACCGATGCTGGAGTCTTTTCAAATCGAGGTGACCCGAAAAGATTTTTTTGAAATTTTTGCTGGAGCGTTGCTCTAGGTATGGCGCAATAATGATTCTGTCAGTCATCAGCTGTTTGCCACGACGAGTGGGACACGCGGTGGTTGTAAATCGGCCAAAGGAGATCTGCAATCATTATTGCACCGGACCCTGTTATCTATTTAAACCCATCCCCCTCCTTCAGGGGTTTCACTTTGCCTGAGATTTTTCTTCGGTCCCCTCTTCTTCCCCGAGAGTTTCATCCTCCTCCAGCATTCCTCTCGACCTTAGGCATCCTTCAGATCATCCTCCATCGCCCTCGCTGCCCTTCTACATCTCTTGGACCAGCCTAGGTTAGTTCGGGACCCTTCTTTTTCTTGCTGTTCTTCCATTTTTCCTCCTTTGCATTCTACCCGTTCAGTTTTTCCACGAGCGCCTTATTTTTATTTTTTCTAATTTTTTCAAAATTTTTCGAGATTTTCACTTGATTCAAAATATCCTCCAATACTTCCTCCTCTAGCAGTTCTAGAAGTTTGTCTGTTCCAAACCCCCAAAATCCTAGTTCTGTAGATGGACCTCGTTCGGTCTTTGTACCAGACACCATTTCCAGCTCTCTGACTTTGGACGAACTCTCGCTAATTAGGATTCAGTACGGAGTTCCTCCGTAGTACGAGCTTGAGCTTCCCATGCCAACTAACCGGGCTAGCACCCCTCCCCCTGGCCGCTTCTGCTTATACCAGAAAGCTTTCCGCGTCGGGCTTCAACTTCCACTTTCACCTTTTCTTGTTGTTCTTTTTGCTTTTTAAACATTTCTCTAGTTTCTGTAGCATCGAACTCCTTTAGGTTTCTGATAGGATTTCTTTCTCTCTGTCGTTTAGCTAAAGTCCGACCAATTTTTTTCTTCTTTAGAAATTTCTATACCTTCAAGCATCACCCTTCAGCAAAGGACTGGTGGTACTTCTCCTCCCAGTTCGATAGAAAGGGGTTGCTGAAAGGTGCCCCCTCTTCTATCCATAACTGGAAGGAGAAGTACTTCTACGTCCGATGCCCAACCCTAATGCTGGGGTTGCCCCTTGGGGCTCCCTAAGGGACTCCGTCCGTCGGGCTTCTAGCCTGGAAAAGGATGACCTTGAAGCCTTCAATAAACTTAAGGCTTATCCAGCTCCTCTCCTCTCTGACCTTCTGAAGGAGCAACTTTTATTTAATATCGGCCTGAGCCCTCTCAATCCTGTCGGTATTTATTTTTTTATTTTTTTTTCTCAAGTCATTCGCTGCTTCCTTTTTCTCTTATTCATTTTCTAAACTATGCTGATCTTCTTTCATTGCAGATATGGATGCAAACGCGGCTCAAATGCTAGCCAAGGGTCTCAAGGCCTCAAGAGGAAGGGCACCACAACTTCTGGGTCGGCAAAGAAAGCGAGGGTAGGGGAGACGAGCTCGGTCATGCCTACCCAGGCGGCCATTACCGTTGATGCCTTCTCCGACGTCGAGCCTGCAGTCCCTCGAGCTTCTTCAAGAAGCCCCCCAACCGAGGTTCCCGCTCCAGAGTCTCGTCCCGAGGAGGTGCTGGGGGCTGAAAGGAGGAGAAGGAAGAAGATGGTGGTCCGCAAGATCAGCAGCAGCAGGGCTGCCAAAGAAAGGTCCATCGACTCCGAAGAGGATCCAGGGGAGAATCCCTTCAACAACAAGGATTTAATAAAGAGGTTGGTCGACGGGTGCGTTCTGCCCGAGGTCATCCACAGGATCATCCATGCCGATCCTGAACAGAGGGTTTGGGACTCTCTGGGGTCCTTTCTTGAGGTAGGTCGATTTACTTTTTTCTTCCTTTCGCTTCTTTACTTAGCTTATCCTTAGCTTTCATATTGACTTCCTGGCTGTTCTTATAGATTGGACACCAACTCATCGCCAACATCGAGGCGATGAATAATGCCAAGAAGGAAGCAGCCCAGGCGGAGGAAGGTCGCCAGGCTGAAGCTGCCCATCTCAAGGAGAAGGTCGCTGAAGTTGCGAGTCTCCAAGAGGCACTGCAAAAGGAGGAACAAACCTCGACAGATCTGAAGACCACCCTGGAGGAGGAAAGAAAGAAGGCAGAGGCGAGGTCTCCAAGCTGAAGGAGTAGATCCCGACCCTAGTCTCGGAGGCACAGGCCCAATCAGTGGAGGAGTTCAAGACCTCCTCCGAGATGAGGGACCTGAACATCTAGTTCGGCCAGGCTGCCTTCATCAAAGGCTTTGAGCTTTGCCAGAAGAAAATGGTCGGGAAGTTTTCCGAACTCCACCTCAGCTTCTTGGATCAAGCGTCTGACGATGAAGTCGGACCTTCCGAAGTCGCTGCCGGTCTCCCTCCAGTCAGGACCTCTTCGACTGCGCGGCTGCCGCGACCGACCTTCCGGGGGCGCCGAGCTCCTCCACTTCTGGTCCAGAGGTCTGAAACCTCTAATTTTGTATTTTTTTTTGTTGCAACTTTTTCTCTTTTTCTTGTACTTAAGAACTATTTAATCAGTGAAATCAGATTCTTCTTCACAGAGAGCTCCTTTTTCTTACTTTACTTCTTTTTTCTTTTCTTTTTGATTTTCTTGCACTGATTTGTGTTGTGATGCTCTTGTTTTCCGACAATAGTGCCCTGCCAAAGCTCTTCTCCTACCACAGGGGATCCCTTTGAATTCCATGATCTGAGATCTAAGAAAGAAAGTTCATCACCTAATGAAGAAATCAAAGAAGATGGATGACGAACTTCACAGGCTGAGGAAGAGCCATTCGGAAGCCACCGCAGAGGTTACTCGTCTTTAAAACCTCCACAAAAAGGGCTTCATGGACTACACCTAGAAGAAGGCCGACTTTGTGAAGGAGCTTGAGGAACTCCAGAAATGCACCAGCGACCGATCTGGACTTAGGCTTCCAAGATCAACTCCCTTGAGGTCAAGCTGACGGTCGCATGGGAGAAGATCGGCCAATTGGAAGGGAGCTCATTCTGGCTTACAACTCAAGCCGACCATGATCGAGACTAGTCGAAAAAATTCTCCGACCTCCAGAAGTAGCTACAGGATGTCGAGGTGAATTACAATGCCTACTGAGTTGGCTGGTGCGGGCAAGTAGATGACTACAGAAGGAGGCTCAAGATGGCGACCGACGAAGTTGCTCGCCTTCAGAAGCAATTATCCGAGGGAGCCCAGGTCGTTTCGGAAGGCTCCGATGAGCTCCGCTCCTTGAGGGGGACCATGGAAGAACTATCCTTGGCCCTTGGGTAGGAGAAGGCCAAACTGTAGTGGCTGAAAATTCAGCTGGCCCATGAGCAGCAAGCGGTCAAGGATGCTGAAGCAGAGTTTGAAGTTCTGAGGAAGAGGCTTCAAAAATCGGAGGGTGAAAGCCAACAGTTTCACCAAATGTATCGGAGATGCTGTTAAGAAAGAAGGAACTGGAAGAAGAAGTTGAGAACTTAAAGCAATCCCTGACAATGGCTGGAACCGAGAGTTCGATGTCAAAAGAAGCCGAGCTTCCTTAGCGCTTTTTTACCTTTTGTTCCATGTATTCTTTTCTTTTCTTGTTGTTTCTTCTTTTTTTCTCTTTTTTTTTTGGCCTCCAAAGGCTTTTGTAATGCATTCTTTACTAATGAAATAAAATGAAATTTTCTCATCACCTTGTATACTATTGCTCTGAGTTGTCATTTATCGAGCTTCTCTTGTCTTTTGTCTTGTTCGATGTCGATGTTGTTTGAAGGTTCCTGATCATCACCGTGTTGATTCATCCTTTTTGTTCATGATCGAAGGTCTTTTCGAGACCATTCGAGTTTGATGCTTTCTCTCGATGTTCCAGCTTGGGGCCTGAACTTCTCATTACTTTGAGGAAGTCTATTTTTCCTGCTAGTGTTGGGTTCCCCCTTAGAGACTGAAGATTTTTGACAAGAGTTTTCTTCCTCATTGAGATGAAGTCCCTTGTGTCTTAGATGTAGTTTGTTTTTCTCTTATCTCTGGTGTAGCTCATCGCTTTCTCTTTTTCTCTCTCCCTTTCTTTATGTTTGGGTGAGGGTTTTCCCTCTACTCCTAACGGGGTTGTAGGAGTGTAGAGGAGCCACTGAGGGGGCTTTTCTCCTCATCCGATCTTAAATGATCAGATCTTCATTTGTGTCAGGATGAGGTTCTCCTCCTAATCCCGACATAATTAATTTCAGCTCATGTTAGGATGAGGTTTTCCTCCTGTTTCTAACAGGGCTGTAGGGGTACATAAGGGCCGTTGCGAGGGCCTCTCCTCCCATTTGATCTCTTAATAATCGGGTCTTTGACTTGGCTCATGTTAGGATGAGGTTCTCCTCCTGTTCCTAACATGGCTGTGGGGGTGCATAAGGGCCGTTGCAAGGGCCTCTCCCCCTATCCGATCTCTAAATAATTGAGCCTTCGACCTTGCTCATGTTAGGATGAGGTTCTCCTCCTATTTCTAACATGACTGTGGGGGCGCATAAGGGCCGTTGTAAGGGCCTCTCCCTCCATCCGGTCTCTAAATAACCGAGCCTTCGACCTTGCTCATATTAGGACGAGGTTCTCCTCCTGTTCTATCATGGCTATGGGGGTGCATAAGGGCCGTTGCAAGGGCCTCTCCCCCCATCCGATCTATAAATAACCAGATTTTATTTTGGCTCATGTTAGGATGAGGTTCTACTCCTGTTCCTAACATGGCTGTGGGGGCGCATAAGGGCTGTTGCAAGGGCCTCTCCTCCCATCTGGTCTCTAAATAATCGAACCTTCATTTGTGTCAGGACGAGGTTCTCCTCTTGTTTCTAACATGCTTAATTTTGATTGTCTGAAGGAGCTACTCCCTGTCATTATAAGCTCATGCCAAAAGAAAAGATATGCGAATATGAAACTTTTATTTAAGCAAAATTATCGGTAATACATTCGTAAATTTTTTGAATTCTATGGTCGCAGAAGGTCTGCTCCTCCGAGCTCTTTTAGATAGTATGTTTCGGGTCGGACTACCTCCCTAACTTCATACGGACCTTCCCTGTTCAGGGCAAGTTTTTCTTGGTTCTGAGATTGTGAAACAGCGGCTCGCCGAAGTACTAAGTTCCTCGCTCTGAAGGTTTTGCTTTTGACCCGGGAGTTGTAGTAGCGGGCTGCTTTCTACTTGTAGGCTGCCATCCAAACTTGAGCTGTCTCTCACTTTTCTTTTAACAAGTCGAGGTTGGCCTTGAGATCCTGTGAGTTGTGTTGCTCGTCGAATGCCACAACTCGCACCGACAGAAGCTTGAGTTCAATCGGGATAATGGCTTCTATTCCGAAGGCTAAAGCAAAGGGGGTCTCCCCCGTGGGCAGTCTTTGGGTAATTCGGTATGCCCATAATACATGATAAAGCTTGTCCGCCCAAGTTTCCTTTGCTTTTTTAAGTCTCGCCTTGATTCCTTGCAACAGAGTGCTGTTAGTCACCTCGGCTTCGTCGTTTGCCTCGGATGGGCTACTGACGTGAAGTTATAGGAGTGTTTAAGTCCTCACAAAATTTAGCAAACCTTGCTCCAGCAAATTATCGTCCATTATCAGTAATGAGAGTTCTGGGTAAGCCAAACCTACAAATGATTGACTTCCAGACGAAGTCCTGCACTTTAGCTTCTGTGATTTTTGCCAAAGGTTCGGCTTCGACCCACTTAGTGAAGTAGTCAATTGCCACCAGAGGAACTTCCGCTGCCCAGATGCTATGGGAAAAGGTCCAAGATATCCATCCCCCATTGCGCAAACGGCCATGTGGCACTCAAGGGTGTAAGTTTGGAGGCAGGCTGTCTTTAGATATTCGCATATCTTTGACACCGATCACACTTTCTGACATATTCAACGAAGTCGTGGTACATTGTAGGCCAGTAATAATCTTGTCGGAGTAGTTTGTAGGATAAAGATCTGACCCCCAGGTGACTTTTGCAGACTCCATATACCTCCCACAAGGCAAAGTCGGCTTCAGAAGGCCGGAGATATTTCAGGAGGGGCAAAGAGTACGACCTCTTGTACAGCTTGCCCTCATAAAGGATATATCGGGAGGTCTGATTTCTAAGCTTCAGAGCTTCTTTTGCATCATGAGGAAGAACCCCATCTTTGAGGTATGCAACAAGTGGGTCAATCCAGCTGGGTTCATGGCTGATCTCCATTACAAGCTACGGTTCTTTCGTACTTGGACACTTCAGAACTTCGAAGAAGACTTCCTTGGGTAGTTCAGTTGGAGCTAGTGTGGCCAATTTGGAGAGAAGATCGGCCCTGGTATTTTCTGCTCTTGAAATCTGCTTGATGTCAAAGCTGTCAAAGGCATGGATGATCTCTTTTATCTTTTCGAGATACTTGGCCATACTGTCCTCCCGAGCTTCATAGTTTTCGCTGACTTGTCCCACCACCAATTGAGAGTCACTGTAGACTTGGAGCTGATCTACTTCTAATTCTTTGGCGATCCTCAGTCCTGCAATCAGAGCTTTATATTCTGCCCCATTATTTGTCGCAGGAAATTCAAAGCGTAGTGCGTACTCTACGATAATTCCTTCCAGATTGACCAAGATTAGGCCCGCGCCCGCACCTGACATGTTGAAGGAACCATCCACATAGAGGGTCCAAAAACCATTAGGGAGATCTGTTCTTTCTCAGGTGAGTTCGGCTGGAGCCCTGGTTGTCAGCTTCACCTCGTTCAAGTTCGGCTTCTTTCGAGATAGCGCATTCCACTATGAAGCTAATATCTGGACATTTATCATCGGTCAAGGTCGATAGTTGATGTCAAATTTTGTGAGCTCGACTGCCCATTTCGCTATCCTCCCAAAAGCATCTGCTCGATGCAGAACTGCCTTAATCGGCTGGTCGGTAGCAGTGTTATGGTGTGCCCTTGAAAGTAAGGTCAGAGCCTTTGGGCTGCAATCAACGGGCGTAGGTTAGTTTCTCTAATTTAGTGTATCTGGTTTTGGCATCTCGCAATACTCAGCTTATGTAGTAGATCGGCCGTTGAATTTTTGCTTCTTCCTTAACCAGAACTGCTGCGAGATATTGGGAAATTCAGTGCAGGGGTAAAATGATAATTTTAAAACTTTTTCAAAATCATGATTTTACAGTGAAAAAATATTAATTAGTCTAATTAATTAACATGAATTTACCCTACACTAAGATCTAAATATGATATATAGCATGCATGCATTTAAATTTGAAATTCGAATTTGAACAATAAATACTTTATTATAATGTGTTCAGAACACAATACCTTTGTGCGGGTAGTAGATCACCGCAATCAGATCATCGTCGGGAGAGTCTGATCATCATGATGCAGTCACACAATGTGTCTGGCCTCTGCAGATCATCCACATGAAGCTCCCGGTCTAATCAACTCCTCACGAGTGCTAGCTCGTTGTAGAGCCCTTTTGACGTCGATGCTGATCGAACTCCTTCGATCGATGTCTGTCGATTCTCTGGATGCTTCAGATCATCAACAGATGTGCTTGAGAGGATGTTGAAGATCTCCTTAAGATTTTGTGGGCTCATGACACTCGTAGCTCACTTTCTCACTTCCCGAACCCCAAGCTAAAACTCTAGGGAACTCATCAGAAACCTTGCACCCACTTTTCTTTCTTTTCGTTCTTTTTCTCTTGGAAGGATATAGACTTCCTTCTCATGCACAAGACTTCTCACACCCCAAAATTTTTCTCCAAAAATCTTCTTCTTGCATGCCCCACTCTTCTCCTCCTTTTATAACAACGTCAAACATCTTATCCAAAAGAAAGGATAAAGATGAGTAATTGCACATTTGAATTCAAATCAAATTTTGAATTCAAATAGACACTAACTCATCCCTTATCCACTAAAGGTGTGAGGCATGGCTTAAATTGTGCATGGAGTGATTTCATGAGAAACCTTTTCTCATGTAATAAATGGGGCGTAAGAAAAGGGATAAGGTGCAAAGATTGATTGCCCATTCAAATTCAAACTTTATTTTTGAATTTGAATGGCCAACCAATCATCCTTATCCATTCAAATGGCACATTAAAGTGGGGCGTGGAGAGGGCTTGGCATGAGGAAAAAATTCATGAGAAGTTCCTTCTCATGAATTCAAATGGGTGCAATGGAAGTGAGGTGGCACATGGAGATTGGGTCAAGGTGGTTTAATTATTTAAACCAACCTAACTGAACCAAATAAGTTAGGTCCAATTAGTCTAATTTAAATCCAACTTAATTAGGTTTAATTAGGCTCAATAAAATTCTAATCAAATCAGGAATTGACTAAGCCCAACCCCTGATCAAATCAGGGACCAAACCATCTTGACGATTAGGTCAACTCTTAACCTAATCGGGTCAAACCCAACTGAATCCAATTCAATTGGACTTGATCCAAAAATAATTACTCAATCAAATTGAGTTAATTAGCGATCAAATCACTAATTAAATCTCTTATAAATACTGAGTCCAAATTCGATGGGCAATCGGGCATCAGAATTCATCGATATGTAACCCTGATCGAAAAGTCCCAACCAATGAGACTCTTGACCCCGTACCCATACTATGTGGAACTTGTAATCAGAGAATCCTGATTCTCATCACTGAGTCCCAAACATGTAGGATTCTACATCAGCCATCAGATCAGATAGGAACCTCTAATGTGTGGACCCCGCAGGTTCGAACCTAAGCCGGTAGCACAGGAACCAATTACTCTACTAATCGAAGTGACCATCTAGCAATGGTACCCGACATTCGGATAGATCGAAGAGTCGCAATCGCAACACTCATAACCTACATGAATATGGTTACTGTATAATTCATCCTTTTGACCCCTGTGTTTAGGATGACTCAGGGTTAAACTGTCAACCCTGATCAGATCATCCGAATCATGCTCAACTCAAACAATCCTGTGACTCCTCACAAGGACTACCCTGACCAAGATTTTGCTAAATTGAAACATGACTGTACACAGCTCCTAAACTGGAGTGGTCAATCCCATCTTGACACACGCACCGACAGGTCAAGTACTTGGCTACACCTAGCAGCCTTTTGTCACTGAATTAAAAATTCAGGTAGTCCGGTGCCTAAGTGTAGTGAGTTGCTTGCAAGTCACCGTGGCGGTCTCAGGTCGGAGGGATATTTATATCCATTTCCATCGGAGCAAATTTTGACAGCAGAAATAGCTCTGGAGTCGGTCACATTCAGTGCAGATGTACCCTTACATCTCACCTGTATGCCATACCAGTGTCTCCACACTGATTGGTTAAGAGGACAACCAACTTATATGGCACACAATGACCTATGCTTGATAAACATTGTCGTCCTTGGTAACAACGTATCATTTGATCGCGAATAGATTTAAGGACTAAATGACAAATCCTCTTTTGTCGAGTCTAAATAGTCCTAAGGACTTCACCACAACATAGGAGTTCATTAAAAGATGAAATATTTTGTGATGAAAAATATAAAATAATTTTTATTAATTCATAATTTATATACAAATATAAAAATGAGCACAACCATCAACAGGCTGACGATTAACTTTGGGACACTATTCCCAACAATCTCCCACTTGGCCTAAAGCCAATCGATACAGTATCTAATACCCATCTTTGACTTGTAGTTGTCGAACTCCTTCACCGCAATAGCTTTAGTGAATGGATCAGCCATGTTCTCCTTTCCATCGATCTTCTGAAGATTGACATCACCTCGATCCATAATTTCTCAAATGAGATGGTAGCGGCACAGAATATGCTTCGTCTGCTGGTGTGCCTTTGGTTCCTTCGCCTGAGCAATGGCTCCAGAGCTGTCACAGTAGAGCAGAACTGGACCAACAAAGGAGGGTGCTACTCCGAGCTCGGTGATGAATTTTCTCAACCACACCACTTCTTTGGCAGCATCTGATGCGGCGACATACTCTGCCTCGCAAACTGAATCAACCACTATGTGCTGCTTGGAAATTTTCCAGTAGATAGCCCCACCATTAAGGGTAAAAATAAATCCTGACACACTTTTGCTGTCATCGTGATCAGACTGGAAACTAGAGTCTGTAAACCCTATAAGTCTCAAGTTCAATTCACCATAAACAAGCCACTGGTCCTTAATATTTCTTAAATACTTCAGGATGGTTTTAACAACCTTCTAGTGATTCTCCCCTGGATCAAATTGGTATCTACTCACTACCCCTAGTGAGTATGCCACATCTGGTCGTGTACATGTCATGGCATACATGATAGATCCCACTGCCGAAGCATATGAAATCCTACCCATAAGCTCTCTCTCTTGAGGTGTTGTCAGACAATCTCTCTTTGAGAGAGAAATTCCATGGCCTATCGGAAGATAGCCTTTCTTGGAATTCTCCATGCTGAACCTCTTTAGCATAGTATCAATGTACGTGGACTGATATAAACCAAGCAACCTTTTAGATCTATCCCTATAGATCCTCATCCTTAGGATGTAGGATGCTTCTCCCAGATCCTTCATGGAGAACTGTGATGACAGTCAAATCTTTATTCCCTGTAATGCTGGGACATCATTCTCGATTAAGAGAATGTCATCCACATACAATACAAGAAATACTACTACTGGACCATTAGCCCACTTATAAATGCATGGCTCCTCTCTGTTCTTAACGAAGCCATATGTCTTGATCGTCTTATCAAAATGTATGTTCCAACTCCGTGATGCCTGCTTAAGTCCATAAATGGACCTCTGTAGCTTGCACACCTTAGACTCATCTGTGGATGTGAATCCTTCAGGTTGTATCATATACACCTCTTCATCCAGCTCTCCATTTAGAAAAGCTGTCTTCACATCCATCTGTCAGATTTCATAGTCCAGATGGGCAGCTATCGCAAGCATATCCGAATGGATTTGAGCATTGCCACAGGAGAAAATGTCTCGTCATAGTCTATACCATAACGTTGATGATATCTCTTGGCAACCAGATGGGCTTTATAGGTTTCCACCTTTCTGTCAGTGCCTCTCTTCCTCTTGAAGACCCACTTACACCCTATGGGTTTTACTCCTTCAGGTGGGTCAACCAATGTCCACACATCGTTGACCTTTATGGACTCTATTTCGAATTTCATGGCCTCCAGCCATTTCTCAGAGTCGGGTCTCTGCATTGCATCCATGTAGGTGATCGGATCCTCATCGTTTTCATCAAGTTTGATAGGATCGCCGTCCTGAACCAAGAAATCATAGTATCTATCCGGTTGACATGGTACTCTACCAGATCGCCTTAAGGGTGCTTGAACAATGGGCTCTGAATCTAATCTAACCAAATCCGGTTCAGGTTCAGCAACTTGTGTCGGTTTTTCCACCTATCGAACTTCGTCAAGTTCGATCTTAGAGGCAACAGTCCCTTCACCAAGGAACTCCTTTTTCAAAAAAATTGCCTTAAGGCTGACAAACACTTTTTGCTCATCAGCTAGGTAGAAGTAATACCCTTTGGTCTCTTTTGGGTACCCTATAAAATTATACTTGTCGGACCTAGGTCAAGCTTGTCCGTAATTAAACATTTAACATAAGCCGAACACCCCCAAACCTTAAGGTGGGAGTACTGGCTTACATTCTATCTATATCTCATATGACATTTTGGTTACAGACTTACTCGAAACTCTATTTAGAAGGTAACAAGCCGATTCGAGCGCATATCCCCAGAGGAAGATCGACAGACCAGCAAACCCCATCATGGATCGAATCATGTCCAACAAGGTCCAATTCCTCCTTTCAGATACACTATTATGTTGTGGTTTTTAGGAGGAGTCCACTGAGAGAGAATCCCATTCTCCCCAAGATAAGTCAGAAAATCATTGAAAAGGTATTCACCTCCTCGATCAGATCAAAGAGTTTTAATACACTTTTCAGTTTGTTTTTCTACCTCATTTCAGAATAGTTTGAACATTTCAAATGACTCTGATTTATGCTTCATTAAATAGACATACCCATACCTCGATAGGTCATCTATGAAGATTATGAAGTAGAAATATCCACCTCTTGCATTTGAGCTCATGGGTCCACATACATCAGAATGTACCAAACCCAAGAGTTCACTGGCTCGCTCACCTTTTTAAGTAAAAGGTGATTTGGTCATTTTACCAAGAAGACAGAACTCACAGGTTGGAAGTGATTCACAATCACTTACTTCAAGAATTTCTTCTTGAGCCAACCTGTTTATCCTGTTCTTATTGATATGACCTAGCCTACAGTGCCAAAGGTAGACTTCTGACACAATATCTATTCTAGGGCGTTTACCAGAGATTTGAACCACATTAACAGGTTGTGATAGAAAGTAAATTCCATTATTAAGTTGTCCAACAAACATTGTAACACCATTCAAAATGATATTGCAAATATTTTCTTTTATTAAAAATTGATAACCGTTCATGGCCAAAAGGCCTACAAAATAATATTTAAAAAAAAGCTTGGACAATAGTGACATTCACTCAGAATTATATTTCGAGAATTGATTACAAGGTTCATGATTCCTAATGCTAGAACTGGAACTTTGCTTCCATCTCCAACGTTAGGAATTTATCACCTTCATCAAATCTCCTACTGACCTGCAGACCCTACATCGAATTGCAAATATGATAAGGACTTCCGGTATCCAATACCCAAGCAGTAGTATCACAAATGAAAATGTTGCAAGGTGTTATCATATAAGTACCTTGCTTCTTCTTCGATCTGTTCGGGTCCAGGGAGGCAATGTATAGAGGACAGTTCCTCTTCCAGTGCCCCTGCTTCTTGAAAAAGAAGCACTCTGCCTGGCTTTGGTGGGCTTGCATTTCTTAATCTGACCCTGTGCAGACATCCCAGCATGCAACTGCACCTTCTTATTCTTCTTCTTCTTCCCTTTCTTAAAGGGTCGACGACCAGAAGAAGACCCTCCCACTACATTCATCGACTCCTTATGGAGCTGGTGATCCTTCTCAAAGTTCTGCAGCAACCCAACAAGCCGTGGTAGTTCACTGCAGGCTTTGTCATCCGAAAATGAGTAAGAAAGGGAGGAAGGACTTGGGCAATGAATTAAGGATCGCATCCTTACCGAGCTGCTCATGCAGGGGAAAGCCCAATTTACTTAGGCGCTCAATCATTTCGATCATGTACAGTACATGATCAGTGACTGAGGCTCCATCTCTCATCCGAGCATTGAAAATGGCATAACTAGTTTTGTGCCTTTCAACGTCGTCGGGCATGCCAAAGGAGTCGTTCAAAATTTGAAGCATCTCCTGTGGCTGGGCGTTCTCGAACCTGCGGCTGAACTCATCATTCATTTCCGCCAGCATAATGCACCGAACGGTGGTGCAGTCGTTGAGCCACTTCTGATAAGTGTCTCGGACCATCCCTCTAACGTTCGGGGCTGGCTCTTCAGGTGCTAGATCCGTTACTACATAAAGGATCCACTCATGCTCAAGGATGATTTTTAATTTTCGATACCAGCTATCGAAATTAGGTCCCATGAGCTTGTCATTATCTAATAAAGATCGGAGGGACAGGGTAGTGGCTATAGCTGCATAAAGGAAAACCAGACCTCTATTAGTACATAAATTATAAATACTAAAGACTTGGACTTTAGTCTAAAGTTTCTCCCAGTATTTTTATGAACTGGTATCCTCAACCTCCAATTCAAAGAATTACTTTAATTCCTTAGTGGGTACTAGAATCCACACAGACTACACACGAGCCCAACTTTGGATGGTCAACTCATGTGCATCTATGGGTAGGTTCATAACCAGTTGTTTCTCTAAACAACTTCTAGTAATTGATTTTGCCCCAGAACCTAATCAGTAGGCTTTGGCCTCCACTGAAAAGATCTGGTTAGGTCCAACCATTAACATGATTTGATTTGGTGAATCAGACCAATAAATGATCAGGCCCGACTTTGGCCAGCCAACCTGATCACCATCAGAAAGACTCAAACCAAATTATTATATTATGAATGATAATTTTATTAGTTAATAAGCACCAGGACTTTGGGTCTCCAATGATTATTAAACTAATGGACTCATTATCACTCACTTATTGGGAGGCTATGACTTAGTTATCAATATAACTTAATCATTTTTAGGGACCTAATAATTTTTTTTTTGAGAATTTTATTAAAGGATAGATGAGAAGAAAATATCCAACCAATTTCAATCCTCCCACTGACTTCACCAAGTCAGATTAAAAAGGATTTAATTAAAGCTGGCATTAGGAGCACCTAAATCAGTCAAACTGATTTACCTAATGACATGGGTGAGCCCTAATCACCAAGTGATCTAATCAAAACCTAATTCACCAGGTTGGCTAGGTAAGTGAGATCAGTGGTGGGGATAAGCCATTAACTCATCAGAGATCAAATCACTGCGAGTAGCTCCCGCTTAAAAACCAATGGTCAAACTGCCAAACTTACCTTAGACACCAACGGGTTCATTAGTTTTAATTTGATCAACTTAGTAAATAGGGTTCCACCACGTAGCCATGAATTAAGTCCATCTTGGTCTAGTTAAAGATATGGACCCATTCAACTACAACTATTGGAGTTGAGTCTAGAGTATCCTTGACCTAATCTAATTCAACTTTTGATTAGATTTGACCAATTACTTTAATTTAATCCATTTCTTTAAGCTAACCTTAGGTCTAACCCAATTATGGACCTAATCCATCTAACCCATTGACCCACAAGTTTATGCAATTATCTTAGGTCTTAATTCACAATTCTAGACCTACTAGACAACACTTAATTCTTTTAATTAAGTATTTGGGCTAATAGGTCAGGGTTTGGCATTTTGAAAATAATTTTCAAATTTGAAAAGTTTTATTTTTTGTTCACCAAATATGTTGACTCATTTCACAAATAGATCAGCACATTTCATAAATAGCAATCCTATTGCTAATTACATAACAGAAAATAACTCAATCAAAATAAATCATGAATATTCCTTTAGATCTAATCTAACACATTCATAATAAATTTCACAATTGAACCTTTATAATTAATTTCTTTCGCTGCTTCATCTGCATGGGATATAATTGCAGCGGCACCCCTACAGCCATAGGAGACCCCATCGAATAGGAGGAGAGGGCCTTTAAACCCTACTTTTCTCTTATGACCGGACGGTCATGGCAACCAACCTAATTCGATTACTTGCTACTTGGATCAAGTATATCTAAATATACCAATTTTAAAATTTAAATTTTAAATTTCAAATTTCAAATTTTAAATTTTGAATTTCAATTTCAAACAAATTTCAAATTTCAAATTTCAAATTTTTGAATTTCAAATTTTGAATTTCAAATTTTGAATTTTAAATTTTTTGAATTTCAAATTTGAAATTTCAACCAAATTTCAAATTTCAAATTTTAAATTTCAAATTTTTGAATTTTGAATTTTGAATTTCAAATTTCAAAATTTAAATTTTAAATTTTGAATTTCAAATTTTTGAATTTTGAATTTCCAATAACTTTCAAAATTCAAATTTCAAATTTTTGAATTTTAAATTTTAAATTTAAACTTTTAGATTATAACTTAATCTATGCATGCAAATATATATATCATATCTAAGAACTCGCTCTGATACCATTTGTTGGAAAATTCAGTGCAGGGGTAAAATGGTAATTTTAAAACTTTTTTAAAATCATGATTTTACAGCAAAAAATATTAATTAATCTAATTAATTAACATAAATTTATCCTACACTAGGATCTAAATATGATATATAGCATGCATGCATTTAAATTTGAAATTCGAATTTGAATAATAAATACTTTATTGTAATGTGTTCAGAACATAATATCTTTGTGCGGATAGTAGATCGCCACAATCTAATCACCGTCGAGAGAGTCTGATCATCACGATACAGCCACATAGTATGTCTGGCCTCTGTGGATCATCCATACGAAGCTTCCGATCTGATCGACTCCTCACGAGTGCTAGCTCGTTATAGAGCCCTTTTGATGGCCGATGCTGATCGAACTCCTTCGATCGATATCTATCGATTTTTGGATGCTTCGGATCATCAACATACATGCTTGAGAGGATGTTGAAGATCTTCCTGAGATTTTGTAGGCTCACGACACTCGTAGCTCACTTTCTCACTTTCCAAACCCTAGGCTAAAACTCTAGGAAACTCACCGGAAACCTTGCACCCACTTTTTCTCTTGGAAGGATATGGACTTCCTTCTACACACAAGACTTCTCATGCCCTAGAATTTTCCTCCAAAAATCTTCTTCTTGCACGCCCTACTCTTCTCCTCCTTTTATAACAACGTCAAACATCTTATCCAAAAGAAAGGATAAAGATGAGTAATTGCACATTTGAATTCAAATCAAATTTTGAATTCAAATGGACACCAACTCATTCCTTATCTACTAAAGGCATAAGGCATGGCTTAAATTGTGCATGGAGTGATTTCATGAGAAATCTTTTCTCATGTAATAAATGGGGCATAAAAAAAGGGATAAGGCGTAAAGATTGATTGCCCATTCAAATTCAAACTTTATTTTTGAATTTGAATGGCCAACCAATCATCCTTATCTATTCAAATGGCACATTAAAGTGGGACGTGGAGAGGGCTTGGCATGAGAAAAAATTCATGAGAAGTTCCTTCTCATGAATTCAAATGGATGCAAAGGAAGTGAGGTGGCGCATTGAGATTGGGTCAAGGTGCTTTAATTATTTAAACCAACCTTATTGAACCAAATAAGTTAGGTCCAATTAGACTAATTTAAACCTAACTTAATTAGGCTTAATTAGGCTCAATAAAATCCTATTCAAATCAGAAATTGACTAAGCCCAATCCTTGATCAAATCAGTGATCAAACCATCTTGACGATTAGGTCAACTCTTAACCTAATCGGGTCAAACCCAACTGAATCCAATTCAATTAGACTTGATCCAAAAATAATTACTCAATCAAATTGAGTTAATTAGCAATCAAATCACTAATTAAACCTCTCATAAATACTGAGTTCAAATTCGATGGGCAATCGGATATCAGAATTCATCGATATGTAACCCTGATCGAAAAGTCCCAACTTGTGGAACTCTTGACCTCGATACCCATAATCTGTGGAACACATGATCAGAGAATCCTGCTTCTCGATCACTGAGTCTCAAACATATAGGATTCTACATCAGCCATCAGATCAGATAGGAACCTTTAATGTGTGTGACCCCACAGGTTCGAACCTAAGCCGGTAGCATAAGAACCAATTTCTGTACTAATCGAAGTGACCATCTAGCAGTGGTATCCGACGTTTGGATAGGTCGAAGAGTCACAATCACAACACTTATAACCTACATGAATATGGTTACTGTATAATTCATCCTTTTGATCCCTGTGTTTAGGATGACTCAGGGTTAAACTATCAACCCTGATCAGATCATCCGAATCATGCTCAACTCAAATAGTCCTGTGACTCCTCACAAGGACTAACTGACCAAGGTTTTGCTAAATTGAAACATAACTGTACACAGCTCCTAAACTGAAGTGGTCAATCCTATCTTGACACACGCACTGACAAGTCAAGTACTTAGCTACACCCAGCAGCCTTTTGTCATTGAATTAAAAATTCAGGTAGTCCGGTGCCTAAGTGCAGTGAGTTGCTTGCAAGTTACCGTGGCGGTCTCAGGTCGGAGGGATATTTATACCCATATTCCATCAGAGCAAATCTTGACAGCAGAAATAGCTCCGGAGTCGGTCACGTTCAGTGCAGATGTACCCTTACATCTCACCTGTATGCCATACCAGTGTCTTCATACTCATTGGTTAAGAGGACAACCAACCTATATGGCACACAACGACCTATGCTTGATAAACGTTATCGTCCTTGGTAACAACGTATCATTTGGTCGCGAACAGATTTAAGGACTAAATGACAAATCCTCCTTTGTCGAGTCTAAATAGTCCTAAGGACTTCACCGTAATATAGGAGTTCATTAGAAGATGAAACATTTTGTGATGAAAAATACTAAAATAATTTTTATTAATTCATAATTCATGTACAAATATAAAAATAAGCACAACTATCAATAGGCTGACGATTGGCTTTGAGACACTATTCCCAACACGAGAGCCACAGGGGAGACCGCCAGGTATAGGAACAACTCCTTTCCAGGTTCGGGCTTTGCCAATAGCAGAGGTGAGCCGAGGTAGTTCTTCAATTCCTCGAATGCTAGCTGATATTCAGTGGTTCAACAGAAGTTCTTCGGCTACTGGAGAGTCTGAAAGAAAGGTAGGCACCGTTTGGCTGACCTTGAGATGAAGGGATTCAGAGCTGCTACTCTCCCAGTAAGGTGCTGAACTTCCTTTATTGACTTCGGAGTGGTCATTTCTTGGATGGCATGAATCTTTTTCGAATTTGCTTCGATCCCACACCCCGATACCATAAAGCCCAAGAATTTCCCTAAGGTTACTCAAAAAGTGCACTTGACTGGGTTTAGCTTCATCTTGTATTTTCAGAGGGTGCTGAAGGTCTCCTCAAGGTCGGCGATTGGGTCATTGAGGATTTGCTTTTCACAAGCATGTCGTCCATGTAGACCTCCATGTTGCGGCCGATCTGCTCTTTGAAGATCTTGTTCACCAGCCGTTGATAGATCGCCCCTATATTTTTGAGGTCAAAAGCATGACCCTGTTGTTATGATCCAAGTGGTGTGCCCAAGGCCCAGGGGACCAAGGCTAAGGCCAAGGTCCATCATTCATGAGGGCTTCATAGAGGCTCTACGGCTAGTTGGGCCCTAGGTTGAAAGGCTGTGGGCCTTTCGGGTTCTTGAGGTCTAGGTTATGTGAGCCTCAAGGGACCAACTCTTTATGGGCCAGGTCTGGGCCCAGAGAGGTGATATTAGGTCAAGTCATGAATGTACATGGGCTTGGGTTAACCTAATCTCCCATAGAGTTGGTCAAGGGAGTTTTGGGTTTGGTTCACTTGATCCGGTGTTTATATATACATGTACTGTGTATAGGTTGGAAAAGCCAAAAAAATACAAGACTCTTTCTGCCAAGTCTCCCTCTCTCTTCTCCCTCTCTCTCCAGCTCTTCTCCATGCCCCAGGAGCAAGAAACCCTAGGGTTTCTTGCCGCCAGGCCCAAAAAGGAAAGAAAAGCAAAGGAGGCGCTAGCCTCTTCCCCCTTGCAGCAGCCAACCAGATCCCTCTCTCCCTCTCTTGCAGCTGCCCAAACACCAGGTCCAGGACATGGAATCTCTTGAGAAGAGGTTGGTACAAGTCCCTTTCAGATCTAGAGTTGATCTGAGGTTGTTTGAGGTACGGGTGAGATCTCCATCAACAGATCTACAAAAAGGCTGCAGCAGGACAGATCTGCGAGGTCTGTCTCCATCTATCTTCTTCTCCATGTAGAACACCCCGATTCAAGATCTATAAATTGAAAGACCTCGGTCCAGGTCTGATCTGATTGGGTACCAGATCTTGGATTTTTTAGAGGTGTTTTCAAAGGTGTTCTTCATCTGGAACGAAAGGCTGACGAAGAAGACAGCAACCAGGCTGATTTCGTCAAGGGCCTTGGATCGTGTCCAGATGACTCCAGATCTATTCATTGCTGTTCTACTGCACCAAAGGTCCATGGGAGGAGCTGGGATCATGCTCCAATAGTTGGTATCAGAGCTACGATGGTGAGGAAGCAGTTCCAAGTGCGAGAAGTTGAAGATCCCAAGTGCTGAAAATTTTCAGCAAGGTACCATCAAGGTATATTCTATACTTCTTGATTTTATATTGCTTGTTTGGCTTGGATCCAGTCATGGGCAGAATATGAAAGTCGAGTTTGAGAAGTTTGATGGCAAGGAGAATTTTTCCATGTGGAAAATCCGGGTGGAGGATCTTTTGGTGCAAGCAGATCTGGATCAGGCTTTGGATGAGAAGCCTGAGGGAATGACAGATAGACAATGGGCATCGTTGGAGAAGAAAGCATGCTCGATGATCAGAGGATATTTGGCGGATGCGGCGTTGTATTAGGTGCTAGAAGAAAAGACCCCGAAGGGCCTTGGTCGAAGTTGTACACCATGTACATGGGGAAGAATATGTGCAACAAGCTGATGCTGAAGAAGAGGTTGTACAGTCTTTGGATGCAGGAGGGATCTGATGTGATTGGCCACATTCAGAGGTTTGACCAGTTGTGCATGGACTTGGTGAATATCAGGGTGAAGCTGGATGAGGAGGACAAGTCTCTATTGCTTCTATGTTTGCTGCCTGGATCATATGATTCTTTGGTGACTACACTGCTCTACGGCAAGGAGACATAGTCTCGGTGCTGAGGTCGAATGAGCAGAGGGAAAAGTTGACCAGAGATCGGGCTCCCCAGGAGGGTTTAGCAGTAGGGGAGAGGACAGGTAGAGGCAGAGGCAGAAGCAAGTCCAGGGGGCGGTCCAAGTCTAGGAAGGAAAAGAAAGAGGTGAAATGCTTCAAGTGCAATGAGTTCGGGCACTTTAAGTGAGAATGTCCACTATGGAAGAGCAAGAAGGGAGAAAGAAGTGGCTCAGAATTAGTGAGTGCAGTTGCTAGGCAGCAGGTGGAGGATGATCTACTTGTGGTATCAGATGGTCACAGGCATTACACAGAGGAGTGGACACTAGACTCTGCATGCTCACATCACTACACACCACACAGTCTTGGTTTGCGACATACACCAAGACAGATGAGGGATCAGTGACTCTAGGCGACAATCATCCTTGCAAGGTGGCTGGGATAGGGACAGTCAGGGTGAGGATGTTTGATGGGATTTTGAGGACATTGATAAATGTAAAGTACATTCCGGAGCTGGAAAAGAATTTGGTGTCACTAGGCTACTTGGAGCGCAGTGGATACAGCTTCAGCAGTAGGGCTAGAAGCGGAGTACTGAATATCTTCAATGGAGCTATGGTGGTGATGAGAGGCAGGAGGTTGGACAATAACCTCTATCACATGGAGGGATCTGTGGTGACCGGAGAGTCTGATGCAGCAGCTACAGCATAGGACCAGCAGGGGGCTTACAGGATGTGGCACTACCGCCTAGGCCACATGGGTGACAGAGGGCTGAGGGAGTTGAGCAGGAGAGGACTCATCTCTGATCTGGAGGATGGTCTACAGGAGAGATCTGTGAGCCTTGCCAGATGAAAAAGCAGAGAAGAGTTCAGTTCACCATCAGTACAGCCCGCAGTGCAGCCCCTCTAGAGTTAGTACACACGGATGTGTGGGGACCAGCCCCAATTTTAGCTAGGAATGGGGCCAGATACTTCATGACCCTGATTGATGATTTCTCAAGGAAACTCTGGATTTACTTCATGAGAGAGAAGTCAGAGGTCTTCACCAAGTTCAAGATCTGGAGAGTGGAGGTGGAGAAAGAGCAGGGGAGGAGCGTGAAGTGTCTGAGGTCAGACAATGGCGGAGAGTACACCAGCAGAGAGTTCCAGGACTACTGTGAGGAGTATGGGATCAGGAGACACTTCTTAGTTATGGAGACTCCACAGTAGAATGGGGTGGCCGAGAGGATGAACAGAATACTTTTGGAAAAGGCACGATGCATGAGGCTGCAGGCAGGGCTTCCAAAGGAGTTCTGGGTTGACACAGTTGACGCAGCAGGTTACTTAGTCAATCGGTCACCTCACACCAGGTTGGATGGTAGGCTTCCAGAGGAGGTATGGTCTAGGAGGACAGTTGGGTTGGACCATCTACGGATATTTGGGTGCACGGCCTATGTGCACATTGGAGCTGGTGAGCGGAGCAAGCTAGACGCCAGATCATGCAAGGTGGTGTTTCTAGGCTATCTGCAGGAGTCAAGGGATACAGGCTGTGGGATCCCTTGGAAAAAAAGGTCATCATTAGTTGGGATGTGACTTTTGATGAGGAGTCAGTCCTACGGAGGTGAGCAGGCATGGAGGAGTAGCAGGAGCAAGAGGAGGTCCAGCAGGGCACTGCTGGACAGCTTACCTCTTTTATTTTGCCTCTTGCAGGTACTATGGGAGGACATGACATTCAGGTGGAGAACCTACCTATGGTGTCTCCACAAGTGGAGAGGACTCGAATGGATGATCGAGGCAGAGAGGTCCAGCAGGAGCGAGCTGGACCGAGGACTAATATCGGTGTTGCCCTACACAAGCCCAAGAGGACCATCAGGCAACCGGACCGATATGGCTTCGAGGAGACACTATCATATGCCCTGGTGACAGTGATTGGAGACCCATATATGTATCAGGAGGCTATTAAGAGCCAGGACAGAGAGCGGTGGGTTCAGTCAATGTCCGAGGAGATGCAGTCTCTCCACTAGAATCAGACGTGGCGATTGGTGCAGTTGCCACAGGGGAAGAGGTCCATTGGCTGCAAATGGGTCTACAGTCGCAAGGACAGAGTGGAGCTGGTTGAGGCCTTGGGACACAGGTAGAGATTGTTATGATTCAGGTGGTGTGTCCAAGGCCCAGGGGACCAAGGCTAAGGCCAAGGTCCATCATTCATGAGGGCTTCATGGAGGCTCTAGGGCTAGTTGGGCCCTAGGTTGAAAGGCTGTGGGCCTTTCGGGTTCTTGAGGTCTAGGTTATGTGGGCCTCAAGGGACCAACTCATTATGGGCCAGGTCTGGGCTCAGGAGAGGTGAGATTAGGTCGAGTCATGGGTGTACATGGGCTTGGATTAACCTAATCTCCCATAGAGTTGGTCAAGAAAGTTTTGGGTTTGGGTCACTTGACCCGATATTTATATATACATGTACTGTGTATAGGTTGGAAAAAGCCAAGAAAATACAAGACTCTTTTCCCAAGTCTCTCTCTCTCTTCTCCCTCTCTCTCCAGCTCTTCTCCATGCCCCAGGAGCAAGAAACCCTAGGGTTTCTTGCCGCCAGGCCCAAAAAGGAAAGAAAAGCAAAGGAGGCGCTAGCCCCTCCCCCCTTGCAGCAGCCAACCAGATCCCTCTCTCCCTCTCTTGCAGCCACCCAAACATCAGGTTCAGATTTGGAATCTCTTGAGAAGAGGTTGGTACAAGTCCCTTTCAGATCTGGAGTTGATCTGAGGTCGTTTGAGGCACGGGTGAGATCTCCATCAACAGATCTACAAAAAGGCTGCAGCAGGACAGATCTGCGAGCTCTGTCTCCATCTATCTTCTTCCCCATCTAGAATACCCTGATTCAAGATCTACAAATTGGAGGACCTCGGTCCAGGTCTATTCTGATTGGGTACCTGATCATGTATTTTTTAGAGGTGGTTTCAAAGGTGTTCTTCATCTAGAACGAAAGGCTGACGAAGAAGACAGCAACCAGGCTGATTTCGTCAAGGGCCTTGGATCGTGTCCAGATGACTCCAGATCTATTCGTTGCTGGTTCCGCTGCACCAAAGGTCCGTGGGAGGAGCCGGGATCATGCTCCAACACCTGTAATAGAAAGGACCATGGTCAGTGATAAAAGCAATTTTTTCTTCATCCTCCAGTGCCATCCTGATTTGATTATAGCCAGAAAATGCATCCATGAAAGTGAAAAGCTAGTGGCTTGAGGTTGCATCCACTAATTGGTCAATTCTGGGCAGAGGATAACTGTCCTTCGGGCAGGCTTTGTTCAGCTTTTTGAAGTCTATACACATCCTCCACTTGTCGTTCGCCTTCTTGATGAGAACCACATTGGAGACCTAGTTCGGGTAGTTGACTTCTCTGATGAACCTGACTTTCAGGAGTTTATCAACTTCCTCAGCTATTGCTTTTTGCCTTTTCAGTGCATGACCTTGGATTTTTTCCTTCATCGGCCGATGTTGGGATCAATAGTTAGATGGTGTTCCATGACTTCCACATCAATCCCCGGCATGTCCGTCGGAACCCAAGCGAAAATATCCGCATTCTTTTGTAGAAAATTGATGAGCCATGTCCGTACCTCTTCTCCCAGGTTGGAGCCGATCTTCACCATATGCTCCTCATTCCATCGTTCAAAGGAATTGAGACAAGATCTTCAATTGGCTCACCCCTTCTTCAGCAAGATCATCGCGGGTGTCTAATCCATCAACCGGACAGGGGTCAGACTGACCATTTCTTTGTAAGGCTATGTTATAGCAGTCTCTTGCCAGGACTTGATCTCCTCTGACCTCTCTGACCCCTTGGCTAGTAGAAAATTTCAATTTCAAATGGTAGGTCGATACCACAGCTCGGAGGGCACTGAGGTCAGGTCGATCGAGTATTGCATTGTAGGCAGACGGCACCCTTACTACCAGAAAATTCACTTACGCTCTAGATTATTTCGGATACCAACCTGCAACTACGGTCAAAGTTATTACTCCTTCTTCTAGCACAGCATCGCTAGTGAACCCTACCAACGGGGAGCTTATCGGCCCTAATCGACCATCCGAAATGGATATTTTTGAGAATACATCGTAAAATAAAATATCGATCAAGCTTCCACTATCAACAAGAATGCGGCATACATCATAGTCAGCAATATTTAAAGAAACTACAACCACATCATTATGGGAGAATTGAATCTCTCAGGCATCTTCTTCAGTAAAGATTATAGATTCTTCAGTCCTCTATCGCTTGGGCGGTCCGGCCGATCCACTGGCTGCTCCCCATCGGGGTCCTCCAGAGATGGTGTTGATGATCTCGATTAGAGGCCGATCTTCAGGTTGTTCTTCCCTCCTTGCTGGCTCTGATTGTGGTAGGACCCTCAATCGATCTTCTCTACCTTCAGACCGGCATTGAATGAATCTGTTGAGCCGACTTCGTCTGATGAGCTCCTCGATTTTGTCTTGGAGTTGAATACACTCCTCCGTGTTGTGGTCGTGGTTACGATGATAAAGGCAGAACTTGTTAGGGTTGCACTCTTTGAGGTGTGTGCGCATCCTTTCCGACCTCGACAGTTGCTCCCTGATCTCCATCAGCACTTGAGTTTTTGGAGCATTAAGAGGGGCGTAGCTGTGGAATCTTTCTGGGGGAGAGCTCCGTCGAACTCTGCAGTCCAGACTTCTCTGCCTATGAGCTCGGGGGGGAGTTCAGACATGCTTGTGTCCGGGGGGAGTTGGAGAACGTGGCCGAGCTTCACTCGGCCCTTTTTTAGCTACAGGCTTGCTAGAGTCACCCGTCTGCCGCTCCTTCATGGCCTCCTCATCCTTCAGCTTGAAGGCTTCCTCTGCTCGGGCATATCCTTCAGCCCGAGCCAGCAAATCAGCGAAGTCCCTGGGTTACTTCATTTTCAGAAAAAATAGAAGATCATTTTTTTGAAGACCGCTCTTCAGGGTGGCCATTGCAACTGATTGGTCCAAGTTTCGGACCTCCAATGTGGTGGCGTTAAAATGGTTGACATAAGTTCGGATGGATTCTCCCTCCTTTTGCTTGATGTTGATGAGGGACTCCGAACCTCTCCAGGGACATCGGCTGCTGACGAAATGAGTCACAAACTGGTGGCTATTTGATCAAAGAAGAAGATAGTACCCGACTTTAGTGTCGAGTATCAATTTCTTGCTACTCTCTTCAAGGTAGATGGGAAAGCTTAGCACAGGATGGCGTCTGGCATGCCATAGAGCAGCATCATTGTCCGGAAGGCCTCCAAGTGGTCAACCGAATCCGAGGTCCCATCGTAGCTCTCAAATTGGGGGAGCTTGAAGTTCGATGAGATTGGTTTCTGCATAATCATTTGAGAAAAAAGAGGGTCAATATAGATATCCTCACCGTAAGCAGGGGGAGCATGGCGGAGGTTCATCTCTTGAAACCTTTGATCCAGGAGATCCTTTCAATCATGAGTCTCGAGGATCTTTTAGCAGAATAGAGGTATAGACCCTCTGGGGGTGGAATCATGATCAGACAGAGGGCTCTCCACCTTTTGCTTCCCCTTTTCGAAGAATACAGGGTGACTGACCCAAGTGGGCCGCCCGATCGTTGGATTCTAAAACTTCAGTAATGCTCTTTCTAGCCACACAGATGCCTGCAGCTGTTGCTACTGCATGGCCTGCATCGCTTCGTTGAGACCCCTGACCTACTGAACCAGCAGGTTGAACTGCTCCATGTCGACTATCGCTGCTTGAGGAGGAGGAGCCTGGAAAACTGGAGATGAGGCTGGAGCTTGCAGATCTCGTTGAGATCTGACCACAGAGGCTGTAGATCGCCTGGTGGATGCCTTTCAGGGAGGCATCAGGTTGGGATCTAGTTGAAGAAGAAGAAGAAGATGTCAAAGAAGATGACCGGAGATAGTCCCGTTGAGTACTCCTTTAAGAACAAAGGTCCTGCGAAGACACAGCCCCTTCCTCTAGCACCAATTCTGTTGGTACAGAATTTCATCGATGCTGGAGAAGTTGGGGTCGAGGGGATCGCGGCCACCATCGGGACCTGCAAAGAAAGTCTAAACCAGAGTTGGGGGTGCTCCGGCAAGACCCTCTGATGCTCAAGTCAGTACTCTGCTTCAATAGAAATGGAGCACTCGAATGAGATTTTAGCAGAGTTTTGAGATAGAGTTTAGAGCTTAGAGGAGAACGTATCTGAGGGGGTCTCTTTTATAGACAAGAGAGTGTAACCGATTGACAGTAATGTCCGTAACTACCTGGTAGTGGGCCGTTCAGGGCCACATGGAGTTTGTTACGGAGAGTAGTGGTGTCCGTTGTCGTGACTTGCCAGAGAGTGATGGGGCCACGTGGAGTTTGTTACAGAGAGTAGTGGTGTCCGTTGTCGCGACTTGTCAGAGAGTGATGGGGCCATGTGGAGTTTGTTACCAAGAGTGAAGTGGTGTCTGTTGTCGCGACTTGCCAGGGAGTTCGGGCCGGATGGCTGAAGCTCGATTGGAACATCTGGTGGAGTGGATAGCTCTCTATCTCAGCAATCTAAGAGAAGCTCGGATGTTTTCAAGGTTGCTGACGGGTTAACTATTGTTGGGTGCCTTAGGCATCGATGCTGCAGATAAAAGTCATCCACTGTAGAAGCTCGGATGAAAACTTTCTGCTGGAGAAGTTCGATGGGAGTCCGATTGCTAGAGAAGTCTATCTGAAATTTGTCTGGTGTAGAAGTTCGGGTGGAGTCTGATTCTTGTAGGAGTCTGGAAGGAGGTCGCTTACTGTAGAAGCTCGGATAGAGATCGATTGCCATAGAAGTCCGGATGCAGACCGCTTATCGTAGAAGCTCGGATAAATTCTGCTTGCAATAGGAGTTTGGAGTAGAAATCCGACTACTGGAGCCCATCCATTGTAGAAGTTCGTCTGAAATCCATCCACTACAGAAGTTCGAATAGAGTCCGGATCTTGTAGGAGTCCGGAAGGAGGTCGCTTACTATAGAAGCTCGGATGGAGATCGGTTACCGTAGAAGTCGGATGGAGACTGCTTATCGTAGAAGCTCGGATGAAGTCTGCTTGCAATAGGAGTTCGGAGTAGAAATCTGCTTACTGTAGAAGTCCTACTGTTGGAGAAGCCCGGACGTTGACGAGTCCGAAAGAAGTTCGGAGTAAAGTCGATCGTGACAGGAGGAAGTCTAGAGGAGATTTGGAGAGTAGTCGATCACTGTAGAAAATTGACTGATAGTGAAGTCCAAAGAGCATTTGGCTTATCAGAGGAGTCCAGAGGGTACGATAGGAGTTCGTCCGTTGGAAAAATCTGGAGGATACTGTGGAAGGTCGACTGCTGGAGGAGTCCGGATGGTACTGTTGAAGCTCGGACAACCGGGGGAGTTCAAAAAGACACCGCACAAGGTCGGAAGCCGGAAGCGTCCTGAGAGGGTTGGCCTCTTATGAACTTCGACTGGGGTTATTTTATATCCAATAAAACTTAATTTGTAAGTTTCTTAACCAATCACATAGTTGTATCGATCAACATAGTTTTATTTATTGTATCATGGAGTGAAAATAAAGAAGCCATAATGTAGACTTAAATCTACATAAAATAATAGTATAAGCAGACCACTCATATTTGACAAGCATAACTAGATGAGGATTTTTAAAACTAGTTATATCTCTCACTATTTTATCAGATACCATAGCCCTCTCCTATGGTAAACGAGATATATTTTATATTTATCTTAGTGAAATTGAGATCCTAATTCCTCATAATGAACTTATGTTAACACAACAAACCCTTATGAGTTCATAAGTAGAAAATTCTTTCCAATTATATCTCATGTAATTCTCAATATTTTATCTTGGCCTCTAAAATATTATTAGCCTTATGTTAACACAACAAGCTATAATATTTTAGTTAAGTAAGACCCTTCATTTCAATACAATCAAAATCGAATATAATTGCCCTTGTGTTAGCACAACAAAGCAGTATATCCAAAATTGCCGTAAGCATCTTTTATGCACTAGGATTATGTTATATCAATCCTTATGACAAGCCTTATGGTAACACAACAAACTAGCCATAGTTCATGATGTAACATTAACCTAGCATGAAGGAAGGCCCTTAGTAGTGTTTAAAATACTAAGCTACCTTCATTCAAGATTCGAACTAATCTAATTAATCAGAAAAGTGTTAAGAATGGTGGGGGTCCCCCTATTGCTTTTCTTAGACACCAATAAAATTGGCCAGATCAGCAATGGAACCAATTAAATAACCACCGCACTTGAAACATTCTTTAGAAACCTATTAATTAATCGATTCAAGAAAATAGGTCAGCTTCGGTTCACAACACTACAACTTAATATGATTTTTATGAGGGCTTTAATGGTCTCAAACACATCCTAATTCAATCTATCATAAGAATGCACTATAATAGTTGTATCTTAATAATCATAACAACTAATTATGGTATCTTATCATATCTCTAAGATATGGAAGCAGAATCATGCAATATGATTATAACTAAATATCTCAAGCATATCATATATGCATGAAGTTCTATTAATATGCATGAATATAAAACACTCTTTTCACGGTTCTTCTTCTTGAAACATCACAGTGGCACCCCTACACGCCATAAAAGTACCCTATTGAATAGGAAGAGAAGGTCTTTGAACCCTACTTGCTCTTATGACCGAACGACCTGGTAATGAACTTCAATTAGAGTACTAAGCTACTAAAAAAATTTTACACATACATCATGCATTTTATATTTAAAACATATCTCTAAGACATGATAGGGTTTGGATGTTCAATTGGGTTCAACTCTTGACCCGACTTGAACCAAATCAAAAGCTCATGCTTGATCACAATCAAGATAATAATTTAATATTTGATTATATAAATCAAGATAGTCTCTGATACCACTATTGGATTCTGATGGCACAGCAGAAGGGTTAGGTGTTTAAAATTTTCATTCAAAACACCCAATACACCGGAAGCCTTAATGCCCAGAAACTCTTGACTATAATAATCAAAGCATAATAAATATAAATTAGGATAAGAAGAATACCTATAGTGCTAATCTCAATTTTTATAAGGCATCCAAGTGTCCGCCCTCTAATGGTGATCCACATAGAAATTGAACCAAAGACAGCACTCCTTCTTCACCTTGCTTCAAGAGTTCTAGCCCCTAGAACTCGATTAGCCTTGTACCGGTCAAGTTTCTTCAAAAACCTGACCTCACTCTCTTAGAACCTCCTCTAAACTTCTAATTCTCATTCTTTAAGACCCTTACAACCCTTGTTAGGACCAGATAAGGCTTTGTTTTAAATCCCAAAGCCTTGTCCTAAAACTAAGATAGGTTGTAAGAAAGAAAGGAGAGCAACAGGAGAGAAATTGGAAACCCCTCTTCGATTCCTCGGATACCCAGTGCCCCGACCTATTTATAGCCACTAGAGGGAATCCAAAAGAGAGGGACATGCCTTATCCAAAAGGCATATCTGATCTAATTATCAGAGATAAGAGTTCCTTCAAGCAGAAGGACTCTTATCCATGATACGTCGATCAGCACCCTGGTCTGCGCACATGCACCAAAGAAGGGATGTTTTCACATCCCTTCTCAAATCAGAAAAAATCTTCAAAAATTAACATGGATTGGAGATTCAATCTGGAATCCAGAAAATAAAAAATGGTGATAAAATTCTCACTAAAGAATGCTATCCTCGCACCTCTTCATGTGAGTGCTGATCACCATGCATGCAGGCATCAGGACCGACTTATGGCATCCATTTGGCTTCCAGATAAATCTGAAAAAATTCCAAAAAAATTATCAAACATATCTTATCAAATGTAGAACATTATCATCAAAAATGATTCTAATCTAAAAGCATTTGATAGGAAGAAGGACTCTCCAAATCATGGAGAGGTGCGATGCTTTTGCACACGCGTGCGAGATATCCTTCTTTTTCTAATTTTTTTCTCTTCCAAAAAAATTTTTAAAAAAATATATCTCATGCTTTGAGATATGTACCAGAGGATGGAAGGTGATTTGAGCTACCACATATAATTTTAATCCCATAAAAAGTAATATTTTTTCTTCTACCCACGCCAATACTTGTACGCAGAATCTGTTTTGCACCAAGAGTCCACCACAACTTGGACTCTTCATAATTGGTGTTAACGTGGGATGTGGTGCCCCAATTTGGGCTGCTTCCAGGTGATATGAGCTGACCCAAATGTCTACCAAATTGGGCTAGCTAATTAGTAAGGGATGGAACCAAATTGGTCTCCAAAGGAGCAAGAGTTTCCACACGTGCTAGCATGCTTACCAGAACCCTGATTGAATCCAAAATTCCAATCAACTTTTTTCAAAAGGGTCCTTGGCCAATATTCATATGTGTGTGACCCATTGAGTTCCACATCTAGCCAGTAGTAGGTTCAGGTATAAGTTGACCAAATTTAATTAGATTTCAATCTAATCGATTTTGGTCCAATCGAGCTAACCCGAGTTCAATAATTAGAATCATTTCTAATTAGCAATCAAATTAAACTCTTTAATTTGGTCAAAAATTTACAAGTCAAGATTGACATCTAGCAACGTATCATGACTACCCAGAAGATGTAAAATTTGATGAAAATACCAAATCTATCTTTCAGTGGTAAATTGCCATGCAATTCAATCCTTCGATCATCTTTGTACCCTGAATATGTTCATGAGTATGGAATCATGTCAAACTCAAACACATATTCATATCAATTTTTAATTAACCAATAATGACTCCAATGAAGAAGAATTAGAAACTCTTTCTAATTTTTTTCCTATTTTTGGCCAAAAAACTTTTCTGAGTTATCTAAGATTGAGAATACACAGGATGCGATCTCCTCTTACTAGGAGTGATCAATTCCATATTGACCTACTCACAATCTTCATACACACTCCACCATATCCAGAACACCCCGTACATATCTTAATGCCATACCTGGGTATGAACCAAAATATGGATTTATGTGCACAAGATTCCATGATGGTTTCAGGTCTAAGGATCACTTGTATAACTCCTACTTAGAGAACCATCTTTAACATGCAAATAAGGCTTCCATTAGATGTTCTCTTTCATCGAGTCAATTCAGTGAACTCATTTCTCAAATGAGCACCCACATCCTTATATTAGTATCTCACACAAGTAGCTAGTGAGATCTGCCACCCTCTCTATTGAGCATACATAGGATGTGCTAGTCTATCTGGAACATTGATCCTCGACTCAATGCTCCTACGACCAGAAATATTTAAGATTAAGATTTTAAGATTTTAGGTCTCACTAGCATGATCCATTCATGTCTCCTAAAATCATTATTCTAATCTTTGGAGTTCATCATAATCTTAGATATATTAAGATGCAGCTAATATGATGAATCAATGCCTCAAATAATAAATATCATTTCATGAGTTGAAAAATTTTAAAGAAAGTCTCATCGCAACACACTTACGATTGGCTTATAGGGCACTCTTCTTTCAAGATATGGATTTTAATCTAAAGGTTCTTCCACTATTTTATTCGAATTGATAGCCTTTACCTTCAATTCGAGAAATTACACTAATTTCTTAGTGGGTACTAGAATCTACATAGACTGCACATGGGCCCGAGTGTGGCTCGGCCAACCCTTGTGTACCCACAGGTAGGTTCTTAACCAATTGTTTCACAAAATAATTTTTAGTATTCAATTTTACCCCAACACCTCTTCAGCAGACGTGTGGCACCTCCACTGAAGGTTCTGGTTAGGTCCAACCATTAACATGCCAGAATTTAGTATATCTGACAAACGAGTGACCAGACCTGAGTGTGGCTCGGCCAACCTGACCATCATCAGAAAGACACAACTAAAATAACATATTATGAATGATAATTCTAACAGCCAAATAACCACCAGGCGTGTGGTGCCTCCAATGATCATCTAAACCATTAGACTCATTATCACCTAACTTAATGGGGGGCTATGATCTAGTTATCGCCATAACTATTTCATTTTAGGGACCTAACAATTTTAGAAGATTTAATTAGTTGAATTGAGAGATAAGATGAGACTTGACCAGTTAATCTTAATCCTCCCACTGACTTCACCAAGTAGGATTTAAGAAGATCAGACATAAGCTGGTCCAGCCAACCAGTCATGAATCCTTCTACTGACTTCACCAAGTCATAAAGAAGACTCAAGATAAGTTGAACAAGGACACCTAAATCAGTCATACTGATTTCCTAATTAGCATGGGTCAACTCCAATCATTAAGTGATCTAATCAAAATATGATTCATCATATTGACCAAATAAGTGAGATCGATGGGAGGGATATACCATTAACTCGGCATAGACTCAATCTACGCGAGTAGCTCCCAATTAATAACCATCGATCAAAGTTGCCATACTTACCTTAGACACCAACTGATTAGTCATTTTCAATTTGATCAATTTATAGATTTGGATTCGATCACGGAGCTACGATCAAAGTTCATATTGGTCTAATCAAAGACATGGACTTGACCAACTACAACTAGTGAAATTGATCAAGAGAAGAAATTGACCCAATTAGAATTAACTTTTAATTAGATTTGAAATATTACTAATATGGTCCATTATCAATGATTTCTAACCCTAGGTCTAACCTAGTTAAATGGACTTGACTCAAGCTAACCCATTAACCTATGAGTTATGAAATTAATACCTTAGATCTTTGATTCTCAAATCTAGATCACTTAATTCTCAATTAAGTTTTGGACTGATATAGATTCGGATTCGGTGTTTGAAAATAATTTTTAATTTTATAAAATATTTTTATAATCAATCATCTAATAATCAAAACTTTAAATTCAGATCTAATATATATTACTTCAGATCTAAAATAAAATTTTAAATTTTTTTCATTATTCATCATCATAAAAAAGACCCTGCAGTATCCCTACATGCCATAGGAGATCTCATTGAATGGGTAAATAGGATAGTGAAATCTTGATTTCTCCTATGATCGGATGGCTATGAGGATCTATCCAATCAGATTACTAACTATTCAGATTCAAAATTAACTATTTAGATCTAATCTAAATAATTAAAATCAGATTATATATAAAAAATTTATGTCATAAGAAACTTTGCTCTGATATGATATGAAAGAAAAATGGATAGTTCAAAGCATGTATTTTTAAAATTTTATAGAAGAATAATAAAAGATTAAATATTTTAACCTTCTAAATATATCTTAGATTAGATCTAAACTACTATTAAGGATCTATAATATAAAAAATTTAAATATAAAATCTAAAATAAAATAGAAAACTATATCGATCACATTGATGTCCTGAATTTTATCTGACCTTTAGATTATATCGGTAGAGTTCAGAACTCATCACCTTTTTATAGGTTGATGATCTTCACTACTGGTAAGTGTGGTATGAAGTTTTCACTAATACTGAACAGCCACACAAGTATCCGACCTCTATGGATGGTCCACACGAAGCCTCTCGAACTGATCAGCCCTCTACGGGAGTGCTAGCTCGCGTAGTCGACTTCTGATGGCAGATCTAATTTGATCTCTTTCTTCAATCACCTCAAATATTTTTGATGTCGAAGATAGATCAGAGAAGAATACTAGATAGTGGAGAAAATTTAGATAAAGACTCTCTTGTCTTTGATTTTTTTCTCACCCAAAAACCTAGAACAATTCTAGGTCTCTCACCCAAGAGTAGATGGTCTCCTCTTTTGTTCACGCCAAGAAGGAAGGAAACTCATCCAATCCTCACATCCCAAAGAAGTATTTTTGATCCTCTTTCTCTTTGGTATCTCATGGTGAAGAGATCTCTTTTTTTGACACACAAAATTGTAGCCTTTTTATGGTTGTCGCACAAACCAAATAAAACAAGATAAAGGTTGGAGTTTGTTGCAATTTAAACTCTTTTGAATTTTAATTTGACTCCAACATTTTCTCACTCTTATCTGACTTAAAAAGAAACTTATTAAAAAAAATTAGGTATCAAAATCAATTAGAAAGACCTCCTTTTCTCATACACAATAGACCCTTCAAAAGCAGCCAATGTGTGGAAGGATATGGATAAGGTTTTAAGTTAAAATTCAAACTAATTTGAATTCAAATCAAAACCAACCAATTTCTATCCTTAATGAGTGATAAAAGAAGGATTATTTTTTATTTTCTTACATACAAAGTGATTTAATGTGATGAGAAAAGGCATGAGACAATTTAGGTGGCGCAAGGGATAGAGTCCTATTCATTTGGGACTCTAGGGTTTAACCAATTTGATTTCTTTCAAACCCAATCCAATTAGATCCAAATAAAATATGGTGAACCTAATCTAATTAGGCTCTTATAACTTTAATTAAATTTGATCAAATCAATAAATTAATTGAGCCATAGATTCGATCAAATCAGGATCATTTTTTTCTTACCAATTAGGTCATCTCATAACCTAATCAGACTTGACCTGATTAAATAAATTTAATCAAACTTGATCCAAACTTTAATGCTCAATCAAATTGAGCTAATTAGTAATCTAATCATTAATTAATCTTTTATTAATGATAGAGTCTAAGTTTAATGGGACTCTTCTCTAGAGTCCCCGTCTAGTGAGACTCTTCAGCAGAGTCCCCGTTAAGTGGGACTCTTCACCAGAGTCTCCGTTGACTGAGACTCTTCAGAGTAGTCAAGTAATCAGAGAGAAACTTCTAATGTGTGTGACCCTATAGGTTTAAACCTAAGCCGGTAGCACAGAAAATGATTTTTATACCAATCGAAGTAACCATCTAGCAATGGTACCCGACGTCCGGATAGGCCGAATATATGCTAAGCAACACTCAAGAACCTATTTGACTATAGTTACTGTATAATTCATTCCTTTGATCCAAATGCTCAAAGTGACCTAGGATTTAACTACCAACCCTGATATGGTCATCCATATTGTATTTCAAGTTTTAAAATCTATCACATGGATTACCCTGACCAAAGTTTTACTAAATTGAAACACACTGATACATTAACTTCTACTTATTCGAAGGGGTCAATTCCATCTTGACTCACACACTGACTTCACAAGTAATTGACTATGCCCAGAAAACTTTCATCGCTAAATTAGAAATTCAAGTAGTCCGGTACCAAAGCGTAGTGAGTTGCTTGCAAGTCACATAGTGATGTCAGGTCAGAGGGACACTTATATCTATATCCCTTCGGAGTGACTCTTGACAACAGAGTACTCCGGAGTTGGTCACGTTCAGTGAAATATACTCTTATATTTCACCTGCATGCCATACTAGCGTCTCCATGCTCTTTGATTAAGAGGATAACCAACCTATATGGCACACAATGATCTACATTTGATATGTCTATCATCCTAGTAATAGCATATCATTTGGTCGTAAATTCATTTAAGGACTAAACAATATATCCTCCTATATCGAATCAAATAGTCCTAAAGACTTAATCACATAACAGGAGTTCAAAATGAGATGTACACAGTGATGAAAAAACTAAATAATATTTACTAATTCAATAATTCATATACAATTACAATGATAAGCACAACTGTTAACAGATTGATGATTGACTTTGGAACACAATTCCCAATAGAATCAGCCTAGAATAGCCCTCTTTGGTGTTGATCTTTATTCTCCAAGAACAATCACCCTACGAATTTGAACAAAGTCAGATCGTGATCAACTCTGTGATCTTTTTCTTGATCTTTTTTTTTCTCTTCTTTTCTTACTCTCCTTCTCTCGATTATGAAGCAACTAAGGTCTAAAAACTAGCCACCAAGTGGGACACCCAAGCTCCTTTTGGACATGGAGATGGAGGATGCCCAAACCCTTTGGGCATTGGAGAAGAGAAGGAGGCATGGAGAGACTTTTGGAAGGCATGGGGCTGCTGAAAATCTAATCGTAAGAGCCTTAGAGAAGGCCCTTTAAATAGCCAAAAAGTTTGAATCCTATTCAAAATCAAATAGCCCCTTAATATAAGTTCTACTTGCATTAGAAGTCCTTGTGGCCTTAGATATTAGATCCTCCTTAGGAGATCCATGAGGTGCCAAATATTGGAGCCTTTTCACCTACTTTTTCTTATACCATATGGGGCTTAGGGGATGCCCCATGCTGGTCCTATACACCCTCTATCATGTGGGCATGTCCAACTTGATCAAATTAAGTGGCACCCCAATACAAACAATCAAGAAAGTTAATTAAAGATTGGAACCCCTAATGCATATGATCCAAAATCCTAGAGATCCAACAATTATAGCCCAGTAAATTTAATTCAATTAGATTATTAGTAGATAATTAATTTAAATTAATCTTATCAAATAAATAATTTAAGTACAAAGAAAAATTGGATTCAACTATGTGCTAGCAAATTACACTGAACCCAATAGGGTTTCTTTAAATTCAATTGAGACTTAATAAGCCCAATTGTTTATTCCAGATCTAATTCCTTTGTTGTATGATCCCATAGATTCAATTCTATCTGATAGTGAGATATACTATGATCTCTATCATAGTATCATTGAAACTCTTTTCAATGGGTTGGAATAATTTCACTTTAACTTATCAAGGATTGTCGATCCTGAGCAATCCTAGTGAGTTCTCATAATCCACTAGTGATACCTAGCAGTATATTGTGGCAACCTAATAGAACTGAGAAAGAACTTGAAGGTATCATTCACATGTGATTCAATCCCTCTATCATGAGTCCCGACTAGATGGCAGGTCATGGATAAATCATCAAAACTCATCATCAGTCATATGATAGATTCGATTAACTCAAGTCCAATTGTGATCCTCATGAAAACTCTTTTCCTTTAATCACACTATTGTGGCCACAGACTTTTGGATTTAGCCTCTCAAATCTTATATGACTACTCTCTATCAAAATCAATAGATTCTATCTAGATGCGTATCCTACTCCTACAGTGAACCAACTATTGTTAATATCCACTACAAGGTCTCATTGAGGCCATATTTATATATCAGTCAAACTCCAGCAGCCTCATTGCAAGCAATCATACCATCACAAGTCAAAAGATCATTCACACAACTACAGCATCGAGACGATCACTGACGATCGAGTAGAAATCTAAGTGATCTCTTGTATGGTCATACTCAGTACTAGTTATCCTTTAACAACTACCTGCACTCATCGCTCAGTGTCTCTATACTATAGATCAGAGACTCATCTATCCTAAAGAAAGTGATCTATGCACCAATCTATCCGGATCGATCATCATCCTCATGATGATACTATGACTGGGAGCATTTAAAAATTATATATATGCCTCAAATTCTCAACATTTTAAGAATACGTATCAAAGTATTAATTTCATGGACAATTCAAGGATACATCACTCATGAATGAAAATTAAACTTATTCTTTTATTAATCAAATCAATATTTTAAGTACAATATTATATCCTAAATTTATTACAATGTGTCAGTCGTATTGACTTCTGGATATACATCTAGCAATCTCTCACTTGGACTAAAGCCAATTGGCCATTAATCTAAGTTTTATCTTCTCAAGGTGGACTTCCATCTTTGGCTGGCTCAATTGCTTTATCAGCAGATCTGTCACATTATCCATGGAGTCTACTCTTCACACCTTGATATATTTCTTTTTGAGATAGTAGCGTATGATATGGAATCGCCACTCGATGTGCTTTGATTTCTGATGAGACCTCGACTCCTTAATAAGTGCTATGGCTTCATTATTATCGCAATGAAGTAGTATGGCATTCGATGTCATAACCTCAAGCTCCGTGATGAACTTCTTGAATCAGAAGCTTTTTTTTGCAACATCTGAAATAGCGATATATTTAGCTTCTGTAGTTGAATCCACTATGATGGGTTGCTTGAAATTCTTTCAATTGACTGCACCACCATTGCATACGAACATATATCTTGACATAGACTTTCTATCATCAAGATCAGACATGAAGTCTGAAATAGTATACCCCTCGACTTGCAACTCAGAATCTTCTTCAAAGATCAAGAATAAATTCTTAATTCATCTCAAATACTTAAGGATGTTCTTCATAGCTATCCAGTGCTCCTCATCTGGATTCGACTGATACCTACTTGTGACACTCACAGCAAGAGCAATATCCGGTCATATACACAACATGACATATATGAGGCTCTCTATGGCCAAGGCATAAGGAATCCTACTCATGCGCTGAACTTTCTCAGATGTGGTCGGACACATCATCTTGAAAAGATGAATACCATGCCTAAGAGATAAAAATCCTCTTTTAGAATTTTTCATGCTGAATCTCTTCAGTATTTTCTCTATGTACAACTTTTGCGATAGACCAAGCATCCTTTTAGATCTATCCCTACAGATCTTTATTTCAAAAATATAGGATGCTTTCCCTAGGTCTTTCATCGAGAATTCTTTGGACCACCATCTTTTGATCCTGGTCAGCATGAGAATATCATTCCTAATGAGGAGAATATCATCCATGTACAATACAAAAAATATTATTGTACTCCTACTGATCCTTTTGTATACATAAGGTTCCTCTTTATTCTTAATGAAACTAAATGATTTGATTGCATCATCAAAATGAAGATTGCAACTCCGAGAAGCTTGCTTTAATCCATATATGGATCTTTGTAGCTTGAAGACTCAATGATCACCATCATCAGATGTGAAACTCAAAGGTTGCTCTATATAGATATCTTCCTCAAGATATCCATTAAGAAGGCAGTTTTCACATCCATCTGTTAGATTTCATAATCATAATAAGCTACAATAGCAAGCAGAGTGTGGATAGATTTTAGCATGGCCACGGATGAGAAAATTTTTTGATAGTCAATGCCTTTACACTGACTATAACCTTTTGCCACAAGCCTAGCTTTATAGGTCTCTACCTTACCATCTGTACCTATTTTTTTTAGTAAATCTATTTATACCCAATGGGTACTATATCCTGTGGTGGATTCACTAAGATCCATACCTGATCAAGTGTATTGAGTCAATTTTTGACTTTATTACATCTAACTATTTCTCAAAATTGATGTCAGACATCATCTCATCAAAGATATTAGGATCATCACTATGATTCTTATCTCCAATAAGGAATATTTTTTTTTACTTCCTTCATAAGCATACCCATGTACCTTTCAAGAGGATGGGAGATCCTACTAGATCTATGAGGTGGTGGAAGAACATCAACTACTGACTCATGAATAATGGGTTCCTGAAGATTTATAGCTCTTTGCTCTTTAGAGACCTCTTCAAGCTTAACTAACCTCCCACTGCCACCATCCTAGATAAACTATTTTTCTAAAAATATGATATTCTGATTCACAATTATATTGTGATCTTATAGAAAGTAGTAGTATCCTATTGATTCTTTTAGATACCTAATAAAATGAGCTATTATAGATCTATCCTTTAATTTATCAGCCATCTGTCTCTTGATATAGACCAGACATCTCCAAGTCTTAAGATAATCTAGACTCAATTTTTTATCATACTATATCTTATATAGTGTGGTAGGAATAGATTTTGATGAAATCCTATTCAATAAATGAATTGCAGTTAATAAGGCATGTCTCTAAAGATATAAAGATAAATCAGTGAAGCTCATCATGGACCTGACCACATCTAATAGGATCCTATTCCTCCTTTCGGATATTCCATTGAGCTAAGGTGTTTCAAGAGGAGTCCATTGAGAGACTATGCCGTTGTCCTTAAGATATTTCAAAAATTTTCAACTAAGGTATTCACCTCCTCGATCAGATCAAAGAACTTTAATGAATTTGTCTGTTTATTTTTCTACTTCATTTCTGAATTTTTTAAACTTTTCAAAGACTTCAGATTTATGTTTCACGAGATACATATATCTATACCATGATAGATCATTGGTAAAGATGATGAAGTAGCTATAACCATCCTTGGCCTGTATATCAAATGGCCCACATACATCGATGTGTACCAGGGTAAGTAACTCGATGGCCCTTTCTACATATCCCACATAAGGTAACTTGACTATTTTTTCTTAAGACAAGATTCACAAGCTGGGTATGACTCTGAATCAAAAGAGCCAAGGATCTCATCATTTCTAGTTTGTTTATCCTATCCTCTCCAATATAGCCTAGTCTATGACGCCATAAGTACTTTTGATTAATTTCATCTTTGGATTTTTTGACCTATGACACTCACTACTTGCCCATTTAAATTCACATTTGCATCAATATACAAATGATAAAGACTATCAATTAAAAGACCCTATGCAATCAATTTATTTTATAAATAAATAGAATAAAAATCATTATTGAAACTAAAATTAAAATCAATCTGTGCTAGTACAGACACGAAAATTAAATTCTGAATAGCTACAGGAACATAATAACGATCTTTCAAATCTAATCTAAATCCTAATGATAATCGAAGAGGATAAGTGCCAACAGCTTCTGTAATAACTTTTGCTCCATTGCCGACTCGAAGGATTATGTCACCTTCCCTCAACATTTCTATTTTTTATTAGATCCTGCATTGAAGTACATATATGAGTGCTCAAACTAGAGTCCAATACTCAATTAGAAGTAAAAAAAATTGTAAGGTTAGGTTCAATTACGAGCATACCTTTTAAAAGGTTGGACATCTTTTTTGGTCTTTAGGCTCTCTAGATAGAATAGACAATTCCTCCTTTAGTGGTTGTCAGCATCATAATAGAAACACTTTTCCTTTACTTCAGCCTTCTTTAGAACATCCTTCTTTAGCTTGCTCTCTTTCTTCTACTTCTTCATAGATCTACTCTTCTTCTTCCAACCAAACTTTCTTTTGAATGAAGAAGTTCACTCCATAGCGAGAATAGTGCCCTTTGAACTCTTTAAGGTTACATCAACAGTGATCAATATGTTGACCAGTTTGGGTATAGTGCAATCCAGTTTGTTCATATGAAAATTTATAATAAATTGACTATATAAACTTGTAAGGGATCAGAGCCCTGACAGTGGACATATACTCATACTGGCTCTACAATTTGTTTGACATAGAAGCCAGCACATAGCACTTAACTCGATTATTTTCATCCGTTCACTTTTTATATGCTGTTCTTTGCTTAGCAGTAGGACAGTTTGGTAATACTAGGAGTTTCTGATCAAGTATATGGTCTAATTTTTTAGAAGTCAGGACAATCTTGAGATTTTTTAGCCAGTCTTTAAAATTGATTCTGGTCAAACGGTTGGATTCATGGATGCGGCTAAAAAATTTAAAGCTAACATGGTTTAACTGTAAGAGTAGAGATTCAAGCTAAACTTTTATACTTTATATTTATATTTACTCTCGAGACTTTAAAAAGCAAACAATGACTCCTATTTTTTTGAATCCCTGCACTCTCCGGGTGGGAAGCAAAAATTCTAACGCGAAAACTAAATTTCTAGTGGGTGCTGCGATCCCACCGATGCCATGCACCTCACCTAATAGTTATTGGTAACATATGCACTGAGGCATCGATAACTCTTTATCCAGATGCTTCTCTAAGTATGTTGTAGCGATTTGGTCTCTAAGTTATGTAGGCTCACCTAACAGTTATTGACCACACTCCTTAGTTAAATTTGACCCACCATTCACAAGTAGGTGCAGAGCTGTCATTGGGTCCCTCACCAAATAGTTATTAGGCCCAACCCCATCCTCACCTTGGAGCAACTCCTTGCTAATAGAGTGGTTTTGTGTTTTTGGTACAACTAAATCACTGTCACCAGCCAAGGATAATCAACACCAGTACCACGTCCGCACATCTACTATTGTGGAAGACCTATGGACTTAATATTTATGGAGAGGTTTAGGTTTAGGTGTCATCTAGTCAGTCATCATATGATCGATCTAATTGGCATAGGCTAAACCAAATCGCCAAGCAACCTTATTCAAGACTCAATCTTCCAAATTGGCTAGGAAAGTATAGATCAATGGGGTCTTTCCATTGCTTTCCTTAGACACCAATAAATTGATAAGGTCAACGAATAGAATCAATTAAATAACCATCTTATAATTACTTATTGTTGGTGCAAAAATCTGCCTGCACCGGAGAAGCTGGAGTTGGGGAAGCCGCGGTCGCCGCCGGGACCTGCAAAGGAAGTCTAAACCGGAGGTGGGGTTGCTCCGGCAAGACCCTCCGACGCTCAAGTCAGTTCTCTGCCTCAACAAGAATGGAGTGCTCGAACCGAGAATTTAGCAGAGTTTTTAGATAAGAAATGAGCTTAGAGAATAACGTATCTGGGTCCCCCTTTTATAGGCGGAGGAGGCAACAGATTGATGGTGACATTTGTAACCGTCCGGTAGTGGGCCGCCCATGGTCAGGGGAATTTATTGCGAAGGGTAGTGGAGTAGACACGTGGCTATTGTTACGGCCTGCCACGTAGAGCCAGTTGCAGGTAGTGGAGCGGCGTCCGTTGCCGCTAGTTGTCAGGGAGTAGTGGAGTCGCGCAGCACCTGCCGCAGGGAGTGGAGCAGAATCGTGGCCGTTGACACTGCCTGTCAGAGAGTAATGGGTCCGTCGTAGGGGGTGATGGAGCCGCACAGAATCCGCTACAGGAAGTGGAACAGGATCATGGTTGTTATTGTGACCTGCCAGGGGGCGCGGATCTGTTGATTGAAGCTTGGCAGCGGTCGGAATCCAGCCTCTGTAGAGGTCCGGGAGGGGTCCTCCTGGCGGTTGGGGTCGTGGGTGGAGCCCGACTTCCATGGGAGTCCGGGCGGAACCCTCTCGGAGCTGAAGCTGCGGGCGGAGCCCGGCTCCCGTAGGAGTCCGGGCGGAGTCCTCTGTAATCAAAGTTAAAGGTGAAGTCCGGCTCTCGTAGGAGTCCTGACGGAGCTTACCAGCATTGATACCGAGAGCGGAGCCCAGCTCCCGTAGGAGTCCGGGCGGAGTCCTCTGCAATCAAAGTTAAAGGTGAAGTCCGGCTCCCGTAGGAGTCCGGACGGAGCTTACCAGTAGTTGATACCGAGAGCGGAGCCCGACTCCCGTAGGAGTCCGGGTGGAGTCCTCTGCAATCAAAGTTAAAGGTGAAGTCCGGCTCCCGTAGGAGTCCGGACGGAGCTTACCAGCAGTTGACACCGAGAGCGGAGCCCGGCTCCCGTAGGAGTCCGGGTGGAGCTGTTCTGTAGTTGATGTCGGAGGTGGAGCCCGGCTCCCGTAGGAGTCCGGGCGGAGCTGTTCTGTTGTTGATGTCGGAGGTGGAGCCCGGCTCCCGTAGGAGTCCGGTCGGAGCTGTGCTGTAGTTGATGTCAGCGGTGGAGCCCGGCTCCCGTAGGAGTCCGGGGAGCTGTTTTGTAGTTGATGTCGGAGGCGGAGCCCGGCTCCTGTAGGAGTCCGGGCGGAGCTGTTCTGTAGTTGATGTCGGGCGGAGCCCGGCTCCCGTAGGAGTCCGGGCGGAGCTGTGCTGTAGTTGATGTCGGGGCGGAGCCCGGCTCCCGTAGGAGTCCGGGCGGAGCTATTTTGTAGTTGATGTCGGAGGCGGAGCCCGGCTCCGTAGGAGTCCGGGCGGAGCTGTTCTGTAGTTGATGTCGGCGGCGGAGCCCGGCTCCCGTAGGAGTCCGGCGGAGCCCGCTCCCGTAGGAGTCCGGGCGGAGCTGTTTTGTTGTTGATGTCGGAGGCGGAGCCCGACTCCCGTAGGAGTCCGGGCGGAGCTGTTCTGTAGTTGATGTCGGCGGGGAGCCCGCTCCCGTAGGAGTCCGGGCGGAGCTGTTCTGTAGTCGATTCCACTGAGGGTTCCGACTGTGGGTATTTTATACCCAACACCAGTTCCCCTACTTCCGAGTTTGAATTTCAAACGAAGGAAGTACAGAGAGAGATGGGCACAGCCGGAACTGTCCCTTCGAATCCTGCGCACTGCGCCTCCAGATATTTTGGTATTTAATGTGTGTACGTCAGAGCCCGCTTTTCGGTGAAGGTGACCTGAAGAGTCTTTTGGAACCCCCATCGAAATGCGATCCCCAAGCGCCGTGCCATGGGAATTTGCGAACGGTCAACCCTCGATAGCGATGAAGGGGATAAGCGCGACATGTGGCACGCGCCAGTTGGCCCAGGAAGACTCGCCGCCATAACTGCGCTAGGATCCGTCGGCTATTTAAACCCCCTAGTCCTTTCATGGCTTCATCCTGGCGCCTTTCTTTCGCCTGAGAGCCTTGCTTCCCTCGCACCAGTCCTTGCTTTCTTCAGCCCCCCAATTCTTCTCTGAGGGTTTCTACACCATGTCCTCTACCCCGGAGGCTGTTCTTGAGGGGATTTCTAGGGCTTGGAGGAAGGTGAGGAGGAGAACGGCGGCCGGTGAGGATCTCGTCGTTTTAAAGGGGACTCAGGAAAGAATTCCTTCAACAATAGGGGTTTAAAAATGGGGGCTGTCGGTGAAGTTATTCTGCCCGCGAATTTCAGAGTAGCAAGGCGGGGTGATACCGGTCAAAGGGCAGAGCTGCCGTCATAAGCCATGACGGGATCCTTGACGCCGTCGGGGCCGAGGGACGGAGGCGGTCGGCGTCGACGGCGGGGCAGTGGAACTTGTTGCGGGGACGGTGAAAGTAGCGCATGCCGACCTTGCCGAAGCATTTTGGGTGGCGGCTGTCGTGGAGCATTCAGGGATGAGGCACATCTCTGGCATCGTTACCGCTTCCAAGGTGACTCCGGTTCTTCTTGAAACAGGTCTTCGCTACTGCCGCCGTTGCCCTTACTGCCTCCAAAGATCTATCCCACCCTTTTCTCGCTAGGGTTGGGACTTCGGAGACAGAATGAGGCGAGATGGGGCGAGAGCTGTTACACGCACTGGAGAACGCGACTGAGAAGGACAGAGATGGGAAGAGGAGCTCGTAGCTTGGAGCGGCCTCCGATTCACCCTTCCCGAACTGTGTTTGCGAGGCTTGCGATGACGTGTATCTTCTTCTTCTTTTTTCTGACCCATCGGGTCCTGTAACGTATACTCTTGTTAAATGAAAAAGAGATTTTTTTACCTCGTCTGCATCTCGCATTAAATAGTTGTCTGTCGAACTTCTTCATTTTCTTTTCCTCTTTCTTCCTTCTCTTCTTCTTTTCTTTTTCACGTCGTCCCAAGGTCATCGACGACCTCTTCTGTTCATGTGGGGTTGTCAATTGACGAGCTACTTTTCGGCTCTTACGTCGTTCGAAGATACCCGATTGTCATTCCGTCGACGGCTGCAGGTTCGCTTGGGACCCTTCGGGCCCGAGGTCCCTCCTAGGGCTTGAATTTGGGGATTCGAGCTTCCGTTGCCTTCGGGCACTGTTTGCTTTCCTTTTTTGCTTGGGTTTTTTCTCTGCTGAAGTCGGAGCTAAGTTTGGCTCCCTTGGGAGTCCGAACGGAGAAGCCCTCCTGAAGTTGGAGTAGCCTGGCTCTCGTAGGGGTCAGGGCGAAGTCTTCCTGCAATCAAAATCGTAGGCAAAGTTTGGGTCCCGTAGGGGTCTGGACAAGGCCTATCGGCAGTTGCTGTTGTCAGCGGAGCCCGGCTCCCGTAGGAGTCCGGGCGGGGTTGTCCTGTAGCTGATGTCGGCGATGGAACCCGACTCCCGTAGGAGTCCGGGTGAAGTTTTCTTGGGCGTCGTGGACGGAACCCGGCTCCCATAGGAGTCTGGGTGAAGCCTTCCTTGGCGTCGGAATCCGGCTCCCGTAGGAGTTCGGGTGAAGTTTTCTTTGTCGTTGGAACCCGGCTCCCGTAGGAGTCCAGGTGAAGTCTTCTTTGTCGTTGGAACCCGGCTCCCGTAGGAGTCCGGGTGAAGTCTTCTTTGTCGTTGGAACCCGGCTCCCGTAGGAGTCCGGGTGAAGTCTTCTTTGTCGTTGGAACCCGGCTCCCGTAGGAGTCCGGGTGAAGTCTTCTTTGTCGTTGGAACCCGGCTCCCGTAGGAGTCTGGGTGATGTCTTCTTTGTCGTTGGAACCCGGCTCCCGTAGGAGTCCGGGTGAAGTCTTCTTTGTCGTTGGAACCCAGCTCCCGTAGGAGTCCGGGTGAAGTCTTCTTTGTCGTTGGAACCCAGCTCCCGTAGGAGTCCGGGTGAAGTCTTCTTTGTCGTTGGAACCCGGCTCCCGTAGAAGTTCGGGTGAAGTCTTTTTGTCGTTGGAACCCGGCTCCCGTAGGAGTCCGAACCTTTCATTTTGCTCGAGCCGGCGTGAGGTTTTCCTCTCGTTACCAGCCTGGCTTGTGGGGGCGCGTTAGGGCGCTGTAAGGCCTCTCCCCCCTCTGGTCTAAAAGAACCGGGCCTTCGACTTTGCTCATGTCAGGACGAGGTTCTCCTCCTGTTCTTGACATGGCTATGGGGGCACATTAGGGCATTGTAAGGCCCCTCCCCCCATCCGGTCTAAAAGAACCGGGCCTTTGACTTTGCTCAAGTTAGGGCGAGGTTCTCCTCCTGTCCCTAACAGGACTGTGGGGGCATATATGGGCGTTGTAAGGCCTCTCCCCCCATCCGGTCTAAAAGAACCGGGCCTTTGACTTTGCTCAAGTTAGGGCGAGGTTCTCCTCCTGTCCCTAACAGGGCTGTGGGGGCACATATGGGCGTTGTAAGGCCTCTCCCCCATTCGGTCTAAAAGAACTAGGCCTTTGACTTTGCTCAAGTTAGGGCGAGGTTCTCCTCCTGTCCCTAACAGGGCTGTGGGGGCACATATGGGTGTTGTAAGGCCTCTCCCCCCATCCGGTCTAAAAGAACCGGGCCTTCGACTTTGCTCATGTCAGGATGAGGTTCTCCTCCTGTTCCTGACATGGCTGTGGGGGCACATTAGGGCGTTGTAAGGCCTCTCCCCCCATCCAGTCTAAAAGAACCAGGCCTTCGACTTTATGAGATTGCCCTTTTGTTTTTGACATAGTTTGCTTGAATTGTCTAAAGACACATGGGAATGTGATTTTCGACTAAAACGAAGTTACTGGTAGTACATCCATAAGTTTTCTGAGCTCCATGGTCGCGGGAGGTCGGCTCCTCCGGGCTCCTTGAGATAATAAGTTCCAGGCCGAACTACTTCTTTGACCTCATAAGGTCCCTCCCAGTTCGGGCGAGCTTCCCCCGGTCCTGAGGTTGTGAGACAGCAGCTCGTCGAAGCACCAGATCTCCTGCTTTAAAGGTTTTGCTCTTGACCCGGCGTTGTAATATCGGGCAACTTTCTGTCTGTAGGCTGCCATTCGAACCTGAGCAATCTCCCGCCTTTCTTCCAGCAGGTCGAGGTTGGCTCTGAGACTTTGTGCATTTTGGGGTTCATCGAATGTCACGACTCGTGCCGATGGGAGTTTAAGCTCGATCGGGATGACGGCTTCCGTACCGAAGGCTAAAGCAAAGGGAGTCTCCCCTGTAGGTAACCTCTGGGTGGTTCGATACGCCCATAGTACATGATAAAGCTCGTCCGCCAAGTTCCTTTTGCTTTTTCAAGCCTTGTCTTAATTCCCTGCAACAGGGTTCTGTTAGTTACCTCAGCTTCGCCGTTCGTCTGAGGGTGGGCTACTGATGTGAAGTTGTGGGAGATGTTTAGATCTTCACAGAATTCGGTGAATCTTGCTCCCACGAATTGCCGTCCGTTATCAGTGATTAGGGTTCTAGACAGACCGAACCTACACACAATTGACTTCCAAACAAAATCTTTACTTTTGCTTCTATGATTTTTGCTAGTGGTTCGGCCTCGACCCATTTGGTGAAGTAGTCGATTGCTACCAAGAGAACTTTCTTTGCCCAGATGCCATGGGAAAGGGCCCAAGGATGTCCATCCCCCACTGTGCAAAAGGCCATGGGGCACTCAGGGGTGTGAGCTCAGTGGCGGGCTGTCTCTGGATGTTGGCGTATCTCTAGCAACGATCGCACTTTTTGATGTATTCGATCGAATCATGATGCATTGTTGGCCAGTAATACCCTTGGCGGAGTAGCTTGTGGGATAAAGATCTGGCACCCAAATGGTTTCCGCAAGCTCCCTCATGTACTTCCCATAAAGCGTAGTCAGCTTCTGAGGGCCGGAGACACCTTAAGAGGGGCAAGGAGTATGATCTTTTGTACAATTTGCCCTCATAAAGGATGTATCGAGAGGCTTGATTTCGGAGCTTCCGGGCCTCTTTCGCATCCTGGGGGAGAACTCCATCTTTAAGATAGGTTATCAGTGGGTCGATCCAGCTGGGCTCATGGTCGATCTCCATTATGGGCCGCGGTTCTTCTGTACTCGGATGTTTTAGAACTTCAAAGAGGACGTCTTTGGGCAATTCGGCCGGAGCCGATGTCGCCAGCTTGGAGAGAAGATCGGCTCTGGTATTCTCCGACCTTGGAATCTGCCTGATGTCGAAACTGCTAAAGGCGGGGGTAAGCCCCTTTACTTTCTCAAGATATTTAGCCATACTGTCCTCCCGTGCTTCATAACTCCCGCTGACTTGTCCCACCACAAGTTGGGAATCGCTGTGCACCCGGAGTTGATATATTCCCAGCTCTTTGGTGATCCTTAATCCTGCAATCAGAGCTTCATATTCCGCTCCATTGTTTGTTGCGGGAATCCAAAATGCAGAGCATACTCTGCAACGACTCCCTCCGGGCTGACCAAGATCAGGCCTGCACCCGCACCTGCCATGTTGGAAGATCCGTCCACATAGAGGGTCCAAAAGCAATCGGAAGGACTGGCTTCTTCGTTGGGGGAGTTCGGTTGAGTCTTCAGGTCGTCAACTTTACTTTGCTCAGGTTCGGCCTCCTCTGGGATGGTGCACTCTACTATGAAATCTGCCAATATTTGGGCCTTTATTGCTGGTCTAGGTTTGTAGTTGATGTCGAATTCTGTGAGCTCGATTGCCCATTTTGCCATTCTTCCAGAGGTATCAGCTCGGTGCAAAACCGCCTTGATCGGTTGATCGGTGAGTAGCGTCACCGTGTGCCCTTGAAAGTAAGGTCGGAGTCTCCAAGCTGCAATCAACAAGGCGTAGGTCAGTTTTTCTAATTTAGTATACCTGGTCTCGGCATCCCTCAGCGCGCGGCTAATGTAGTAGACCGGTCGCTGGACTTTCATTTCTTCTTTAACAAGGACAGCTGCGAGGGCTGTGGGAGAGACTGCCAGGTACAAAAATAGTTCCTCCCCAGGTTCGGGCTTCGCCAACAGTGGGGGTGAGCTAAGGTAGCCTTTTAATTCTTCGAATGCCTGTTGGCATTCAGAGGTCCAACAGAAGTTCTTCGGCTGCTTGAGGGTTTGAAAGATGGGCAAACATCGTTCGACCGACCTCGCGACAAAGCGATTAAGAGCCGCAATCCTTCCCGTGAGGCACTGAACCTCCTTGATCGACCTTGGGGCGGTCATCTCTTGGATGGCGAATTTTCTCTGGATTGGCCTCAAAAGCACATTTGGTCGGGTTCAGCTTCATTTTATACTTTCGAAGAGCGCCAAAGGTTTCCTCGAGGTCAGCGACATGATTTCTGGAAGACCTACTTTTTACAAGCATATCGTCCACGTAAACCTCCATGTTTCGGCCGATCTGCTCTTTGAAGATTTTGTTCACCAGTCGTTGATAAGTGGCGCCCGCGTTCTTGAGGCCGAACGGCATGACCCTGTAGCAGTAAAGGCCGCGATTAGTGATGAAAGCTGTCTTTTCTTCATCTTCCGATGCCATTCTAATCTGGTTTAGCGGAGAACGCATCCATAAAAGTTAAGAGCTCATGGCCTGAGGTAGCGTCCACCAGTTGGTCGATTCTGGGAATGGGGTAGCTATCCTTTGGACAAGCCTTATTCAGCTTTTTGAAGTCGATACACATCTCCACTTGCCGTTTGCTTTCTTGACCAAAACAACATTGGAGATCCACTCAGGATAATTGACTTCCTTAATAAATCCGGCCTTGAGAAGCTTATCCACTTCCTCGGCTATCGCCTTCTGCCTCTCCGGGGCATGACTCTGGATTTTTTCTTTTGTCGGCCGATGTTTAGGGTCGACCGCCAGATGATGTTCCATGACTTTCGTGTCGATCCCCGGCATATCCGCGGGACCCATGCGAAAACGTCCGCATTCCTTCAGAGAAAATCTACGAGACGCTCCACACCTCCTCCCCCAGGTTGGAGCCAATTAACACCACATGCTCCTGTTCCCATCATTCAAAGGGATTGGTATTAGGTCTTCGATAGGACCGCCCCTCTCTTCAGTGAGGTCATCGCGAGCATCCAATCCATCGACCGGACAGAGGTCCGCTTGATCGCTTCTTTGCAAGGCGACGTTGTAGCAATGTCTGGCCAGGGCTTGGTCTCCTCGGACCTCTCCGACCCCTTGGTCGGTGGGGAACTTCAATTTCAAATGATAGGTTGAAACAACAGCTCTGAGGGCATTGAGGCCGGGTCGGCCAAGGATTGCATTGTAGGCAGATGGCGCCTTTACCACCAGGAAATTCACCAAAGCTCTGGACTGCTTTGGATACTGACCCGCGGTCACAGTCAGAGCTATTATTCCCTCCGTTGGAACGGCATCACCGGTGAACCCTATCAAGGGGGAATAAATCGGTCTCAGATGACCGCTAAGAGTGGCCATTCTTGAAAAGGCATTGTAGAACAGGATGTCGGCCGAACTCCCATTGTCGATGAGAATGCGACGGATGTCGTAATTTGCTATGTTCAAGGAAACTACGACAGCATCGTTATGAGGGAATTGGACTCCCTGGGTGTCCACTTCAGTGAAGGTGATGGGTTCTTCAACTTTTTATCGCTTGGGGGATGCAGCTGGTACGTTGATTGCCTCCTGCCGGGATTCCCCCGAGATGACGTTGATGGAATCCGACAGAGACCGATCATCTGGCCACCCCTTATCGGCGACCATAGCCGGAGGTAGTTGTGCAGAGACCTCGTGAGAGGGCATCAGATGAGGGAAGGAAGATTGGGCACCAGAAAAGATGGCCGAAAGCGGATCCATTGAGTGCTCCTTTAAAAACAAGGGTACTGCGAAGGTTCAGGCCCTTCTTCTAGCGCCAATCCTGTTGGTGCAAAAATCTGCCTGCACCGGAGAAGCTGGAGTTGGGGAAGCCGCGGTCGCCGTCGGGACCTGCAAAGGAAGTCTAAACCGGAGGTGGGGTTGCTCCAGCAAGACCCTCCGATGCTCAAGTCAGTTCTCTGCCTCAACAAGAATGGAGTGCTCGAACCGAGAATTTAGCAGAGTTTTGAGATAAAAAATGAGCTTAGAGAATAACGTATTTGGGTCCCCCTTTTATAGGCAGAGGAGGCAACGGATTGATGGTGACATTTATAACCATCCGGTAGTGGGCCGCCCATGGTCAGGGGAATTTATTGCGAAGGGTAGTGGAGTAGACACGTGGCTATTGTTACGACCTGCCACGTAGAGCCAGTTGCAGGTAGTGGAGCGGCGTCCATTGCCGCTAGTTGTCAGGGAGTAATGGAGTCGCGCAGCACCAGCCGCAGGGAGTGGAGCAGAATCGTGGCCATTGACACAGCCTGTCAGAGAGTAATGGGTCCACCGCAGGGGGAGATGGAGCCGCACGGAATCCGCTACAGGAAGTGGAACAGGATCATGGTTGTTATTGTGACCTGCCAGGGGGCGCGGATCTGTTGATTGAAGCTTGGCAGCGGTCGGAATTCGACCTCTATAGAGGTCTGGGAGGGGTCCTCCTGGCGGTTGGGGTCGTGGGTGGAGCCCGACTTCCGTGGGAGTCCGGGCGGAACCCTCTCGGAGCAGAAGCTGCGGGCGGAGCCCGGCTCCCGTAGGAGTCCGGGCGGAGTCCTCTGTAATCAAAGTTAAAGGTGAAGTCCGGCTCCCGTAGGAGTCCGGACGAAGCTTACCAGCAGTTAATACCGAGAGCGGAGCCCGGCTCCCGTAGGAGTCCGGGCGGAGTCCTCTGCAATCAAAGTTAAAGGTGAAGTCCGGCTCCCGTAGGAGTCCGGACAGAGCTTACCAGCAGTTGATACCGAGAGCGGAGCCCGGCTCCCGTAGGAGTCCGGGCGGAGTCCTCTGCAATCAAAGTTAAAGGTGAAGTCCGGCTCCCGTAGGAGTCCGGACGGAGCTTACCAGCAGTTGACACGAGAGCGGAGCCCGGCTCCCGTAGGAGTCCGGGCGGAGCTGTTCTGTAGTTGATGTCGGAGGCAGAGCCCGGCTCCCGTAGGAGTCCGGGCAGAGCTGTTCTGTTGTTGATGTCGGAGGCGGAGCCCGGCTCCTGTAGGAGTCCGGGCGGAGCTGTGCTGTAGTTGATGTCGGCGGCGGAGCCCGGCTCCCGTAGGAGTCCGGGCGGAGCTATTTTGTAGTTGATGTCGGAGGCGGAGCCCGGCTCCCGTAGGAGTCCGGGCGGAGCTGTTCTGTAGTTGATGTCGGCGGCGGAGCCCGGCTCCCGTAGGAGTCTGGGCGGAGCTGTGCTGTAGTTGATGTCGGCGGCGGGGCCCGGCTCCCGTAGGAGTCCGGGCGGAGCTGTTTTGTAGTTGATGTCAGAGGCGGAGCCCGGCTCCCGTAGGAGTCCGGGCGGAGCTGTTCTGTAGTTGATGTCGGCGGTGGAGCCCGGCTCCCGTAGGAGTCCGGGCGGAGCTGTTTTGTTGTTGATGTCGGAGGCGGAGCCCGGCTCCCGTAGGAGTCCGGGCGGAGCGTTCTGTAGTTGATGTCGGCGGCAGAGCCCGGCTCCCGTAGGATCCGGGCAGAGCTGTTCTGTTGTTGATGTCGGAGGCGGAGCCCGGCTCCTGTAGGAGTCCAGGCGGAGCTGTGCTGTAGTTGATGTCGGCGGCGGAGCCCGGCTCCCGTAGGAGTCCGGGCGGAGCTATTTTGTAGTTGATGTCGGAGGCGGAGCCCGCTCCCGTAGGAGTCCGGGCGGAGCTGTTCTGTAGTTGATGTCGGCGGCGGAGCCCGGCTCCCGTAGGAGTCCGGGGGAGCTGTGCTGTAGTTGATGTCGGCGGCGGGGCCCGGCTCCCGTAGGAGTCCGGGCGGAGCTGTTTTGTAGTTGATGTCAGAGGCGGAGCCCGGCTCCCATAGGAGTCCGGGCGGAGCTGTTCTGTAGTTGATGTCGGCGGTGGAGCCCGGCTCCCGTAGGAGTCCGGGCGGAGCTGTTTTGTTGTTGATGTCGGAGGCGGAGCCCGGCTCCCGTAGGAGTCCGGGCGGAGCTGTTCTGTAGTTGATGTCGGCGGCGGAGCCCGGCTCCCGTAGGAGTCCGGGCGGAGCTGTTCTGTAGTCGATTTCGCTGAGGGTTCCGGCTGTGGGTATTTTATACCCAACACTTATCTTAGACATCAATAGGTTAATTGGTTCAAATAGATTAGCTTAAGTGAATCAGGCTCAAGCCATCGAGCCGAATTAGATCCTTAGGTTAATCGATTCTACATATAAGATTTAATCAATTTAATCACAATAATCATATAATTTTAATCTTAATTGATCTAATCATAATCAATACTTGATTCAGTTTGATCAATTACTTAATTGAATTAGTCCATTATATTCAAATCAAAAATTCTAGATACAATCTAATTACATGACCTAATTTTTGATTTATCCTAACCAAAATACTAATGAACAAATGCAAATTTTAGATTCTAAAACTAAATTTCAGATCTAAATTCATTATATGAAAGGTAAGTTTTAAATCATAAAATTAATTTTTAAATTTAACATACGAGCATATATCTCATATATGTATGTAAAGTCATATCTAAACAAAAATTCAGATCTTAACATGACATCATATATCTCATATACAAATTATGAATCATATTGAAATAAATTTTTAGACTTAAATATGTAATCATACATCTCATATATAAATCATAAATTAGATTAAAATAATTTTTAGATTTATACATACATCTATGTATCACATATACATGAACTAGAATCCTATTTAGAACAAATTTCAGATCTATGCATGTCTTCACATATCGAATATATGAACTAAAATTTAAATCTAAAATAAATTTTAAATTTAAATCAATCATCTATACATCTCATGTATCAAGAAAAAAATCAAATTTTAAAAGTTTTTTCAAAAAATATGTATGGCAATTTCATGCATATGGAACCCATGGCTCTGATACCACTGTTAGAATTTTGTGTAGGGGCATGCATGTGTGTTTCAAATTTTTTTTTCTAAATAATATAATAAAATAAAATATTAAGATATCTTTTAATCTAAATCATGCATACATAAAATATAGAATATAAGGATCTACTTCATATGTTGAAATTTATACTGAAATTAAATATGTGATCAATTTACATACCTATTTTGTAATTTCTTTCTTCACATCTGGATCTAAAAAAGAGTAGGTTCTTTTTTAGTCATTCAAGTACTTGACCTCTATAGGTATCTAGTCAGGATCAGTCTAGAACAGTCCTCTTTGGTATTGATCTTTTTTCTCTAAGAACAATCACCCTGCAAATCTGAATGAAGCCTGAATCACGATCAACTCTTTGATCCTTTCCTTGATCTTTTTTTTTTTTTTTACTCTCCTTCCATTGATTATGAAGTAACCAAGATCTAAAAATCAGCCACCAAGTGGGATGCCAAGCTCTTTTTGGGCATGGAGATGGAGGACGCCCAAACACCTTTGGGCATTGGAACTTGAAGGGAGAAGAGAGGGAGGCATGGAGAGACTTTTGGGAGATGTGGGGCTATTAAAAATCTGATCATAAGAGCTTTAGAAAAGGCCCCTTTAAATAGGCAAAAAGTTTGAATTCTATTCGAAACCAAATAGCCCCTTAATTCAAATCCAACTTGCATTAAGAATTCTTGTAGCCTTTGATATTTGACCCCCTTTAGGAGATCCATGAGGTGCCAACTATTGGAGCCTTTTTACCCACTTTTTCACATGCCACATGGGGCTTTGGGGATGCTCCATGCTGGTCCTACATGCCCTCTATCATGTGGGTATGCCCAACTTGATCAAATCAAATGACGCCCCAATGCAAACAATTAAGAAATTTAATTAAGGGTTTGAACCCTTAATGCATATGATCCAAAATCCTAGAGACGTAATAATTGGAGCCCAATGAATCTAATTCAATTAGATTATTAGTAGGTAATTAATTTAAATTAATCTTATCAAATAAGTAATTCAAGTATAAAAAAATATTGGATTTAATCATGTGCTAGCAAGATTATCCTAAACTGATAGAATTTTTCTAAATCTAATTGAGACTTCATAAATTCAATTGCTTATTACAGGTCTAAACTCTTTGTTATATAATTTCATAGGTTCAATTCTATTTGGTAGTGAGATATACTATGATCTCTATCATAGTATCATGGAAACTCTTTTTAATGGGTCGGAATGATTCCACTCTAACTCATCAAAGATTGTCGATCTTGAGCAATTTTAGTGAGCTCTCACAATCCACTAGTGACATCTAGCAGTATATAGTGGCAACCCAATAGAACTGAAAAAGAATCTCAAGGTATAGTTTACATATGATTTAGTCTTTCTATCGTGAGTCCCGACTAGATGGCAGGTCATGGATAAATCATTAAACCTCATCATCAGTCATATGATAGATTCGATTAACTTAAGTTCAATCGTGATCCTTATAAAAACTCTTTTTCATTAATCACACTGCTGTGACCATAGACTTTCAGACTTAGTCTCTTAAATCTCGTAGGACTACTCTTCTCTATCAAGGTTGATAGATTCCATCTAAATGCGTATCCTACTCCTACAATGGATCAATTTTCACCCACATCTACTACAAGATCTTATTGAGGTCATATTTATGAATCAGTCAAACTCCAACAACCTCACTGTGAGCAATCATACATCAAAGGTTAAAAGACCATTCGCACAACTACAGCATCAAGACGATCACTGACAATCGAGTAGAAATTTAAGTGATCTCTCATATGATTATGCTCAGTACTAGTTGCTCTCTAACAACTATCCACACTAGTCGCTCAATATCTCTACACCATCGATCAAAGACTCATCTATTCCAAAGGAAGTAATCTGTACATCGATCTATCTGAATTGATCATCATCCTCATGATGAAACTATAATCGAAAGTATTTAGAAATTATATACATACCTTTAATTCTCAATATTTTAAGAATATGTATCTAAGCATTAATTCCATAGATGATTCAAGGACATATCACTCATGAATAAAAATTAAACTTATTCTTTTATTGATCAAATCAATATTCTAAGTATAAAATTGTGTCCTAAATTTATTACAATGTATCAGCAATATTGGTTTCTAGGACATACATCTAACAAGAGTGTAGGTACTATTCTCTATGGGTGTATTTGTTTACTTATCTTAGGATTCATTGGTTACATCTTTATAAAGAAATGGAGCTATGACTATTATACATAAATCTGATAGGCCGTTAAACCCTAACATTATGGATTGTTAGGTCTTATTCAGATAGACCGTTAAGATAAAAAATCCATCCACTAACATGCAAATCATGATTGTTAGTTGTGGGTGCTAATTGTCCATGTTCCAAAAATCATTGGAAGATTATGCTGACCTAACCCCGCCAATGAGATGGCTGGTGGCATGACATCAATATGGCTCCAAGATTCACTCTCAGTTTGGATCCGATGTCGGTTGAATGCATAAAAAGTTATAATCCTCAAGATGGTATTGTTCAATATCTGGATTAGCTTTCGATAAGCTGGAGTTGGTATTTGCTAGATCAACGTTTAGTTGGTGATGGGATTGGCTATCTCTTAGGGTCGAACTTATGATATGGTTTAGGATATCTTAATCTTAATCCGAAGTGCCCCAGTTGATGAAAATGGCTCATCTGAATGACTCACGCCCCAACACTTGTCCCCCATTCTCAAGTCTGAAGTAGCTTGCTAACTTTGGATGATGGGAGTAGTTTGTCGAAGGAGCCATTTTTTGGTTGTATGGCATATTCGAGGTCGACTTCGAGTTCATACTGGGACTTGTGCCATCATTACTATATAAAATATTCCATGCTCCAGCTTCCAAGATGATGCTTCAGCTGAAATGCAAAGATAATTTAAAACATTCAATTTCGAGAATTCTTTGGTTGTTATCATGCTATACCCGAGGCTGACATGTGGCAAGATGCATATTTTCCATAATCACTATGGATTACTGCGTTGATCAGGGGTTAATACATGTCAACATCTCATGTGGATATGCATCAAACTGTCGGATTGATCTAGGTCATTGGTGTGCCTATAAATACTTGCCTCTTCCTTTGCTTGCTTTTCACCTTTGCCTGTTCTTTCTCTTAGTGTTCTACTTTCATAGTTATTGGAAGGTGCCTCCATTGCCATGCCATCTTCAAAGCTTCCGATGATCATCTGACTATTTGGTGGGCCTTTCTCACCTGCTTCTTTCTATCTTGCATTTCTTCAATCCTTTCTTGTGGTTATTAGGGCATCCTTCTACAAGCTCTCCATCTAGTTCTTTTCCCACATTTGGCCCTTCATTTTTCTTTGCATTTTCCTGCTATTTTTGTCTTTTCTTTGATTGAAAAGGAATCTGATGGCAATGAGACTGAAGGCAAAAATATTCAGGTCGGTGGGGCTCTCGATCGGTCCATCCTTGGATCAATCTAAGGTGGAACCTCGAACCACAACCGTCGTGGATCCCCTAGCTCAATCTAAACCATCTGGTTCACATGCCCCCTAAACATAGGCTAGGAGCAGAGAGATCTATCCATACCGAGTCCGACCTGAAAGGATCCAAGCTTAATATCATTTTTCTGACTGATTTTGGCTTGAATTGCTTGGTTGGGCTGACTGACTGATGCTTCTAAGGGATGGCTCATGATTTATAAGGAGTTTCTCTGAACCAAACTTCGATTTCTCCTTCATCCTTTTATTTCCAATCTTCTTGATTTTTATCAGCTCATCCCTAGCCAGTTTAGCTTGAAGGGTGTTCAGATAATTATAGCCTTTATTGTCCTTTGTATTTTGATCGAGACTGAGTCGAGGTGCTTGCTATTTTGAGCATTCTCATCTTGAAGAGGCACCCCCGAAGTAAAGATTGGTAGTACTTCACCCCTCATGGGGGCTATCACTTCATTATGAGGTTGCCTTCCTCTATTCATGGCTGAAAATGTCATTTCCTTTTCATCTCTTTGAATCTCCTGCAGGGCTGGCTGCAATTAGATCTGGAGGTACCCATGGACCTCCTGAAAGAAGCATGTCGAGCCACTGCTCGAAGATAAGGAGCATCTCCATAAATTGTGGTATATGATTCCTCCATTGAAGGTGCTCCTATCCAAGCAAGCTCTATACGATGCCGGTGTTAGCTCAATCAATCCTTCAGATATGGTTGAACTCCCTGACTTGAGCTTTTTGTTTCAATTTTGCTTTCATGCTCGACTGAGTACTGACTTCTTATTTGCTATTGCAGCGATGAGGTCGACCTTGGAGTTGTTGTGATCCACTCTGAAGAAGAGGTTTGACTCTTCTATTGGTGAGATATTAATGTCGAAGAAGAAGAAGTGGGTGGATGCTTCTCCACCCAAGTCGATGCCAATTTTAGGGTCCTCCAGCAATGAGCCACTGGAGGTCAATGACGAGCTAGAGGTGGTTCCTGCAGTGCCGTTAAGATCAACTCCACCAGCCTCCCTAAAGATAGGCTAGGCTTGGAGTCTAAGAATGCACCATGGCCATTCTCCACTTTCAACATTGGTTCCAGCATCGAGGACACACCATCTCCATTCTGTTGGAAATTGCATCCCAAAGCCAATCATCAACCTATTAACGATGGAGCTAATTATTATAATTGTATATGAATTATTAAATTAATAAATATTATTTAATTTTTTCATCACTCTGTGTACATCTTATTTGAACTCTTATTTTATGATGAAGTCATTAGGACTATTTGAATCGATATAGAAGGATATATCGTTTAGTCCTTAAATCCTAGTTCATGGTCAAATGATATGCTATTATTAGGACGATATTAATATCAAGTATAGGTCATTGTGTGCCATGTGGGTTGGTTATCCTCTTAATCAAAGAGTGTGGAGATACTAACATGGCATGCAAGTGAGATGTAGGGGTACATCTCACGGAACATGACCAACTGTTGAGCATTCTGCTGTTAAGAATAGCTCGCAAAGGATATGGATATAATTGTCCCTCCAACTTGAGATCATTACGGTGACTTGTAAGCAACTCACTATACTTTGGTGTCAGACTATCTGAATTTCTAATTCAATGATGAAAGATTTTTGGATACAGTCAAGTACTTGCAAAATCGGTGTGTGAGTCAAGATAGAATTGACCCCTCCGAATAAGTAGGAGTAAATGTATCAATGTATTTTAGTTCAATAAAATCTTGATCGAGGTAATCCATATGATGGAATTTGAAAAGTTGAAATACAATGTGGATGATCTTTTTAGGATTGACAGTTAAACCTTAGGTCACCTTGAGCATTTGGGTCAAAAAGATGAATTATACGGTAACCATATGCCAATATGTTCTTGAATGATGCTTTGCAATCTTTCAAACTATCCAGACATCGGATACCATTGCTAGATGATCGCTTTGATTGGTATAAAAGATTATTCCTATACTACCAACTTAGATTTGAATCTATGGGGTCACACTCAAAAAAAATCTCTGACTGATCATGTGGCTGATCGATGATTAAGAATTATTCTAGGATATAATCATCAATTTGATTGAGATTAACCTTGTACAAAAGTTATAATAAATTAATTCATTAATTATTGATGAATTATAGGAGAATTGATTAGTGATTAGATTGTTAATTAGCTTAATTTGATTGAGCATTAAGATTTGGATCAAATCTAATTGAATTAGATTCAACTTGGTTTGATTTGATTAGGTTACGAGAAAACTTAATCGCTAAGGGTGTTCGATTTCTGATTTGATCAAAACTTGAGCACGATTAATTTTTAATTTGATTAAGATTTAATCAAGACTATTTGCTACCTAATTAGATTAGATTCAATGGTTTAATTAGGTCTAACCTAATTTAGTTGGGTTAAGTACCTAATTGGATGAGAAATCAAATTCGAGTTTCAAACCTATCAAGTCCCTGTGCCTCTTTTCTCTGTGCCATTTTTTTCATCACACGAGAAGCATCTTTGCATGAATTTTTTCTCACACCCAGAAGTACCTTGATGCTTATTCTCTAGTCCTTAAAGGATTTGGATAGGTTTATTCCATCTTTCAAATTCAAATGGTTTGAATTTGACTTGAAGCAACCTTACTCTTATCCCTATCCTTTGATTGTCGCCTACACCCTTTGGAAGATTGATTTTTGTGTGATGATTTGAGAAGGAAATTATTGAAAATTATGTCCTAAAATCAATCATGTGATGATTGAATTTTTCTTTGTATATAAATTATTGATTAATGAATAATAGTTATTCTGATATTTTTCATCACAAAATAACATCTTCTTTGAACTCTTGTCCTATAATGATGTCCTTAGAACTATACTAGTATACGATAAAAAGAAGATTTATTGTATAGTTCTTAAACATATTTATGACTAAATAATAGGTCATTATAGGATGATGATGTTTATCAAGTGAAGGTTATTGTATGTCATATGGATTGATTGTTCTCTTAACCAAGGAGTGTGGTGACACTGGTATGGCATACAGATGAGATGTAGGGGTACATCATCACAGAATAAGTGACTCACTTGTTGAGCATTTTGCTATCAAGAGCTGCTCGTAAAGTATATGGTTACAAGTATCTTTCAGTCCTAAGATCACCATAGTGACTTGCAAGCAACTCACTGTGCTTTAGTATCAGACTATCAGGATTTCTAATACAGTGACGGAAGGCTACTGGGTACAGTCAATACTTATGAAGTTTTGTATGGATTAAGATAGGATTGACCCCTCTGAATTATTGAAGTTGATGTATCACTATATTTTAATTTATCAAAGTCTTGACTAGGATAATCCATGAGATAAATTTGATAGGTTGAAATACAATGTGGATGAAACAATCTCATTGACAATTAACTTGAGACCATCCTAGAGCATTCAGAGTCAAAAGGATGAATTATGTGGTAACCATGTATATGATTCTAGAATATTCTTTTATGATAATTCGATCTATCTGAACATCGAAAACCATTGCTAGATGGTATCTCGATTAGTGTAGAAATTGATTTCTGTGCTACCGGCTTAGTGTTTGAACCTATGGAGTCACGCACATAAGTCAGACAAAGTAAGAAGGAATTGGCTTATGTTTATATGTCCAATTTGGAAGTATTTGACTTGATTGAACATATAAGCTAACTTGAATGAGAATTTATTTATGAGTTAAATAGGATTGAAGGGTTGACTATGTCTAGCTAGCACTACACATGAGGTTCAGGGTCGATCCCGAGGATGAACAGTTTTTGATCTATGATCCATGGAGCATATGAAAGATTAAATTTAAGTACTGATTAATTTTAGATTAGATCTTAATTAATTAGGCTTAATTAGATCTAAAATTTAAGTTAGACTAGATATAAAAGTCTTAAAGAGTTTGGGATTGACAGCCTTTCAAAATTATTTCAAACCGCTTCAAATTGGATTTGAATCGGATCCATTTTGTATGAGATATGAGAAATCCTACTTGCACTAAGATTCTCCTATCATGTGGGCCAACCAACACCAAGAATGGTGCTGATTTGGGGCATCCCATGTGGGTAAGGGAGTGGATGTAAAGTGATTGTCATAAGTGATGGCAATTCTATCGCATGTGGGAATCTTTCTTTCATGAGTATTGGACTGATTCAAATCAGATTTGAGTTAGGACTCCTATACTTATTGGGTCATGAGATTTATCTATAAATTGAGAGGGTCTCTACCTATGGATGCATAGCAAATAACAAATAAATCAGATTGAGAAAAGGGAGAAAGAGAGAGAGAGGCGTGAGAAGAGAGAAGCCCTTCTTCTTCTCCTTAGCCTCACCCTTTGGTGCTGCCCCTTCTCCCTTGGGTGTGGGCCCTCCTTGGGCATCCCACCTACTGGTGTAAGGTGTCATACTAGTACATCTCTTCTCTCATTTGATTGGGTTGCGAAGATCGGAGTTCATCCTGCTTTCCTGCAGCGTCTGGCGTGCATACGAAGTAGAGGGTCTGCACATCCAGACCTCCATGAAGGTTTATATTAGATTATTTGAGATTTGATCTTTGATTTTACTACTAATCAAGTAAAGACTTGATTCTTATTCATATAGATTAATAGTAAAATTTTTAGATTCAACTTGGGTCATCCGAAAAAAAATAGTTTCCCTTCCCTTCAATTGGTATCAAAGCAGGTCTGAAATACATGCATCCATAACTAAATTTTTTGAGATTAGTTACATAAGATGTAACTAAGATTTTTTTTGAGACATTAAAACTAATGTAACTCTATTTATATAAAATTTTTTATCTGATTTTGATTCAATTAGATTAGCCTAATTAATTATTGATTGAGGTTGTTATAAGTTTGTTATAAAAGAATTCTGCTATTACTGAATTTTTGATGAAATAATAACGTAAATTAAAATATATTTTAAATTTATTTTAATAAAATTTTAATATTATTATTTTTATTATGAAGTGAGATTTATTTCAAATCTGAATTGGATCTATTTCGATGGATATTTAGATCTAAATCCTATCGAAATTCAGCACTATTCAAAAATAGATTTTATCAAAAATTTATTTCTTGTGCATTCATATTTGCATCTAATTAATTTTTTATATGACATCAAATTTAAAATTAATATTTTATAATCAATATAAGATATATTTTAGATCTGATATAATATATATGATACATCAAATCTAATTAGATTAGATGAAGAACATAATTGATAAGATCAAAGATATGTTCATGATATAAAATTATTTTATCAATAATTGCATGTTGATGTAACTATATATGAAATTAGATTTCAGACCTTAAAAGCTTAGTACTCAGATTGATGAGATCATCAGACCATCCGATCATAGGAGATTAAAGAGATTAATCTCTCTTTTGCCTATTCGATGGGTTCTCTTATGACGTGTAGGGGTATCATTGTGATTCGATTTCTTGAAGAAAAAAATAAATAAATTTTTATGTATTATTTTAATCATAAATATTTTAGATTAGATCTAAAGTGATTTATGATTCATTACAATAAGATAAAATTTTGATATAAAATTATTTTAGATTTGAATTGCATATTACATATGATGTAATTGGTATTGATCTAAAAGTTGTCATGATGCATGAGATGTATGTATGAAGTTTAAATCAAACCTATGTATATTTAATTATTAAATATATTATGAAAATTTATTTTCATGGATTGAAACATATGGTATCTTCATTTGAAACCCTTGTAAAATGGTTCTACAGACTAAAACACATGTTTCACATACTTAATTTTGAATTAAGCTTTAAATGATCTAGATTTGAGAATTGAAGATCATTAAGATACACATAAAATAATGGGCAATGGGTTAGGTCAGTATTTTTCTATATCAATCTTAATAGTTGAAGTTTGATCAAGTTCATGTATTTGACCCTAATAAATGGACCATGATCATGGCTCTGTGGTTGAGCCTGAATCTTCTAGTGAACCAAATCGAAACTAATTAATCAGTTGGTGTCTAAGATAAGTTTGGCAGGTTTAATCCAGTGATTTTTAATTGAGAGCTATTCACCAAGATGCATCTATGGTGAGTTAAGGGTACATCCCTCCCACTAATCTCACTTATCTGGCCAACATGTAGATTATGTTTTGATTAGGTCACTAGTCAATTCGTGCAAACCCATGCCATTAAGGTGAATTAGTGTGACTGATTTAGGTGTCTTTAGACCAGCTTGTGTTTAATTCTTTACATGACTTGGTTAAGTCAGTGGGAGGATTTGCAACTTGTAGGTCATCTTCTTCTCTTATTCTCAGATCAATGAAATCAAATCCTCTAAATTATTAGATCTATAAAATGATAAAGTTATGGTATAACTAGGTCATAGCCTCTCATTAAGATGCATGATAATGAGTCTAATATTCTAAATAGGCATTGGAGGTGGCACACACCTGGTATCTATTACGTATTGAAATTGTCATTCATCATATGACCATCATGATGTACTTCAGATCAATGCTCAAGTTGGTGAGCCATACTCGGGCTTGGGCATCCGTTTGTTGGATGCACTTAGTGTGTTATGTTAATGGTTGGACTTAACCAAGATTTTTAGTGGAGGCACCACACGCCTGCTGAAGGGATGTTTGGGGCAAAACCCAATTGCTAGAAGTTGTTTAAAAAAATAATTGATTATGAACCTACCTATAGATGCTTTAGGGTTGGTTAAGCCACACTTGGGCCCAAATGCAGTTCCTATGGATTCTAGTACCCACTAAGAAATTAGTATAATTTCTGAGTTGGAGGTAGAGGCTACCAATTCATAAAAATAGTAGAAGGACCTTTAGACTAAAGTCCATATCTTTGAGATTAAAAATAATTCATATACTAATAGGTTAATATTTTTTCTTTCAGTTATGGCCAATATACTATCTCTCCGTTCGCTGTTGGACAGCAACAAGCTCATTGGATTCAACTTCGATAGCTGGTATCTAAAGTTGAAGATCGTCTTAGAGCATGAGAAGCTTTTATGCATCCTTACGAATGAGGCACATAAAAAACCTACAGCCAATGCTCCTTGTGCTACGAGAGACACTTACATGAAGTGGCTCAATGACTGCACGACAATGCGTTGTGTGATGAGGGTAGCTGCGAACGATGAACTTAGTCATAAGTTCGAAGATGCACAGCTAAAGAAGATCATTCAAATATTGAATGAGTCCTTCGACACCCCTGATGATGTGGAGAGATACAAAACCTCCTACGTAATGTTCAATACCCATATGCGAGAGGGGGCTTGAGTCACCGATCATGTATTGTACATGATTGAGTAGATTGAATGCTTTAGCAAACTTGACTTTCTATTGAATGAACAGTTAGACAAAGATGCTATCCTCAATTCGCGATCGAAATCCTATCTACCCTTTCTCAGTCATTATATAATGACGAAGCCTACGATGAACTACCATGGTTTATTAGGGTTACTGCAAACTTTTAAGAAAGATCACCAGCTTTAGAAGGAGCCAGTGAATTTAGTGGGAGGTTCATCTGCAGGACGTCGATCCTTTAGAAGAGGAAAGAAGAAAAAGGTGCAAAAATTCTGTGCCGCCAATCCTAAGTAGAGCAAACTATCAAAATTGATAAGAGCCAGGCAGAGTGCTTCTTCTATAAGAAGCTGGATCATTAGAAAAAAAATTATCCTGCTTATATAGCCACCCTTGACCCAAACAGACCTAAAAATAAAAGAAAGAAGCAAATGGTTGTTTTGCAAGGTACTTATGTAATAACACCTTATAATTTCTCTATTTGTGATACTACTACCTGGGTATTGGATAGCGAAAGTCTTATTAATATATGCAATTCATTGTAGGAACTACATGTAAGTAAGAAGTTTCGAGAGGGCGAGCAGTTCCTTAACGTTGGAGATAGATATCTTATTCTAATTCTGACCTTGAAAACTTTGCAACTTGTCTTCGAATCTAGTAGTGTCATATTAGTGTTAGATGTGTGCCCTAGATGTCAGATCGGCTGACACATTCCTGTACAGATCTAAGGGCAAATTTATAATTTTGACTATAAATGAATAAAAGGGTTATTCTTCTATCATATTGTGTACATTGTGTTAGTGATACATCTTTTAAGTTAGTAGGAATGTAAATTCATATTTTCAAGAGTGAAAAATTTAAGGCATGAATTTACATAACTAACTCATATACAGCTCCTGACCATAGGATCATCACAAGGATGGTGATCGATCTGGAAGGTTGGTGTATGATCGCTTTCTTAGGGTAGATGTGTCTTGAGTCTACGGTGTGGAGACACTGGAGTGAGAGTATAGGTATTCATTAAGAATGAGAGTACTGAGCGTGACCATATCGAGCAGTCATAAGGAAGTCTACCTTCTCATCGATGACTAGCTCGATGCTGCAGTTGTGTGTCTAGTTCTTTGACCTGAGGTGCATCGATAGTTCACCTTGAGTGTATTAGAGTTTGACTACACTATAACTCGATCTCCTAACCATTCAGAACCCTAAGGTGTATGTTGGCTGTAGCATATTCATTGTAGGAACTAGGTCGCACCAAGATGGGATCTATCAATGTCGGTAGATGAGAGGAGTAGTCCTATGATGATCGAAAGATCGAATCCTTAAGCCCATGGCCATGGTAGAGTGAAATAATGAAAAAAAAGTTTTCCATTGGGGTTTCACATCGGACTCGGATCGATCGATTGATTCATATGACTGATGTTGGGTTTGACGAGTTCACCATAATCCTAATTCAGTCGGGACTCATGATAGAGGAACTCAATGACACAAGTAGCTGCATCGAGAGGTTCATCTTTAATTCTAATAGATTGCCACCACATATTGTTAGGTATCACTGATGAATTTTGGAAGCAATTAGAATAATCTTGATGATCGATCATTTTAATTGTCTAAATCAGAAGAGTTCTGGTCTATTGAAAGGAGTTTCGATGATGTCGATGATAAGATCACGACATGTCTCATTACCGTATGGAATTGAATCTAACTGGGTCACACAAATAAGGGTTAGGATCTAGATGTCATCAATTGGGCTAACTCAATTGATTTGGATTAGATTCAATTAGGTTCAAGAAAATCATGCTAGCACTCGATTGAGCCTAACTTTCTCCTTGTATAATCTTTTCTATCTCTACTGAGCCAAAAGTGATTTGACTCATCCAGAGAACCTAGAAAAGGTTTCTCTCAGTCTAAATAAAGCTTGTCCAGCTCAAAAAAGGCTTATCTTAATTCATGAGATGAATTTAAGATAAGCACCTGCTAATTCCAGTCATCTACCAATTTCATTTTAGGACATCTGTCAAATGTTGACATATGGGTCTTAAACTGAAGAGAGCTCATTGGAAAATTTTTGTGAAGTGTCCACATGCTAAAATCTAATTGAATTAGATGCCATAATCAGATTATGGAATGTGCCCAATTGGATTAAAGTGGGCGCCCCAAATGGATAAGAACCAAAGAGTCCTGATAAACATGGACTCTTTGGCGCCACCTTGCTTAAGCTTATCCAACGTTGGTGCCAACTTAGGAGAGAGGGTGAGGTTCTTATCTGATGTGATCATATGATATCACTCTATCAATCAAAATTTTTCCAAAATTTATTAGAATTTTTTGATTGGTTGAATGATGTGGCACTGCGCAGCATACAGGGTCTATATAAACCCTGCTGTGCCTAGGGTTTCGTGGAAGAAATTATTTTTATACACAAAACTCAATAGCTGCCACCCCCTCCCCTCTTCTCCATATCCTCCCTGCTCTCCTTCCTCTGCTCTTCACGTCCAAAGTGTTGGACATCCATCTGGCAAAGATCCAAGGCGTGGTGATGCCTGGAACAGAAGGCTGCAGGACTTCTTCGACAGGCTGCTGCTCCAACTTCAGGAAGACTTTTGAAGATCTTTTTAATCAGATTTAGATCTAATTTTTGGAGCATAGATTTGTGAGAAGAAGATATTCCAGGTTCTACTTGAGTGGATACCAGTAGAGGCTAGACGCTTGCGTAGCTACATCAGAACCTCGGGCTATGCTGAGATCATCTGCATGGTAATCAAATTACCCTTGAGGTACTTCTTCTTTATCATAGTTTTAGATTTAATTTTAGATTTTAAATATCAGATAATAAGATTAAATCTAATAGATATTAGATCTGAAATAGCATAGAATAAAAATTTTTAAATTTATTCTGCCCTAGATTTGGTGAAATCTAGAAGATCCTACAAGGAAAAGTGGTTTTCCTCCTTCAAGTGGTATCAGAGCCAGATTGTTGGCTCTATTTCAAATCTAATTTAGATCTGATTTTAATTTTTATTTATTTGATATTAAAAATTTTAAATGTCACATCAGATATGATAGAATCTAAAATCAAAATATTTAAAAATTAAATCTAAGAAGATCTAACATGCATAAGATGCATGACTAGACTAGGATTAGTTGAATCCATGAATAGTCTTAAGTCTTATATTTTAATGAGATTAAAATATGAATTAAATATAATTTATTCTCTATTTTTTTGATTTTATAAGTATTATAATCAGATCAAAAAATAAAAAATAAAATTTTAGTTTTTTCATAAAATTGATCTGCTGCATGCCTAGACTAGTTGTAGAATTGTTCTAATAACTTATCTAGAATAGATTTAATTTTGAATAGTTCAATTTAAATCTTATTTTTTTGATATTATATATGATGTATTAGATCTGAAAGTATGTTAATTAGATTGATTTTTAATACATGAGATGTATGCAAAACATGTATTAGTTAGATCTTAAATTGTATATGTGATATGTTAATTTAGATCTAACTAGTTTTGTAGTTAAATGTATATTTCTGGTTAAGGTGTTCCTCATGGCTGTCCAGTCATAAGAACGAAGTAGGATTTAAAGGCCCTCTCTTTTCATTCAATGGGGTGTTCATATGACGTGTAGGGGTACCGTGCGTTCATCCTTAATCAGAAATAAAAACTTACTTTTCTGCAAAATCCTAGATCCTGAAACTCTAGGATTTATTTTACATGCTATGTTTATGAACCCAAACTTAATTAATGAATTAATCTTATAAAATTAAGTTAGATCTAAAATTAAGAATTTTAGATCTAAGACATTTTTATAAAATTGGGTTCGGGCTTGGGTAGCTCAATTAGGTCAGCGATTGATCAAACCAAATCAAGAGTTGGCTAGGTGGGATCATGAAAGCTAATAATTGATCAGGCTAATAGGATTAAGTCTGGGTCAAGGTCGAATCACATTTAGATGTGACTCGATCAAGTTAAGACCTAATTTGGCTCAAAGGTTAAAGCCTGGATTGTAGGCTAACCCAATTAGTTCTGGTTCGATAATTTGGTGTCTAAGATAAGTTAGGCAGATGCGACCGACTGGTTTTTAATTGAGAGCTACTCGACTCGAATGCATTCTTATCGAGTTAATGGCATATCCCTCCCACCGATCTCACTTACCTGGCCATATGTGTCGACTCAATTCTGATTAGAGGTGGCTAACAATTCGAGCTAACCCATACCACTAGGTTAGTCAGAATTGTTAAGACTATGTCAAGTTAAGTTTAATGAGACCTAAATCAAATCTTCCTAAAAAAATATTAAGTCTAGGTCTTCCACCATTATGGATGTGCGGGCCCTTCCCGGGGTTGATTGTTCTTGGCTGGTTACAGTGGCTCAGTTGCATTGGAAAGACGCAACCATATCCATTAGGCATTGGATGCTACGAATTAGAGGATGGGTTGGGCTCAATATTTTGGATACAGTGAGGGACCCAATCAAAAATCTAGTTCGTGCAAATGGTGGGTTTGACATAACTAAGGATTGGAGCAATATCTCAGGCACGGTGAGCTTCATGAATTAGAGACCAAGTTTTGGGTGCACCATGATTAGAGAATCATTGGATAAGAGTTGTTTACTCATCAGTTGACCCATCACCAACAACTGTTAGGTGAGGTGATGAGCTAGGTATTCATTGAGAATGAGAGTACTGAGCGTGACCATATCGAGCAGTCATAAGGAAGTCTACCTTCTGATCGATGACTAGCTCGATGCTGTAGTTGTGTGTCTAGTTTTTTGACCTGAGGTGCATCGATAGTTCACCTTGAGTGTGTTAGAGTTTGACTACACTATAATTTGATCTCCTAGCCAGTCGGAACCCTGAGGTGTATGTTGGCTGTAGCATATTCATTGTAGGAACTAGGTCACACCAAGATGGGATCTATCAACCTTGGTAGATGAGAGGAGTAGTCCTATGATGATTGAAAGATCGAGTCCTTAAGCCCATGGCCATGGCAGAGTGAAATAATGAAAAAAGAGTTTTTCATTGGGGTTTCACATCAGACTCGGATCGATCGATTGATTTATATGATTGATGTTAGATTTGACGAGTTCACCTTAATACTAATTCAGTCGGGACTCATGATAGAGAAACTCAATCACATAGGTAGCTGCACCGAGAGGTTCATCTTTAGTTCTGATGGGTTGCCACCACATACTGCTAGGTATCACTGGTGGATTTTGAGAGCAATTAGAATGATATTGATGATCGATCATTCTAATTATCTAAATCAGAAGAGTTTTGGTCCATCGAAAGGAGTTTCGATGATGTTGATGATGAGATCACGACATGTCTCATTACCATATGGAATTAAACCTAACTAGGTCACACAAATAAGGGTTAGGATCTGGATGTCATTAATTGGGCTAACTCAATTGATTTGGATTAGATCCAATTAAGTTCAAGAAAATCGTGCTAGCACTTGATTGAGCCTAACTTTCTCCTCGTGTAATCTTTTCTGTCTCTACTGAGCAAAATATGGTTTGACTCATCTAGAAAACCTTAGAAAGGTTTCTCTCAGTCTAAATAAAGCTTGTCCAGCTCAGAAAAAGCTTGTCTTAATTCATGAGATGAATTTAAGATAAGCACCTGCTAATTCCTGCCACCTGCCAATTTTATTTTAGGACATCTGTCAAATATTGACATATGGGTCATAAACTGAAGAGAGCTCATTAGAAGATTTTTGTGGAGTATCCACATGCCAAAACCCAATTAAATTGGGTTCCATAATCAGATTATGGCATGAGCCCAATTGGATTAAAGTGGGCGCCCCAAATGGATAAGAACCAAAGAGTCCTGATAAACATGGACTCTTTGGCGCCACCTTGCTTGAGCTTATCCCATGTTGGTGCCAACTTAGGAGAGAGGGTGGAATTTTTATCTGATATGATCAGATGACATCACTCCATCAATCAAAATTTTTCCAAAATTTATTGGAATTTTTTGATTGGTTGAATGATGTGGCACTGTGCAGCATACAGGGTCTATATAAACCCTGCTGCGCCTAGGGTTTCATGGAAGAAATTATTTTTATGCACAAAACCCAATAGCTGCCATCTCCTCCCATCTTCTCCATGTTTCCCTACTCTCCTTCCTCCCCTCTTCATGTCCAATGATTTGGACATCCATCTGGCAAAGATCCAAGGCATGGTGACTCTTGGAACAGAAGGCTGCAGGACTTCTTCGACAGGCTGCTGCTCCAACTTCAGGAAGACTTTTGAAGATCTTCCTAATCAGATTTAGATCTGATTTTTGGTGCATAGATTCATGAGGAGAAGATATTCCAGGTCCTACCCAAGTGGATATCGGTAGAGGCCAGGTGCTTGCGTAGCTATATCAGAACGTCGGGCTGTGCTCAGATCATCTGCAGGGTAATCAGATTACCCTTGAGGTACTTCTTCTTTCATCATAATTTTAGATTTAATTTTAGATTTTAAATATCAGATAATAAGATTAGATCTAATAGACATTAGATCTAAAATAGCATAGGATAAAAATTTTTAAATTTATTTCGCCCCAGATTTGGTGAAATCTGAAAAATCCTATAAGAAAAAGCGATTTTCCTCCTTCAATTAGATGATTATCATTATTATCCCTCTTTTTTAATGAATGTCATCTCTGTGGGCCTTGTGGCCAAACTTGGTTACAAGTTTATAATAAAGGATGAATTTTGTGATATCATTATGAATGATACTACAATTATGTGTGGATAATTAAAACATGACATATACATAATATCATGGACTATTAGTGTAATGTACACAGCCAATAAACGTCCTAAGTTAGAAAATATCAGTGAATCCTACCTTTGGCATTGTAGGCTTGGTCATATGAATAAGAGTAGGATTGATAAGTTGATCAAGGAACGTGTTCTTGAGATAGATGATTGTGAATCATTACCTACCTATGAATCCTACCTACTTGGTATGATGACCAAGTCACCTTTTAAGGAAAAAAGTGAAAGAGCCAGTGATGTCCCAGGTCTAATATATACTGATGTATACGGACCAATGAACATAAGTGGCAGAGAAGGATACTGCTACTTCATTATATTTACAGATGATCTATCGAGGTATGGATATGTCTATCTTATGAAGCATAAGTCAAAATCATTTGAAATGTTCAAATGATTCGATGCTAAAGTAGAGAAACAAACTGAAAAGAGTATTAAGACCCTTCAATCAGATTGAAGAGGTGAATATCTCACCAGTAAGTTTCTGACATATTTGGAAGAGAATGAAATTCTCTCACAGTGGACCCCTTCTGGAACATCACAACATAACGGGGTGTCAGAGAGGAGAAATCGAACCTTGTTGGATATGGTCTGATCCATGATGAGCTTTGCGAGTCTACCAATCTCCTTTTGGAGATATACTCTAGAAACTGCCTGCTACATTTTGAATAAGATGCTGAGCAAGTTTGTCGATAAAACTCCATATGAGATATGGACTGGGCATAAGTTGGTGCTCTCACACCTTAGGATCTGGGGTTGTCCAGCTTATGTCAAGTATTTAAAGATAGATAAGCTTGGACCGAAGTTTGACAGATGCTTGTTCGTAGGGTACCCAAAGAAAATTAAAGGATACTACTTCTATCTCGCTGCAGAACAAAAGGTGTTTGTTAGCAGTCGGACAGTCTTTTTGGAAAAGAAGTTCCTTGGTGAAGGAGCCAATACTTGTAAAATTGAACTTGATGAAGTTCATGAGGTGGAAGGACTGACACACACAGAATTGGATTTGATTGATGAATCAAATCTGAAGCCAGTAGAGGCACTATTGAGGAGATCTGATAGAGTACCGCACTAGATAGATACTATGATCTTTTGGTCCGGAATGGTGACCCATCGAACATAATAAGAACGATGAGGATCCGATCACCTATATGGAGGTCCTGCAAAGGCCCGACTCCTAGAAATGGCTTGAGGCCATGAAATCCGAGATGGAGTCTATGAAGATCAATGGTGTATGGATACTAGTTGATCTGCTTGAAGGGATAAAATTCATATGGTGTAAATAGATTTTTAAGAAAAAAAAGAGGAGCAGATGGAAACGTAGAGACCTATAGAGTCCATCTAGTTATCAAAAGATACTGTCAGCATTATGGTATTGACTATGATGAGATGTTCTCTTCTGTGGCAATGCTCAAGTCCATCTGGATTATGCTTGCTATCACTGCATACTTAGAATATGAGATCTGACAGATGGATGTCAAAATTGCTTTCCTCAATGGAGAGCTAGAAGAAGAGGTGTATATGATACAACCTGAAGGATTCACATCCACAGATAAATCAAAAGTGTGCCAGCTGAATAGATCTATTTATGGACATAAGCAGGTATCTAGGAGTTGGAACATATGTTTTGATAAGGTGATCAAAATGTATAGCTTTGTTAAGAATGGAGATGAGCCTTGCGTCTATAAGTGGGCTTCCGATTCTGTAGTCATCGTTCTTGTATTGTATGTGGATGATATACTGTTACTAGAAAATGATATCTCGGCTTTGCAGAGTGTGAAGCTGTGGTTATCATCACAGTTCTCCATGAAAGACTTAAGAGAAGCATTCTATATCATGGGGTTGAAGATCTATAGAGATAGATCTAGAAGGTTGCTTGGATTGTCCCAATCCACATACATTGATACTTTGTTAAAGTGATTTAATATGAATAATTTCAAAAAAGACTATCTTCCGATAGGTAATGGAATTACTCTTTCCAAGAAGGATTGTCCGACAACTCTTGAGGAGAGAGAGTGTATGAGTAGAATACCATATGCTTCGACAGTGGGATCTATAATGTATGCTATAATATGTACGAGGTCGGATGTGGCCTATTCACTAAGAGTAGTAAGTAGGTACCAGTTTGATCTGGATAAGAAGTATTGAAAGATTGTAAAAGCAATTCTTAAGTATTTGAGAAATACTAAAGACCAATGGCTTATTTATGGAGACACTGACTTGAAACTTGTGGGATATACTGAATTTAATTTTTAGTCAGATTGTGATGACAGCAAAAGCATGTTGGGCTACATATTTACCTTGAATAGAAAAGCTGTTTGCTGGAAGAGTTCCAAGCAACATACTATGATCGATTCTGTATACGAAGTAGAATACATTGCTGCATCAGATGCTGCAGCATATTCTATGTTGCTATCACTTGATGTGAGAGATCGTGAACCAAGGTGACATCGAGCTTCAGAAGATCGATGGAAAGGAGAACTTAGCTGACCTCTTCACTAAAGCTCTCAGGATCAAAGAGTTTGATGATTTCAAATAGAAGATGGGTATAAGATACTGCCCCGATTGGCTTTAGTCCAAATGAGAGTTGTTGGAAATTGTGTCCTAAAATCAATCGTGTGACGATTGAGTTTCTCTTTGTATATGAATTATTGATTAATGAATAATAGTTATTTTGATATTTTTCATCATAAAGTAATATCTTTCTTGAACTCTTGTGCCGTGATGAAGTCCTTAGAACTATGCTAGTGTATAAAGAAAGGATTTATCATATAGTTCTTAAATATGTTTGCAATCAAATGATATGTCATTACAGGATAATGACGTTTATCGAGTGGAGGTCATTTGTGCCATATGGGTTGGTTGTCCTCTTAATGATGGAGTGTGGTGACACTGGTATGGCATACAGATGAGATATAGAGGTACATCATCACTGAATAAGTGACTCACCTACTGAGCATTCTACTGTCAAGAGCTACTCGCGAAGCATATGGGTATAAGTGTCCTTCAGATCTGAGATCACCATAGTAAGTTGTAAGCAACTCACAGTGCTTTGGTATCAGACTATCTAGATTTCTAATACAGTAATAAAAGATTACTGGGTACAATCAAGTACTTACGAAGTCTATGTATGGATCAAGATGGGATTGACCCCTTTAAATTATTGGAGTTGATGTATCACTATATTTTAATTTAGCAAAGCTTTGGCTAGGATAATCTGTGAGATGGATTTGAAAGGTTGAAATTCAATGTGGATGAAGCAATCTCGGTTGATAGTTAACTTGAGACCATCCTAGAGCATTTAGGGTCAAAAAGATCAATTTGTGGTAACCATATGTATGAGTTCTAAAATATTCTTTTACGATAATTCAACCTATCTAGATGTCAAAAATCATTGCTAGATGGTATCTCGATTAGTGTAGAAATTGATTCCTGTGCTACTGACTTAGTGTTTGAACCTATGGAGTCATACACACAAGTCAGATAAAGTAGAAAGAAATGACTTATGTTTATATATCTAATTTAAAAATATTTAACTTGATTGAACATATAAGCTAACTTGATTAAGAATTAAATTATGGGTCAAATGGGATTGAAGAGTTGACTATGTCTAGCTAGCACTACATATGAGATTCAGGTTTGATCTTGAGGATGAACAGTTTCTGATCTATGATCCATGGAGCATATGAAAGACTGGATTTAAATGTTGATTAATTTTAGATTAGATCTAAATTAATTAGATTTAATTGGATCTAAAATTTAAATTAGACTTGGTATAAAAGTCTTAAAGAGTTTGGGATTGACAGCCTTTTAAAATTATTTCGAACCAGCTTCAAATTAGATTCGAATCGGATCCATTTTGGATGAGATATGAGAAATCTTACTTGCACTGAGATTCTCCTATCATGTGGGCTGACCAACACCTAGAATGATGCTGGTTTGGGGCATCCTATGTGGGTAAGGGAGTGGGTGCAAAGTGGTTGTCATAAGTGACGGCAATTCTATCTCATGTAAGAATCTTTTTTCATGAGTATTGGACTGATTCAAATCAGATTTGAGTTAGACTCCTATACTTATTGGGTCATGAGATTTATCTATAAATAAGAAGGGTCTCTACCTATGGATGCATAGCAAATAACAAATAAATCAGATTGAGAGAAGAAAGAAAGAGAGAGAGAGGCATGAGAAGAGAGAAGCCCTTCTTCTTCTCCTTAGCCTCTCTCCTTTAGTACCGCCCCTTCTCCCTTAGGCATGGGCCCTCTTTGGGCATCCCATCTGCTAGTGTGAGGTGTCATACTAGTACTTCTCCTATCTCGCTTGATTGAGTTGCGAAGATCGAAGTTCATTCTGCTTTTCTACGATGTCTGATGTGCATGCAAAGTAGAGGGTCTGCACATCCAAACCTTCATGAAGGTTTATATCAGATTATTTGAGATTTGATCTCTGATTTCGCTGCTAATCAGGTAAAGATTTGATCCTTATTCATGTAGATTAATAGTAAAATTTTTAGATACAACCTAGGTCATCCGAAGAGAAACAGTTTCTTTTCTCTTCAAGAATGGTGTAAGAAATGTCTCACACCTCAGCCCTTCTGATGCCCTAATTGGATAAGGATCAGGTGGTTGAGTTTTGAATTCAAATTGGTTTGAATTCAATCTAGATCAAACTACTTAATCCTTATCCTATCCTTTCTCCACACCACACTTTAAATTCTTCTCATTTTGTGCTACAAAATATAGGAGTTTTATCATGAAAAATAGTTTCTCAATGAGAGGTGGCATTAAATAGAGAGGGGCAGGCTTTGTGCATGAAAAATAGAGGAAGTGACCTTCCTCTTTGGGCGTGAGGTCTGGGGTGGGTTCTAGGGTTTCGGCTCTAGTCTTTTGTGTGAGAAAAAATATAAGAGAGTCTTGTTTTAATCTCCTTCACCACCACCTCCTCAAGTAGCTCCATCTTCTAATCCAAAAGTATCCGGGTGATCCAAAGGAAGGAGCCTATTTCAGCCATCCAGTGCCTTCTGTGCAAGCTAGCACTCTTGGGAAGGACGATCCGATCAGAACTTTGAGTGGACTATCTATAGAGGCCAGACAAGCTGTGCAGCTACTCGACATTAGAAAAAATCTCGTACCATACCTATCAGCAGTGGTGATCATCGATCCATGATAAGATAATGAGTTTTGAACTCATCTGATCAGATCTAACTGTTAAATCTGATCTAGGGCATCGATGTGATTGATATAATTTTTTTTATATCAGATTTTTGTATGCAAAATTTTATTTCATAGATCCTAAAAGGTAGTTTAGATTTGATCTAAAATATATGTAAGAGATTAAAATATTTAATCTACTATCTTCGCTGTGCAAATTTTTAAAAAATACATACTTTGAGCTACTGATTTTTCTTCAAATGGTATCAAAGCTTCGTTGCTCATGACATAAAATTATTGCATATAATCTGATTTTAATCTAATTTTAATTATTTAGATTAGATCTAAATAATTAATCTTTTGTTCAAGTAGTGCAGTAATCGAATTGGATAGATCACCATGGCCGTCTGGTCATAGAAGAAAGTAGGATTTTATAGCCCTCTCCTTCCATTCGATGGGGATCTTCTATGGCGTATAGGGGTGCCGCACAGTTATTTCCCATGAAGATAAACAACAGATGGAGATTAGTTTTTTTTTTTGGATCTGATATAATATATGTTAGATCTAAAATTAAAGTTTATTTGATTATATGATAATCTAAAAAATTATTTTTCAAAATTTGAAACTATTTTCAAAAACTGAACCCCAACTTATGTCAACCTAAAACTTAATTGAGAATTAAGTGATCTAGATTTGAGAATCAAAGATCTAAGGCCTAATTTTCATAAATCATGGGTTTATGGGTTAGCATGAGTTAAGTCTGTTTCATTGGGTCAGATCTAGGGTTAGAAATTATTGATAATGGACTATGTTAGTAATTGATCAAATCTAATTAATAGTTAATTCTAATTGGATCAATTCTTCTCTTTATCAATTCTTAATAGTTGTAGTTGGTCAAAGTCCATATCTTTGATTAGACCAGGATGGACCTCGATCATAACTCCATGGTCGAACCCAAGTCTATAAGTTGATCGAATTAAAAATGATTAACTAGTTGGTATCTAAGGTAGGTATGGCAGCCTTGATTGATGGTCATTAATTGTGAGCTACTCACATAGATTGAGTCTATGGCGAGTTAATGGCATATCCCTCCCACTGATCTCACTTATTTAGTCAACATGGTGAATCATATTTTGATTAGATTACTTAATGATTAGAGTTGACTCATGCTAGCTAGAAAATCAGTATGACTATTTAGGTGCTCCTAGTTTGACTTATCTACAGTCCTCTTCATGACTTGATGAAGTCAGTGGGAGGATTTGTGACTAGTCGGCTAAACCAACTTGTATCTAGTCTTCTTTAATCTAACTTGGTGAAGTCAGTAAGAAGATTATGATTAGCCAGTCAGCCTTTTCTCTTACCTCAATGCATCTAACTGAATCCTCCAAAATTATTAGATCCTTAAAAATAAAATAGTTATAGTGACAACTAGATCATAGCCTCCCATTAAGTAGGATGATAATAGGTCCAATAGCTTAGATGATCATTGGAGGCACCACACATTTGGTGCTCATTTGACTGTCAAAATTATCATTCATAATATATTAATTTAGATGTATCTTTTTAATGATGGTTAGATTGGTTAAGCCACACTTGAGCCTAGTCATTTGTTTGTCAGATACACTGAATTCTGATATGTTAATGGTTGGACCTAACAAGAACTTTTAGTGGAGGTACCATATGCCTGCTGAAGAGGTGCCTAGGGCAAAATTAACTGTTGAAAAATTGTTTGGTGAAATAATTGGTAAAAAACCTTCCCAAGGGTGCATAAGGGTTGGTCGAGCCACACTCGGGCCCATGTGCAGCCTATGAGGATTCTAGTATCTGCTAAAGAATTAGTGTAATTCTTCAAATTGGAGGTAAAGGCTATCAATTCGAACAAAATAGTGGAAGAACTTTTAGACTAAAGTTCATATCTTTAGGCTTAATTAATTCATATACTAACTAGATTTTAGTTTTTCTTTTGCAATTATGGCCACTACCTTATCACTTCGATCACTATTAGATAGTGATAAATTGATGGGATCCAATTTCGATAGTTGTATCAAAAGCTAAAAATAATCTTAGAGCACGAACAGATCTTGTACGTGCTAATAAATCTGACACTCAAAGAGCCAGCTCTGAATGCCCATAGTATAGTCAGAGATATTTATCAGAAATGGCTCAATGATGGAACTACAATTCATTGCATTATGCTGATGGTAATGAATGATGAGTTCAGTCACAGATTTGAAAATGCTCAGCCACAGGACATGTTACAAATATTGAACAAGTCTTTTGGCACACCTGATAATGTTGAAAGGCATAAGACAAATTGTGCCATATTCAATGCTCAAATGAGGAAAGAAGTGTCAGTCACTGATCATGTACTATATATGATCGAGATGATCAAGTGCTTGAGCAAGCTTGACTTTTCGCTACATGAATAGTTGGGGAAGGATGTCATTCTGAACTCTTTACCCAAATCTTACCTTCCCTTTCTTATTCATTATCAAATGACAAAGCCTACAGTCAACTACCATAGTTTGTTAGGGTTCCTGTAGAACTTTGAGAAGGATCACCAGCTCCATAAGAGCTGGTGAATGTGGTGGGAGGGTCTTCTTCTAGACATCGATCCTTTAAGAAAGAAAAGAAGAACAAGAAGAATAAGAAAAGGGTGTAAAGTGCTAGGATGCCTAAGTCCTATCAGATCAAGAAATCCAAGTCCGACCACAGTCAGGTGGAATGCTTCTACTGTAAGAAGCAAGGGCACTAGAAAAGAAACTGTCCTCAGTACATTGCCTCCTTGGTTCTAAATAGGCCGAGAAAGAAGCAAGCTGTTCCTAGATAAGATAATTATATGTTAACATCTTATAATTTCTCAATTTGTGATTCTACTACCTGGGTATTAGATATCGAAAGTTCTTTTAATATTTGCAATTCATTATAGGGTTTGCAAGTCTATAGGAGATTTGAAGAAGGTGAAAGATTTCTTAATATTGAAGATGGAAGATCAGCTCCAGTTTCAGTGTTAGGGATTATTAAGCTTGTATTCAAATTCAATATAATTATTCTTAGTAAATGTTGCTTTTGTCCTTCATTTTTATTGAATATTATTTTTGTAGTCCTTTTGGCCATATACAGTTATGAGATTTCAATAAAAAAAATATTTTTAATATCATTATGAATGGTGTTAATGTGATGAATGGATAGTTGAATAATGAAATTTATATTTTGTCACAACCTATTAGTATAATGTATACGTCTGGCAAACACCCTAGATTGATGATGTCATCGATATCTATCTTTGGCACTGTAGATTAGGTCATGTTAACAAGAACAGAATAAATAGGTTGACTCAAAAGAAAATCTTCGAAGTTAGTGATTCTGATTCACTTCCAACCTGTAAGTCCGTCTACTTGAAAAAATGACTAAGTCATCTTTTACTGAAAAAGGTAAGCAAGCTAGTGAAGTTTTATGTTTGATATATACTGATGTATATGGACCCATGAACACTAGTGTGAGAGGTGGGTATTATTATTTCATTATGTTTACAGATGATTAATCGAGGTATGGGCACATCTATTTAGTGACACATAAGTCAGAATCATTTGAAATGTGCAAATGATTCTGTATTGAAGTAGAGAAACAAACTGAAAAGAATATTAAAACTCTTTGATCAAATCAAGAAAGTGAATACCTCTCTAGTGAGTTTCTGACATACTTAGAAGAGAATGGGATTCTCTCGCAATAGACCCCTTCTAGAATACCACAGCATAATGGTGTGTCAGAAAGGAGGAATCGAACTTTATTAGACATGATTTAGTCCATGATGAGCTTTGCAAGTTTGCCAATCTCCTTTTAGGGATGTGCACTCAAGTCAGTTTGTTATATTTTAAATAAAATTTTGAGTAAGTTTGAAAGTAAAATACCATATGAGATGCGGACAGGATGTAAACCAGTACTCTCTCACCTTAGGATTTGAGGGTGTCTGGCTTATGCCAAATATTTGAAAACTAACAAGCTTAGACCTAGGTCTGATAAGTGTCTATTTGTAGGATACCCAAAAGAGATCAAGAGATATTACTTCTACCTTACTGATGAATAAAAAGTGTTCGTCAGCAATAGGACAGTCTTTTTAAAAAAAAAATTCCTTGGGGAAGGAACTAATGTCTCTAAGATTGAACTTGATGAAGTTCATGTTAAAAATTATGTCCTAAAATCAATCATGTGATGATTGAATTTTTTTTATATATAAATTATTGATAAATGAATAAAATTATTCTGATATTTTTCATCACAGAAGTTACATCTTCCTTATAGAACTCTTGTGTTGTGATGAAGTCCTTAGAATTATATTAGTGAACAATAAAGAGAAGATTTATCGTATAGGTCTTAAAAATATTCGCGACCAAATGATACGTCATTATAAGATAATGATGTTTATCGAGAGGAGGTCGTTGTGTGCCACATGGGTTGATTGTCCTCTTAACCAAAGAGTATGGTAAAACTAGTATGGCATACAGGTGAGATGTACGAGTACATCATTACTGAACAGGTGACTCACCTGCTGAGCATTCTACTGTCAAGAACTGCTCATGAAGCATATGGGTATAAGTGACCTTCAGACCTGAGATCACCATAGTGACTTACAAGCAACTCATTGTGCTTTGGTGCCTGATTATCTGGATTTCTAATACAACGATAGAAGGCTACTGGGTACAGTCAAGTACTTGCGAAGTTTGCATGTGGATCGAGATGGGATTGACCCCTTTTGATTATTGAAGCTAATGTATCACTATATTTTAATTTAGTAAAGCCTTGGCCAGGATAATCCATAAGATGGATTTGAAAGGTGAAAATACAATGTGAATGAAGTAATCTCGATTGACAGTTAATCTAAGACCATTCTAGAGTATTCAGAGTCAAAAGGATGAATTATGCGGTAACCATGTGCATAAATTTTGAAATATTCTTTTACGATAATTCAATCTATCTGGACATCAAAAACCATTGCTAGATGTTATCTCGATCAGTGCAGAAATTGATTCTTGTGCTACTGGCTTAGTGTTTGAACCTATGGAGATACGCATACAAGTCAGATACCGTAGAAAAGTATTGACCTATGTTTATGTGTCCAATTTGAAAGTACTTGACTTGATTGAATATATAAGCTAACTTGATTGAGAATTAAGTTATGGGTCAAATGAAATTGAAGAGTTGACTATGTCTAGCTAGCACTACACATGAGATTCAGGTTCAATTCCAGAAATGAACATTAGATTTAAGTGCTAATTAATTTTAGATTAGATCTAAATTAATTAAACTTAATTGGATCCAAAAATCCAAGTTAGACTTGGTGTAAAAGTCTTAAAGAGTTTGGGATTGACAGTCCTTCAAAATTATTTCGAACCAGCTTCGAATTAGATTCGAATCGGATCTATTTTGGATGAGATATTAGGAATCCTACTTGCTGGTTGTGGGTGTCCCATATGGGTGTGGAAATGGGTGCATTGTGGGCATCTTGTATGGTTCCAATTCTATCTCATGTAGGAGTCCTTTAATGAGTATTAGATTGATTCAAAGTATATTTGAATTAGGAGTCCCACACTAATTGGATTATGAGAATCATCTATAAATAGAGAGGGTCTCTATCTATGGATGCATAGTAAATAAATCAGATTGAGAGAAGAGAGGAAGAGAGAGAGAGAGGTGTGAGAAGAGGGAGCTCCTTCCCTCCTCCCTTCCTTGGCATCTCCCCATCATTGCTGCCCATCACTCTCTTATCGTGGGCCCACCTTGGGCCTCCCCCTTGCTGGTGTGAGGCATCACACTAGCACCTCTCTTCTTTCGTTTGGTTGGGTTACAAAGATGATTTAGTTGGGTTCAACTTGCTTTCCTGCATTGTCTGACGTGCATGCGAAGTAGAGGGTCTGCACTTCTAGACCTCCGCGAAGGTTGATTCTCAATTTTTGAGATTTGATCTCCTATTCTACTACTATCTAGGTAAGGATTTGATCCTTATTCATATAAATTTGTAAGAATTTTTTTGATACAACCTGGGCTATCCGAAGAGAAATAGTTTTCCTTCCCTTCAATTGGTATCAGGACAGGCTTTTGATACATGCATGCATAACTAAATTTTTTGAAATTATTTATATATTATATATGTTGGGTATAAAGTGCCCCCCCAGCCAAAGTCTGCAGAGGACTGATCAGTCGGGGCTCCTCTGGCTTCCGACCTTATATGTGGTGCCCCTCTGAACTCCCTCGGCCGTCTGGACTTCTTCGACGATGGGCCTCAATGTTCACCCATCGGGCCGCCCCAAGGGCCCCCTGAGCCTCACTGTTAGCCATCCTTCTACAGCAATCGACTACTCCCAAACTTCTTTCGAGCTTCGTCAGCATCCGAGCTTCTCTGACAACGAGATTTCTACAGTAACTGGGCTCTTTCCATGTTTCTACGATGCTCGACCGCCTTCAGGATTCCAGTCGAGCCCCTGCGATAGCCGAACTTCTACCGCGAGCGGCCTGTTCTGAACTTTCACTACGAGTGGTCTGCCCCAAACTCCTGCTGCGAGCAGTCTACTCCAAACCTTTACAGCGGACGGCCTACCTCGGATCCCTACTATAAGCAAATCCCATCCGAGCCTCTGCTATAAACATATTCCTCCCGAACTTCCATTACAGGTAGACTTTAGTCAGCTTCTTCGTAGTCGAGCTCCCAGGACAACTAACCTTCGATCGAGCTTCTACAATAAGTGGTCTCCTTTCAGCCTTCTACAAGAACCAGACTCTGACTGAACCTCCATAGTGGATTGGATATTGGATGAGCTTCTACGGCGATCGAGCTCCATCAGCTGGATTCCTACAACGACCGATCGCCTCCGATGTCGGTCGAACCTCCCCAATGCCATCCGAAGTCCATCACCGACCGACCCTCCACCAGATCCTTCATAAAATCGAACTTCCCCAATGGATCATCTTCAGGCGAGTCCCCACATCGGGCAAATCCCAGATGGACTTCTCCAACATCAGATTCCTACCAGGCTTCGCCAACGGAAAGTTTCTATCCGAGCTTCTGCGGTAGGTGACTCCCACCCGTAGTATCAACGCCTAAGCCACCTGACAATAGTAGACTCGTCAGCAGCTTCGGGGACATCTGAGCTTCTCCCAAATCAACAATAGAGAGCCATTCCGCTCCATCAGATGTCCCAGCCGAGCTCCAGTCGATGGATCAGAGCTCTCTGACAAGTCACGACAAGAGCCGCCCTCCTGCTCCACTCTCTGCAACATATTTCATGCGGCTCCACCACTCTCTGACGAGTCGCGACAAGAGCCGCCCTCCTGCTCCACTCCCTGCAATGGATTTCATGCAGCTCCACCACTCTCTGGCAAGTCCCGACAACGGACACCACTCCACTCTCCGCAATGAGCTCCACGTGGCCCTGAACGACCCCTGACGCCACTACTCTCCGTAACAAACTCCATGTGGCTCTGAGCGGTCCACTACCAGACGATTACTGACGTCACTGTCAGGCATTACACCCTCTGTCTATAAATAAGGAACCCCCAGACACGTTCTTCTCTAAGTTGGTAGCTCTATCTTGAAACTCTGTCAAAATTTTCACTCGAGCACTCCATTTTTGTTGAAGCAGAACACTGACTTGAGCATCGGAGGGTCTTGTCGGAGCACCCCCAACTCCGGTTTAGACTTTCTTTGCAGGTCCCAACAGTGGCCGCGGTCATCCTAGCTCCAGCTTCTCCGACTTCGACGGAATTTTGCACCAACAGAATTGGCGCTAGAGGAAGGGGGGCGTGTGTCTTTGCAGTACCCTTGTTCTTAAAGGAGTGCTCAATGGGACCGATTCCGGTCATCTTCTCCGACATTCTCATCTCCTTCTTCTACTAGACCCTTACTTGATGCCTCCCCGTAGAGCATCCACCAGGCAATCCATGACCTCCGCAGCCAGATCTCAGGCTCCAGCCTCACCTCCAATTTTTCAGGCTCCTCCTCCTCCTCCTCCGGCAACGGCGATCGGAGCGGAGCAGCTCGACCTGCTGGTTCAGCAGGTCAGGGGCCTCACTGAAGTGGTGCAGGCCATACAATAGCAACAACAACTGTAGGCATCGGTGCGGTTGGAGAGAACATCATCGAAATTCCAAAATCCAGTGGTAGGGCGGGCCACTTGGGCCAGTCGCCCCAACTTTTCCGGAAAGACGAACCCGAGGGTGGAGAGCCCTCAGTCCGATCACGATTCTACTCCCAGAGGATCTCTACCTCCATTCCATCTGAAGACCCTCGAGACCCGCAGTCGCGAGGACTTCCTGGATCGAAGGCTCTAGGAGATGAACCGATGGATTGAAGAACTCCGCTATACTCCCCCTGCTTATGGTGAGGACATTTGTACTGACCCTCCTCTTTTTCAAATGATCATGCAGGAATCGATCCTGGCAAACTTCAAGCTCTCCCAATTCGAAAGTTATGACAGGACCTCGGACCCGATCGACCACCTGAAAGCTTTTCGAACAATGATGCTGCTCCATGGCACGCCAGACGCCATTCTGTGCCGAGCTTTTCCATCCACCCTGATGGGAGCAGCAAGGAACTAGTACTCGACGTTGAAGTCGGGTACCATTTTTTTCTTTGATCAGATGAGCCACCAGTTCGTGGCTCATTTTGTCAGCAGCCGACATCTCTGGAGAGGTTCGGAGTCCTCATCAACATCAAGCAAAGGGGGGGGGAATCCATCCGGGCTTATGTCAACCGTTTCAACATTGCTGCGTTGGAGGTCCGGAACTTGGACCAATCGTCGTGATGGCCGCTCTGAAGGGCGACCTCCAGAAGAACGACCTCCTGTTCTCCTTGAAAAAGAAGTACCCTAGGGATTTTGCCGATTTGCTGGCTCGGGCTGAAGGATATGCCCGAGCGGAAGAAGCCTTCAAGATGAAGGATGAGGAGACTGCGAGAGAGCGACAAGTGGGAGACTCGAGCAAATCCACAGCCGAAAAAGGGCCAAGTGAAGCTCGGCCATGCTCTCGAACTCCTCCCGAGCATGGGCACGTCCAGACTCCTCTCCGAGCTCATAAACAGAGAAGCCCAGACCATCGAGTTCGACGAGGCTCTCCTCCCGGGAGATTCTGCAGCTACGCCCCTCTCAACGCATCAAAAACTCAAGTGCTGATGGAGGTCAGGGAGCAGCTCCCAAGGCCAGAGAGGATGCACTCCACCCCAAAAAATATAATTTGAACAAATTCTGCCCTATCATCATGACCACAGCCACAATACGGAGGAATGTATTCAGCTCCGAGATGAGATCAAGGAGCTCATCAGACGAGGTCAACTCGACAGATTCATTCGATGCCGACCTGAAGGAAGAGAAGATCGGCCTAGGCCCTGCCGTAGTCGAAACTGCCAAGGAGGGTGGAGCAGCCAGAAGATCAGCCTCCAGTTGGGATTATCAACTCCATCTCAGGGGGACCCCAGCGAGGAGCAGACCTTCCACGGTTATAGAGTTTGGAAAATCTATGAATGTATTACCAACAACTTTGCCCTGAATGAAAATTCTCTTCATATTTGTGCATTCTTTCTTTTGGTATGAGCTTATAACGACGGGAGATAACTCCCCCATACAAATGAAACTAAGCGTGTTAGGAACAGGAGGAGAATCTCGTCCTAACATGAGCAAAGTCGAAGGCCCGATTTCCTAAAGACCAAATGGGGGGAGAGGCCCTCACAACGGCCCTTATGTGCCCTCACAGCCTTGTTAGGAACAGGAGGAGAACCTCATCCTAACATGAGCAAAGTTGAAGGCCCGGCTTCGTAAAGATCGGATGGGGGGAGAGGCCCTCACAACGGCCCTTATGTGCCCCCACAGCCTTGTTAGGAATAGGAGGAGAACATCATCCTAACATGAGCAAAGTCGAAGGTCCGATTTCATAAAGACCGGATGGGGGGAGAGGCCCTCACAATGGCCCTTATGTGCTCCACAACCTTGTTAGGAATAGGAGGAGAACCTCATCCTAACATGAGCAAAGTCGAAGGCCCGATTTCCTAAAGATCGGATGGGGGGAGAGGCCCTCACAATGGCCCTTATGTGCCCCTACAGCCTTGTTGGGAATAGGAGGAGAACCTCATCCTAACATGAGCAAAGTCGAAGGTCCGATTTCTTAAAGATCGGATGGGGGGAGAGGCCCTTACAACGACCCTTATGTGCCCCCACAGTTGTGTTAGGAACAGGAGGAGAACCTCGTCCTAACACGAGCAAAGTCGAAGGCCCGATTTGTAAAGATCGGATGGAGGGAGAGGCCCTCACCACAGCCTTTATGTACCCCCACAGCCTTGTCAGGAACAGGAGGAGAACCTCGTCTTGACACGAGCTGAAATCGACTGTCAAAAATGAGGGGAGGACCTCATCCCGATGCAAACAAAAACTCGATTGATCGACGAGGAGGAAAACTTCCTCAATGGCTCCTCCACACTCTCACGGCCCTATCAAGAGTGGAGAGAAGACCCTCACTTAAATACAGAAGAAAAGAAGAGATGAAAAGAAAAGACGACGAACTACACCAGCGGTAGGCGAAAAATGAACCACATCAAAGGCACAAGGGACCTCATCCCGATGAGAGAGAAAACCCTTATCGAAAATCTCTAGTCCCTAAGGATAAATCGACATGACGGCAACTAGAAACCTTCAAACTACGTCGGCAACGAACAAGATGGATGATAGAAGAAGTTCGATGAACGACGAATCAATGCAAGAATCAGCAAGGGATTACAAACTACGTCGACGTCAAACAAGATGGAAGATAAATGGAGTTTGGTAAACAATCATTCAATACCAGAATGGGTGAGGTAATAAACAATTTCATTCACATTTTATTGGTGAAGTATGCATTACAAAGCCTTAAAGGCCAAAAAAAAAAAGAAGAAAGAAGAAAAACCAAACAACAAAAACACATATACAAAATAAACAGCTCTAAGGAAGCTCGGCTCCATCAGACTTCGAACTCCCGGTTACAGCCATCATCGAAATTACTTCAAGTACTTGGCTTCTTCTTCCAGTCCCCCTCTCGGACTGGCGATTACTCCAGCATTATCTTCGAAGTAAACGTAGACGCCATGATGACGGCGGGCATGATCGGCGATTACTCCAGCATTATCTTCGAAGTACACGTAGACGCCATGATGACGGCGGGCATGATCGATGATTACTCCAGCATTATCTTTGAAGTACATGTAGACGTCGTCTTTGCCGCACCATGGCTTCTGCTGCCTTACGATGATGGCGGGCATGACCTTCTTTCTGAGGTCAGGTTCCCACTCACAGTGACGGCGGGCATGACCTTCTTCCTGAGGTCATGTTTCTCCTCACGGTGATGCACACCAGGAAGCCCTGACGGTCGAAGATGTGGCATAAGCACGGGCTTTGGGCTGTCAAGGCAAAACACAGCCGATCTGTCTCTTCTACCCTCACCTTCTTCGCCAACCCAAAGGTTACAGTGTCTTCCCGCTCGTGGACTTTCAGGCTCTGGGCTAACATCAGAGCCGCATCCGTGCCCATATCGGCAACAAAGGAAGGCAGTGCCATCTACAAATGAGGCCGCAGAGGCAGAGAAAGCTTTGAGGCTAACCCAAGCTGGTCTGAGGAATGCGAGGGTACAGAGATGAGGATGACTCGACGGATGCATAAGGCAGGGAAGGGAAGACTGAAGAAGCTCCGTACAAAGTGAGATCCCAAGAGGGGGGAGGCAGGTTTAAATAAGCAATGAGAGCCGGTGCAATAATGACTGCAAGACTCCTCAGATCAGTCCATGACCGCCGCATGGCCCACTCACCATGGCAGGCGACTAGAGGTGGCCGACAATTAGTAAAACCATTATGGCACTGTACCTGGGACTGCATTCCGACTGGAATTCCAAAAAAGAGAAGCCTTTTCCGAAAAGGCTCCAGTACCAGCATACCGAGCATCAAAATATCTGGCGACCGCTGAGTGTGGAAGTCGAGGAGGGCAACTTCGGCGTGAGAAATTTTTTATACTTCCTTCGTTCAGAACCTGAACTCGAAAGTAGGGGGACTGGTGTTAAGTATAAAGTGCCCCCCCCCGGCCGAAGTCTGCAGAGGACTGATCCTTCGGGGCTCCTCCGGCTCCCGACCTTGTATGTGGCACCCCTCTGAACTCCCTCGACCGTTCGGACTTCTTCAATGATGGGCCTTAGTGTTCACCCATCGGGCCGCCCCAAGGCCCCCCTGAGCCTCACTGTTAGCCATCCTTCTACAGCAATTGACTACCCCCGAACTTCTTTCGGGCTTCATCAGCGTCCGAGCTTCTCTGATAATGAGATTTCTACAGTAACCGAGCTCTTTCCATGTTTCTACGATGCTCGATCGATTTCAAGATTCCAGCCGAGCCCCTGCGATAGTCGAACTTCTACCGTGAGCGACCTGCTCCGAACTTCCACTACGAGTGGTCTGCCCCAAACTCCTGCTGTGAGCATCTACTCCGAACCTTTACAGTGGATGGCCTACCTCGAATTTCTACTGTAAGCAAATCCTATTCGAGCCTCTGCTATAAACATATTCCTCCTGAACTTCCATTACAGGTAGACTTCAATCGAGCTTCTTCGTAGTCGAGCTCCCATGATAACTGACCTTCGATCGAGCTTCTACAATAAGCGGTCTCCTTTTAGCCTTCTACAAGAACCAGACTCTGACCAAACCTCCATAGCTGATTGGATATTGGATGAGCTTCTACGGCGATCGGGCTCCATCAGCTAGATTCCTACAATGACCGATCGCCTCCGATGTCGGCCGAACCTCCCCAACGCCATCTGAAGTCCATCACCGATCGACCCTCCACCAGATCCTTCATAAAACCGAACTTCCCCAACAGATCATCTTCAGGTGAGTCCCCACATCGGGCGAATCCTAGACGGACTTCTCCAACAATCGGATTCCTATCGGGCTTCGCCAATGAAAAGTTTCTATCCAAGCTTCTGCGGCAGGTGACTCCCACCCGTAGTATCAGCGCCTAAGCCACCCGACAATAGTAGACTCGTCAGCAGCTTCGGGGATATCTGAGCTTCTCTCAGATCAACAATAGAGAGCCATTCCGCTCCATCAGATGTCCCAGTCGAGCTCCAGCCGATAGATCAGAGCTCTCTGACAAGTCACGACAAGAGCCGCCCTCCTGCTCCACTCTTTGCAACGGATTTCATACGGCTCCACCACTCTCTGACGAGTCACGACAAGAGCTGCCCTCCTGCTCCACTTCCTGCAATGGATTTCATGCAGCTCCACCACTCTCTGGCAAGTCTCGACAATGGACACTACTCCACTCTCTGCAACGAACTCTACGTGGCCTGAACGACCCCTGACACCACTACTCTCCATAACAAACTCTGCACAGCTCTGAGCGATCCACTACCAGATAGTTACAGACGTCGCTGTCAGGCAGTTACACCCTCTGTCTATAAATAAGAAACCCCCAGACATGTTCTTCTCTAAGCTGGTAACTCTATCTCGAAACTCTGCCAAAATTTTTGCTCGAGCACTCCATTTTTGTTGAAGCAGAATACTGACTTGAGCATCGGAGGGTCTTGCCAGAGCACCCCCAACTCTGATTTAGACTTTCTTTGCAGGTCCTGACAGCGGCCGCGGTCATCCCAGCTCCAGCTTCTCCGACTTCGATGAAATTTTGCACCAACAATATATAATTAAAATTTTATGTTAGATATTAAATTTAATTTAAATCTATTTAAATAAAATTTTTAATCTGATTTTGATTAGATTAGATGATCCTAATCAATAGTTGATTAAGATTGTTATAAGTTTGTTATAACAAAATTTTACTGTTGTCGAATTTTTGATGAAATAATAATATGAATTAAAATTTATTTTAAATTTATTTTAATAAAATTTTAATATTATTATTTTTATTAAGAAGTGGAGTTTATTTTAAATTTAAATTAGATCCATTTTGATGGATATTTAGGTCTGAACACAAATAAAATTCAGCACTACACAAAAATAGATTTTATCAGAAAATTATTCCTTATGCATTTATGTTTGTATCTAATTAATTTTTTATATAATATTAAATTTAAAATTGATATTTTATAATCAGTATAAGATATATTTTAGATCTATTATGATGTATATGATGCATCAAATCTAATTAGATTTGATAAAGAACATGATTGATAAGATCATAGACATGTTTATGACATAAACTGTTTTGTCAAAATTGTATGTTGATGTGATTATATATGAAATTAGATTTTAGATCTTAGTTGCCTAGCACTTAGATTGATGAGATCATCAGATCATCAAATCATAAAAGATCGAAGAGATTAACCTCTCTTTTGCCTATTCGATGGGTTTTCTTATGATGTATAGGGGTGTCATTGTGATCCAATTTTATGAAAAAAAAATAAACTAATTTTTATAAATTATTTTAATCATAAATATATTTAGATTAGATCTAAAGTAATTTATGATTTATTACAAAAAGATAAATTTAGATATAAAATTATTTTAGAATCTGAATAGCATGTTACATAAGATGTAATCTGTATTGATCTAAAAGTTGTCATAATACATGAGATGTATGTATGAAGTTTAGATCATACCTATACATATGTAATTGTTAAATATATTATAAAAATTTATTTTCATGAATTGAAACATATGGTATGCTTCATCTGAAATCCTGATAGAGTAGTTCAACAGACTGAAATATACATTTTCCATATTTAATTTTGAATTAAGTTTGAATGATCTAGATTTAAGAATTGAAAATCATTAAGATATCACATAAATCGATGGACAAAGGGTTAGCATGAATCAGGTCCTTCTAATGGGTTAGACCTAGGGATAGAAATACATATAAATCAAATAGAAAAATTGGTTAAATCTAATCAAGTGTTGAATTAGATTAGGTCAAAATTTCTCTAAATCAATCTCAATAGTTAAAGTTTGATTAAGTCCATGTGTTTGACTCTAATAAATGGACCATGATCATGGCTCCATGGTTGAGCCCGAATCTTTTGGTAGACCAAATCAAAACTAATTAATTAGTTGGTGTCTAAAGTAAGTTTGGTGGATTCGATCAAGTGATTTTTAATTAGAAGCTACTCACCTAGATGCATCTACGGTGAGTTAACGGCACATCCCTCCCACTGATCTCACTTACCTAACCGACATGGTAGATTATATTTTGATTAGGTCACTTGTCGATTCGAGCAAACCCATGCTATCAAGGTTAATCAGTGTGACTGATTTAGGTATTTTTAGACCAGCTTGTGTCTAATCCTCTACATGACTTGGTGAAGTCAGTGGGAAGATTTACAACTTGCAGATTAACTTTTTCTCTTATTCTCAAATCAATGAAATCAAATCTTTTAAATTATTAGATCCATAAAATGATACAATTATGGGATAACTTGTTCATAGCCTCCCATTAAGGTGTGTGATAATGAGTCCAATATTCCAAATAGGCATTGGATGCACCACACACCTGATTTTTATTATGTATTGGAATTATCATCCATCATATGACCATCATGATGTACCTTCAGATCAATACTCAGGTTGGTCGAGCCACACTCAGACTTGGATATCCATTTTGGATGTACTTGATATTGTCATGTTAATGGTTGGATCTAATCAAAATTTTCAGTGAAGGTGCCACACGCCTGCTGAATAGATGCCTGGGGCAAAACCTAATTGCTAGAAGTTGTTTAGAGAAATAATTGGTTATGAACCTACCCATAGATGCACTAGGATTGGTCGAGCCACACTCGGGCCTAAATGCAGTCTATGTTGATTCAAGTATCCACTAAGGAATTAATGTAATTCCTCAAGTTGGAGGTAGAGGCTATCAATTCATTAAAATAGTGGGAGAAAGTTTAGACTAAAGTTCATATCTTTGAAATTAAAAAATAATTCATATACTAATAGGTTTATATTTTTTTTTCAGTTATGACTAACACACTATCCCTCTGTATGCTGTTGGACAGCGACAAGCTCATCGGATCCAACTTCGATAGCTGGTATCAAAAATTAAAGATCATCTTGGAGTATGAGAGGATTCTGTATATCCTTACAGATGAGGCACTTGAACAACCTACTACTAACATTCCACGTACCATGAGAGATACTTACATGAAGTGGCTTAATGAGCGAACGACTGTGCATTGTGTGATGAGGGCAGCTATGAATGATGAGCTTAGTCGTAAGTTCGAAGATGCACAATCTGAGGAGAACATTCAAATATTGAATGAGTCCTTCGGCACCCCTAAGGATGTGGAGAGACACAAAACCTCCTACGTAGTGTTCAATACCCATATACGAGAGGGGGCTTCAGTCATCGATCATGTACTGTACATAATTGAGCAGATCGAATGCCTGAGTAAACTTGACTTTTTGTTGCATGAACAGTTAGGCAAGGATGCTATCCTTAATTCGCTACCCAAATCCTACCTATCCTTTCTTAGTCATTATAGAATGATGAAGCCTGCAGTGAACTACTATGGTTTGCTAGGGTTACTGCAGACTTTTGTAAAAGATCACAAGCTACAGAAGGAGTTGGCGAATTTAGTGGGAGATTCATCAGCAAGTTGTCGATCCTCTAGGAGAGGAAAGAAGGACGTGCAAAAATCCCATGCCGCCGATCCTAAGCAAAGCAAAACATCAAAAGTTGATAAAAGCAAGGCAGGATGCTTCTTCTGTAAGAAGTTGAGTCATTGAAAGAAGAATTGTCCCACTTATATGGCCACCCTTGACCCAAACAGGCCTAAGAAAAAGAGAAAGAAGCAAATGGTTGCTTCACAAAGTACTTATATGATAACTCTTTATAATTTCTCTATTTGTGATACTACTACCTGAGTATTGGATACTGGAAGTTCAATTAATATATGCAATTCATTGCAGGGACTGTAGGTAAGTAGGAAGTTTCGAGAGGGAGAGCGGTTCCTTAACGTTGGAGATGAAAGTCTTGTTCTAGTCCTGACCTTGAAAACTTTACAGCTTGTCTTCGAGTCCATGTTGGATATATACCCTAGAAGCCAATCTTGGCTGATACATATTATATTTTTAGGATATATTTTTATACTTTATAGGCATTAATATTACCATTCATATTTTATGTGTCCATGAATCATCCAAGGGATTAACAAGATGATGACACATATTCTCAAAGAGTTGAGAATTTGAAACATGTGTCATTGATGGTTAATTTTTAAATTACTTCTGATTATTGGATCATCATGGAGATGGTGATTGATCCAGATAAACTAGTGCATGGATCGCTTTCTTCGAGCAGATGAGTCTCAAGTCTGCGGTGTAGTGACACTAGGGTGAGAGTGCAAGTAGTTGTCAGAGAACAACTAGCACTGAGCGTGACCAACATGAGAAGTCAAATGGATGTCTGCTCACTCATTAGTGACTTTCTCGATGCTGTAGTTGTATGACTGGTCCTTTGATTTGAGATGGCACTACTGCTTGCAGTGAGGCTACTGGAGTTTGATGGATATATAAACATTGATCTCAATGAGCCATTATAGTAGATGTCAGTGACAGTTGATTCACTGTAAGAGTAGGGTATGCATCATGATGAAATCTATCGATCCTAGCAGAAGGAAGTAGTCCTATATGATTTAAGAAGATGAATCTTTAAGTCTATGGCCATAGCAGTGTGATTAATGAAAAAGTATTTTCATAATAATCATATTTGGACTCGAGCTAATTGAATCTATTATATGATCGATGATGAAGTTTGATGATTCATCCATGACCTGCCATCTGGTCGGGACTCACGATAGAGGGACTGTATCATATGTTAACTACATCTAGAGGTTTACCACTTTTTATTCTATTAGATTATCACTACATATTGCTAAGTATGACTAGTGGATTATGAGACCCACGAGCATCATCTTGATCATCGATGATCCTTGATGGGCAGAGTTGGAATAGTTCCAACCCATTGAAAGGAGTTTTGATGATATTGTGATAGAGATAACAATATATCTCACTCTAGATAAAATAGAACCTATAGAGTCACACACAAGAGGCTTTCAACTGATCAGATGATTGAATTATGATTATAAATGATGTTAGGATTAGATTATCAATTTGATTGATGATTGATCCAATGCAAAAATTGCAATAAGCAACTCGCTAAAGAGTTAGTGAGTTATAGGAGGATTAATTAGCAATTGGATTGCTAATTGACTCAAATTGATTGAATAATGAGGTTTGCATCAAGTCTAATTAAATTAGATTTAATTTGACTTGACATGAATTTGATTTGATAAAGCCTAATTGGATTATGAGATAACCAAAGTGCACGAGAGAATGATTCTTTGTTGAATTAAAATTTGAGTTTGACTTAATTTCTAATTAGACTAGGATCTAAACAAGAATGTTTGAGTTTCTATTTGGATTAAAAAATTTTATCTTCATGGGTGCACCAAATCCTAATTGAATTAGGATTGAATTGAGTTTGACTCAAGCACCAAGAAAGAGTACAAAAAGACTAGGACTCCTTCTTTAATTAGGTGACATCTAATCTAAATAGTTTGGGCTCTAAATTAGATTTAAATTTCAATCTATTTGTGTCTAATCAATTTCTAATATGATTAAAATTGATTAGAATTTAAATTGATTTAAAATAACCACCTAAAAGAAGAGTCCCATGAGATCGAAACTCTTCCTTTCCATGCGCTAACCAAGGTCCCATAACAACCAGACTTGGACGCTATATTTTTCCTTGCCCCCTCTCCTATTTAGCATGTAATAGCAATGGGAAAAATTCTCTTTTTTGTGAGAAACCTGGGCACAAAAACATAAAAGGTGGGGTGGCATAAATTTTATGGAGTCCAAAGGAGTTTGGACTCTTATCTCTTATCTAAACTCTATCCCCTTTGCCTATTTAAACCATGCACCTTATGAGGCATTGGATGGGCTGATTGTGATAGGATTTGAGAAGCCAAAACTAAAGCAATATGTGCATAGAAAATTGCAAGGGAGAGGGTGCGGCATGAATGTCGTGGGCGTGAGGTAAGTGAGGTGGTATCCTTTCTTTCTTACCAACAACCAAAGGTTGGTTGTTTGGGATCTCTTCTCTCTTTCATTTGTCTATATTTGGACATGAGTTTTTTATCTCTTCTTTATACAAAAGTTGGATAAAAATTTTTACATCTCTATCATAGAGATTTGATGCATGAGTTTTAGGAAGAAAAGAGAAGAAAGGGTTCTTTTCATGATCTTTAGTATAGAGATCAGTATCCTCTTATTTTCTTCTTCTTCTCTAAGAGTGTCTTGAGAGAAAAAAAAATTTCAACCATTAAGATATGATCTCTGCAAGAAAGCTAGCACTTCGATGAGATCAATAAGCTTTTGATCAGATCGAAGTCTCATGTGGATACCCATAGAGGTCGGATGCTTGTGCAGCTTCAAGGGACCTTCGGAAGACATCCATGATTATCAGTTCGCGGTGAAGATTGACTCGTGCCAAGGTATGAAGCCTATTTATTTTTTTTATTTAATTTCTGTATCTGAATCTTATCTCACATATGTCGATCCTGTTTATAGTTTTAAGATTTGATCTTATGCATAGATTAAATCAGATTTAATCTGAATTTTTAAATTTTCACTTCATACTTGTTTTGAAAAATTTTTACATGCATGAAACTATGAAATTTTAATAGTGATATCAGAGCCATATCATATGCATGAGATTAGAATTTAGATTTGAAATCTGTAGAAAAAAATTTCAGATCTAAAAATTTTTGATATCGTTCTGATATAAGGTTGCCCTGGCATAGCTTGTTATGCTGTATGGTTGTTCTAGAATGATGTTAAAATTTCTAACTAAATAAAATTTTAGATCTAATTTTTTAGCATATATGTGATATATATTTTGTTGTTTAGATCTGAAAAGAGTTTCAAGATCTATTTGTTGGAAAATATGTCCTAAAGCCAATCATGTGACGATTGCGCTAATTATAAATATATATGAATTGATAAATAATAAAAATTATTTGATAATTTTCATCACAAGAAAATATCTTCTAATGAACTCCTATATTGTGATAAAGTTCTTAAGACTACTTTGATCGATAAGAAGGATTTATTGGGTAGTCCTTAAACTGGTTTGTGATGAAACAATACACTATTACTAGGATGATAGCGATATCAAATGTAGGTCATTATGTGCCATATGCATTGGTTATCTTTGTAACCAAATGATATAGAGATATTGGTATAGCATGTAAGTGAGATTTAGGGATACATCGTCACTAAATATGACCAACTGCAGAGCACTCTGCTGTCAAGGGTAGCTCGCGAAGGGTATGGGTATAAGTGTCCCTCCGACCTGAGATCACCATGGTGACTTACAAGCAACTCATTATACTTTGATGCTAGACTAACTGAGTTTTTAATTCAGTAATAAAAGATTTTTGGGTATAGTCAAGTACTTGACAAGTCGATGCGTGAGTCAAGATGGGATTAACCCCTCCGAATCAGTAAAAGATATGCATCAGTGTATTTCAATTTAGCAAAATTTGGGCCTGAGTAATCCATATGATGGATTTAAAAAAAATTAAAATATAATGTGGATGACTTATCTAGGATTGACAGTTAAATTTTAGGTCATCCTTGAGTATTAAGGGCAAAGAGATGAATTATACGGTAACCATACACAAATAGGTTCTTGAATATTGCTTCGCCATCATTCGACCTATCCGGACATCGGGTTATCATTGCTAGATAGTTACATCAATTAGTTCAAAAAGTTATTCCTGTGCTACTGACTTAGGTTTGAACCTATGAGGTCACACTCAAAAGAAGTTTTTGACTGATCATGTGACTGATCAACAATTGAGAATTGTTCAATGGCTTAATCGTCAATTCGATTGATGGTTAACTTTATGCAAAAGATATAATAAATAATTTATCAAGCATTAGTAAATTAATAGAGAGATAATTAGTAATTAGATTGCTGATTAGCTCAATTTGATTGGACAAAAAAGATTAAATAAAATCTAATTGAATTAGATTCAATTAGGTTTGATCTGATTAGGATATGAGATGACTTAATCGCTAAGGGAGAATTATCCCTGATTTGATCAGGATATTGGTTCAATCAATTCCTAATTTGATTATAATTTGATTAAAAATTTATGTACTTAATTAATTGGGTTTCATATATTTTATTTGGGCAAAACCAAATGTGATTTGGTTTGGATTCAAATAAGGAAACACAGAGTCCTTATTGGAATAGGACTCCTTTCCCCTGAGCCAATCCAGTTTGCACGCTATATATCTCCATGCACAAAATTATTTTGTATGAGATTTTTCTATACTAAAGATTTCTTTTTCTTTTCTATCTCACATCCAAATCTAATTTATTTTTGATAAAAAAAAGATTCTAAAATTAGATTTCAAAATATTCTTTATTAGGAGAATCTGTTCTCATTAAGATCAACCTCTCCATGCCAATAAATTTTTTTCTCCTTATATGTGCCATATTTTGAGGTGTTGTTTTGTAAAAGATTATCTGGAGAACTAATTTACCATACAAAAATATAGAAAGGGGAGTCCCATATCTTTTTGTCATGTTTTGGGATGTGGAATTGTGAAGGGAGGCAGAATCCTGTAAGAGTCCAGAATCACTAGGACTCTTCACCCTACCTCATTACATGCATATAAAAGGAGATTTTGTGGTTTCTTTTATGTGTGTAAGATACTAGAAGAGATATCTTCATATGATAAAAATTTAAGCATGGTTCATGATGTGAAAAATAGAGAGGAGGGTCCTTTCTCTTGGGGTGTGCGCAAAAATCTGAATACCAGATTTTTGGTTCTAAGGGTTTGGGAAGAGAGAATAAATTAAAAAAAAAAAAATTATATTTTTCTTACCTCTTCATTTACTCTAGAAGTCTATCTTCAATCTTAAAAAATTCTAAAGATTTGAGGAAAGGATCCAGATTGGCCAAGAAGAAGGTCTTCGTGCGAGCTAGCACTCTGAAGAAGATTGATCAGATCGGAGCTTCGAGTGGATTTTTCGTAGAGGCCAGACGTGTGTGCGGCTATGAGCAACCAGCAAGAATTCACTCTACCATATCTCTTAGTAGTGGAGATTATCAATCTGTGCTCAGGTATCGAGTTCTGAACTCAGATTAAAAGTAGATGTGACATATTGCTCACATGCATGCATGCTGATTTTATCTTCAGTATTTTTTAGATTTTAAATGCAACATATCATGTTATAGATCTTAGAGTAGGTTATTTTGATGATTAGATCATATACATCTTAGATTAATTTGATTAATTTTATTATCTTCTGCTGTAATTTTTTTGAAAAAGTTTCGAAATACATGCATGAAATCGCCTATGCATCCCAAAGTGGGTTCAAAGCCTAGGTTCAGTATGACATGTTATATATGTATATTAAATCTAAAGTTTAATTTTATTTAAATTTGATATGTGATATCTTAGATCTAAATTTAATTAATGATTGATCGCACAAACTGATATAAGGTTGTCCTGCTGTAGGGTTTACCCCTTACAGTGAAAAGGTTATCCTAGTTTATGCTGATCGTTGATAAAATCTGATTTTATGTCATGCATGTGATGTTTATGATTTGATTTAAACATGATCTAAAGTTATAATTATTGAGAATAGTATCCCAAAGTCAATCATTAGCCTGTTGACGGTTGTGCTCATTTTTGTATTTGTACATGAATTATGAATTAATAAAAATTATTTTGGTATTTTTCATCACAAAATGTTTCATCTTCTAATGAACTCCTATGTTGTGGTGAAGTCCTTAAGACTATTTAGACTCGACAAAGGAGATTTGTCATTTAGTCTTTAAATCTATTCGCGACCAAATGATACATTGTTACCAAGGACGACAACGTTTATCAAACATAGGTCATTGTGTGCCATATAGGTTGGTTGTCCTCTTAACCAATGAGTGTGGAGACACTGGTATGGCATACAGGTGAGATGTAAGGGTACATTTGCACTGAACATGACCGACTCTAGAGCTATTTCTGCTGTCAAGATTTGCTCCGATGGAATATGGGTATAAATATCCCTCCGACCTGAGACCGCCACGGTGACTTGCAAGCAACTCACTACACTTAGGCACTGGACTACTTGAATTTTTAATTCAGTGACGGAAGGCTGCTGGGTGTAGTCAAGTACTTGACTTGTCGGTGCGTGTGTCAAGATGGGATTGACCACTCCATTTTAGGAACTGTATACAGTCATGTTTCAATTTAGCAAAACCTTAGCCAGGGTAGTCCTTGTGAGGAGTCACAGGACTGTTTGAGTTGAGCACGATTCGGATGATCTGATCAGGGTTGACAGTTTAACCCTGAGTCATCCTAAACACAGGGGTCAAAAGGATGAATTATATAGTAACCATATTCATGCAGGTTCTGAGTGTTGCGATTGTGACTCTTCGACCTATCCGAACGTCGGGTACCATTGCTAGATGGTCACTTCGATTAGTACAAAAATTAGTTCCTGTGCTACCAGCTTAGGTTCGAACCTGCGGGGTCACACTTATTAGAGGTTCTTATCTGATCTAATGGCTGATGTAAAATCCTACATATTTGGAACTCAGTGATTGAGAATCAGGATTCTCTGATCATGAGTTCCACACATTATGGGTACCGGGGTCAAGAGTCCCACTGGTTGGGACTTTTTGATCAGGGTTACATATCGATGAATTCTGATGCCGATTACCCATAGGATTTGGACTCAGTATTTATGAGAGGTTTAATTAGTGATTTGATCACTAATTAACTCAATTTGATTGAGTAATTATTTTTGGATCAAGTCCAATTGAATTGGATTCAGTTGGGTTTGACCTGAATAGGTTAAGAGTTGACCTAATCGTCGAGATAGTTTGGTCCCTGATTTGATCAGGGGTTGGGCTTAGTCAATTCTTGATTTGATTAAAATTTTATTGAGCCTAATTAAGTCTAATTAAGTTGGATTTAAATTAGTCTAATTGGACCTAACTTATTTGGTTCAATTAGGTTGGTTTAAATAATTAAACCACCTTGACCCAATCTTTATGCGCCATCTCACTTCCATTGCACCCATTTGAATTCATGAGAAGGAACTCCTCATGAATTTTTTTCCTCTCACCAAGCCCTCTCCATGCCCCACTTTAATGTGCCAAATGAATGGATAAGGATGATTAGTTGGCCATTCAAATTCAAAATAAAGTTTGAATTTGAATGGGCAATCAATCTTTGCACCTTATCCCTTTTTTTTATGCCCCATTTATTATATGAGAAAAGATTTCTCATGAAATCACTCCATGCATAATTTAAGCCATGCCTCATGCTTTTAGTGGATAAGGGATGAGTTGGTGTCCATTTGAATTCAAAATTTGATTTGAATTCAAATGTGCAATTACTCATCTTTATCCTTTCTTTTGGATAAGACGTTTGACGTTGTTATAAAAGGAGGAAAAGAGTGGGGCATGCAAGAAGAAGATTTTTAGAAAAAAATTCTGGGGCATGAGAAGTCTTGTGCGTGAGAAGGAAGTCCATATCTTTCCAAGAGAAAAAGAAAGAAAAGAAAGAAAAGTGGGTGCAAAGTTTTCGGTGAGTTTCTTTGAGTTTTAACCTGGGGTTCGGGAAGTGAGAAAGTGAGCTACGAGTGTCGTGAGCCCACAAAAACTTAGAGAGATCTTCAACATTCTCTCAAGCATGTCTGTTGATGATCTGAGCATCCAAAAAATCGACTGACATCGATCGAAGGAGTTCGATCAGCATCCACTGTCAAAAGGGCTCTACAATGAGCTAGCACTCGTGAGGAGTCGATCAGATCGAAAGCTTCATGTAGATGATCCACAGAGGCCAGACATATTGTGTGGCTATATCACGACAATCAGACTCTCCCGACGGTGATCAGATTGTGGCATCTACTACTCGCACAAAGGTATTGTGTTCTGAACACATTATAGTAAAGTATTTACTGTTCGAATTGAATTTCAAATTTAAAAGAATGCATGCTATATATCATATTTAGATCCTAGTATAGGATAAATTTATGTTAATTAATTAGATTAATTAATATTTTCACTGTAAAATCATAATTTTGAAAAAAATTTAAAATTACCATTTTACCCCTGCACTGATTTTTCTCCACAAATGGTATCAGAGCAAGTTTCTAGATATGATATATATATTTGCATGCGTAGATTAAGTTGTAATCTAAAAGTTTAAATTTAAATTTTGAATTTTGAAAGTTGTTCGAAATTCAAAATTCAAAAAAAATTTGAAATTCAAAATTTGAAATTCAAAATTTAAAATTTGAAATTTGAAATTTGAAATTTGAAATTCAAAATTCAAAAATTTGAAATTCAAATTTTAAAATTTGAAATTTGAAATTTGGGTGAAATTTAAATTTGAAATTCAAAATTTAAAATTCAAAATTTGAAATTCAAAATTTGAAATTTGAAATTTTGAAATTTGAAATTTGAAATTTAAATTTTGAAATTGGTATATTAAGATATACTTGATCCAGGTAGCAAGTAATCGAATTGGGTTGGTTGCCATGGCCGTCCGGTCATAGGAGAAAAGAGGGTTTAAAGGCCCTCTCCTCCTATTCGATGTGGTCTCCTATGGTGGTAGGGATGCCACTGTAATTATATCTCATGCAGATGAAGCAGCGAAAGGAATTAATTGTAAAGGTTCAATTATAAAATTTATCATGAATGTATTAGATTAGATCTAAAAGAATATTCATGATTTATTTTGATTGAGTTATTTTCTGTTATGTAATTAGTAATAGGATTGCTATTTATGAAATGTGCTAATCTATTTGTGAAATGAGTCAACATATTTGGTGAACAGAAAATAAAACCTTCAAATTTGAAAATTATTTTCAAAATGCCAAACCCTGACCCATCAGCCTAAATACTTAATTAAAAGAATTAAGTATTGTCTAGTAGGTCTAGAATTATGAATTAAGACCTAAGATAATTGCATAAACTTGTGGGTCAATGGGTTAGATGGATTAGGTCCATAATTGGGTTAGACCTAAGGTTAGCTTAAAAAATGGACTAAATTAGAGTAATTGGTCAAATCTAATCAAAAGTTGAATTAGATTAGGTCAAGGATACTCTAGACTCAACTCCAATAGTTGTAGTTGAATGGGTCCATGTCTTTAACTAGACCAAGATGGACTTAATTCATAGCTACACCGTGGAACCCTATTTAATAAGTTGATCAAATTAAAACTAATGAATCGGTTGGTGTCTAAGGTAAGTTTGGCATTTTGACCAGTAGTTTTTAAGTAGGAGCTACTCACAGTGATTCGATCTCTGATGAGTTAATGGCTTATCCCCACCACTGATCTCACTTACCTGCCAACCTGGTGAATTAGGTTTTGATTAGATCACTTGGTGATTAGGGCTCACCCATGTCATTAGGTAAATCAGTTTGACTGATTTAGGTGCTCCTAATGCCAGCTTTAATTAAATCTTTTTTTAATCTGACTTGGTGAAGTCAGTGGGAGGATTGAAATTGCTGGATATTTTCTTCTCATCTATCCTTTAATAAAATCCTCAAAAATTATTAGGTCCCTAAAAATGATTAAGTTATATTGACAACTAAGTCATAGCCTCCCATTAAGTGAGTGATAATGAGTCCATTAGTTTAATAATCATTGGAGGCCCAAAGGCCTGGTGCTTATTGACTAATGGAATTATCATTCATAATATGATAATTTGGTTTGAGTCTTTCTGATGGTGGTCAGATGGCCGGCCAAAGTCGGACCTGATCATTTATTGGTTCGATTCACCAAATCAAATCATGTTAATGGTTGGACCTAACCAGATCTTTTCAGTGGAGGCCAAAGCCTACTGATTAGGTTCTGGGGCAAAATCAATTACTAGAAGTTGTTTAGAGAAACAACTAGTTATGAACCTACCCATAGATGCACATGGGTTGACCAACCAAAGTTAGGCTCGTGTGTAGTCTGTGTGGATTCTAGTATCCACTAAAAATTAAAGTAATTCTTGAATTGGAGGTTGAGGCTACCAGTTCGTAAAAATACTGGGAGAAACTTTAGACTAAAGTCCAAATCTTTAGTATTTATAATTTACGTACTAATAGAGGTCTGATTTTCCTTTATGCAACTATGGCCACTACCCTATCCCTCAGTCATTATTAGATAATGACAAGGTCATGGGACCTAATTTTGATAGCTGATATCGAAAATTAAAAATCATCCTTGAGCATGAGCAGATCCTTTATGTAGTAACGGATCCGGCACTTGAGGAGCCAGCCCCGAACGTTAGAGGGACGGTCCGAGACACTTATCAGAAGTGGCTCAACAACCGCACCACCGTTCAGTGCATTATGTTGGCGGCAATGAATGATGAGTTCAGCTGCAGGTTCGAGAACGCCCAGCCATAGGAGATGCTTTAAATGTTGAACGACTCCTTTGGCACGCCTGACGATGTTGAAAGGCACAAAACTAGTTGTGCCATTTTCAATGTTCGGATGAGGGATGGAGCCTCAGTCACTGATCATGTACTGTACATGATCGAAATGATTGAGTGCCTAACTAAACTGGGCTTTCCCCTGCACGAGCAGCTCGGTAAGGATGTGATCCTTAATTCATTGCTCAAGTCCTTCCTCCCCTTCCTTACTCATTTTGGATGACAAAGCCTGCAGTGAACTACCACGGTTGTTGGGGTTGCTGCAGAACTTTGAGAAGGATCACCAGCTCCATAAAGAGTCGGTGAATTTGTGGAGGGTCTTCTTCTGATCGTCGACCCTTTAAGAAAGGAAGAAGAAGAACAAGAAGAAGAAGAATAAGAAGGTGCAGCTGCATGCTGGGACGTCTGCACAGGGTTAGACCAAGAAGTGCAAGCCCGACCAGAGCCAGGCAAAGTGCTTCTTTTGCAAGAAGCAGGGGCACTGGAAGAGGAACTGTCCTCTATACATTGCTTCCTTGGACCCGAACAGGTTGAAGAAGAAGCAAGGTACTTATATGATAACACCTTGCAACTTTTTATTTGTGATACTACTGCCTGGGTATTGGATACCGAAAGCCCTTATCATATCTGTAATTCGATGCAGGGTCTGCAGGTCAGTAGGAGATTTGATGAAGGCGAGAGATTCTTGAACGTTGGAGATGGAAGCAAAGTTCCAGTTCTAGCATTAGGAATCATGAACCTTGTAATCAATTCTCGAAACATAATTCTGAGTGAATGTCATTATTGTCCAAGCTTTTTATTAAATATTATTTCTGTAGGCCTTTTGGCCATGAACGGTTATCAATTTTTAATAAAAGAAATATTTGCAATATCATTTTGAATGGTGTTACAATGTTTGTTGGACAACTTAATAATGGAATTTACTTTCTATCACAACCTATTAATGTGGTTCAAATCTCTGGTAAATACCCTAGAATAGATAATGTGTCAGAAGTCTACCTTTGGCATTGTAGGCTAGGTCATATCAATAAGAATAGGATAAACAGGTTGGCTCAAGAAGGAATTCTTCAAGTAGATGATTGTGAATCACTTCCAACCTATGAGTCCTGTCTTCTTGGTAAAATAACCAAATCACCTTTTACTGAAAAAGGTGAGCGAGCCAGTAAACTCTTGGGTTTGGTACATTCTGATGTATGTGGACCCATAAGCTCAAGTGCAAGAGGTGGATATTTCTACTTCATAACCTTCACAGACGACCTATCGAGGTATGGGTATGTCTATTTAATGAAGCATAAATTGGAGTCGTTTAAAATGTTCAAACTATTCTGAAATGAGATAGAAAAACAAACTGAAAAGTGTATTAAAACTTTCGATCTGATCGAGGAGGTGAATACCTTTCCAATGATTTTCTGATATATCTTGGAGAGAATGAGATTCTCTCTCAGTGGACTCCTCTTGGAACACCACAACATATTGGTGTATCTAAAAGGAGGAATCGGACCTTGTTGGACATAGTTCGATCCATGATGGGGTTTGCTGGTCTGTCGATCTTCCTCTGGAGATATGCGCTCGAATCAGCTTGTTACCTTCTAAATAGAGTTTCGAGTAAGTCTGTAACCAAAATGCCATATGAGATATGGATAGGACGTAAGCCAGTACTCTCACACCTTAGGGTTTGGGGGTGTCCGACTTATGTTAAATGTTTAATTACGGACAAGCTTAGACCTAGGTCTGACAAGTATAATTTTATAGGGTACCCAAAAGAGATCAAAGGGTATTACTTCTACCTAGCTGATGAGCAAAAAGTGTTTGTCAGCCTTAAGGCAGTCTTTTTGGAAAAGAAGTTCCTTGGTGAAGGGACTATTGCCTCTAAGGTCGAACTTGACGAAGTTCGGCAGGTGGAAAAATCGACACAAGTTGCTGAACCTGAACCGGATTTGGTTAGATCAGATCCGGAGCCCATTGTTCAAGCACCCTTAAGGTGATCTAGTAGAGTACCACGTCAACCGGACAGATACTATGGTTTCTTGGTCTGAGATGGCGATCCTATCGAACTTGATGAAAACGATGAGGATCGATCACCTACATGGATGCAATGCAGAGACCTGACTCTGAGAAATGGTTGGAGGCCATGAAATCCGAAATGGAGTCCATGAAGATCAACGATGTGTGGACATTGGTTGACCCACCCGAAGGAATTAAACCCATAGGGTGTAAGTGGGTCTTCAAGAGGAAGAGAGGCTAGACGGAAAGGTGAAAACCTATAAAGCCCGTCTGGTTGCCAAGGGATATCATCAACGTTATGGTATAGACTATGACGAGACATTTTCTCCTGTGGCAATGCTCAAATCCATTTGGATTATGCTTGCGATAGCTGTCCATCTGGACTATGAAATATGGCAGATGGATATGAAGACAGCTTTCCTAAATGGAGAGCTGGATGAAGAGGTGTATATGATACAACCTGAAGGATTCACATCCACAGATGAGTCTAAGGTGTGCAAGCTACAGAGGTCCATTTATGGACTTAAGCAGGCATCACGGAGTTAGAACATACATTTTGATAAGACGATCAAGACGTATGGCTTCGTTAAGAATGGAGAAGAGCCATGCATTTATAAGTGGGCTAATAGTCCAGTAGTAGTATTTCTTGTATTGTATGTGGATGACATTCTCTTAATCGAGAATGATGTCCCTGCATTACAGGGAATAAAGATTTGGCTGTCGTCACAGTTCTCCATGAAAGATCTAGGAGAAGCTTCCTACATCCTAGGGATGAGGATCTATAAGGATAGATCTAAAAGATTGCTTGGTTTATCTCAGTCCACGTACATTGATACTATGCTGAAGAGGTTCAGCATGGAGAATTCCAAGAAAGGCTATCTTCTGATAGGCCATGGAATTTCTCTTTCGAAGAGAGATTGTCCGACAACATCTCAAGAGAGAGAGCGTATGGGTAGGATTCCATATGCTTCGATAGTGGGATCTATCATGTATGCCATGACATGTACACGATCAGATGTGGCATACTCACTAGAGGTAGTGAGTAGATACCAATCTGATCCAAGGGAGAATCACTGGAAGGTTGTTAAAATCATCCTGAAGTATTTAAGAAATACTAAGAACCAGTGGCTTGTTTATGGTGAATCGGACTTGAGACTTATAGGGTTTACAGACTCTAGTTTTCAGTCTGATCATGATGACAGCAAAAGTGTGTCAGGATTTATTTTTACCCTTAATGGTGGGGCTATTTGCTAAAAAAGTTCCAAGCAGCACATAGTGGCTGATTCAGTTTGCGAGGCGGAGTATGTCGCTGCATCAGATGCTGCCAAAGAAGCGGTGTGGCTAAAAAATTCATCATCGAGCTCGGAGTAGCACCCTTCCTTGTTGGTCCAGTTCTGCTCTACTGTGACAACTCTGGAGCCATTGCTCAGGTGAAGGAACCAAAGGCACACCAGCGGACGAAGCATATTCTGCACTGCTACCATCTCATTAAGAAAATTATGGATCGAGGTGATGTCTATCTACAGAAGATCGACGGAAAGGAGAACCTGACTGACCCATTCACTAAAGCCATTGTGGTGAAGGAGTTCGACAACTACAAGTCAAAATGGGTATTAGATACTGCACCGATTGGCTTTAGGCCAAATGGGAGATTGTTGGGAATAGTGTCCCAAAGCCAATCGTCAGCCTGTTGATGGTTGTGCTCATTTTTGTATTTGTACATGAATTATGAATTAATAAAAATTATTTTGGTATTTTTCATCACAAAATATTTCATCTTCTAATAAACTCCTATGTTGTGGTGAAATCCTTAGGACTATTTAGACTCGACAAAGGAGGATTTATCGTTTAGTCCTTAAATTTGTTCATGACCAAATGATACGTTGTTACCAAGGATGATAATGTTTATCAAGCATAGGTCTTGTGTGCTATATAGGTTGGTTATCCTCTTAACCAATGAGTGTGGAGATACTGGTATGGCATACAGGTGAGATGTAAGGGTACATCTGCACTGAACGTGACCGACTCCGGAGCTATTTCTGCTGTCAAGATTTGCTCTAATGGAATATGGATATAAATATCCCTCTGACTTGAGACCGCCACGGTGACTTGCAAGCAACTCACTGCACTTAGCCACTGGACTACCTGAATTTTTAATTCAGTGATGGAAGGCTGCTGGGTGTAGTCAAGTACTTGACTTGTCGGTGCATGTGTCAAGATGGGATTGACCACTCCAGTTTAAGAGCTGTGTACAGTCGTGTTTCAATTTAGCAAAATCTTGGCCAGGGTAGTCCTTGTGAGGAGTCACAGGACTGTTTGAGTTGAGCACGATTCGGATGATCTGATCAGGGTTCACAGTTTAACCCTTAGTCATCCTAAACACAGGGGTCAAAAGGATGAATTATACAGTAACCATATTCATGTAGGTTTTGAGTGTTGCGATTGCGACTCTTCGACCTATCCGAATGTCGGGTACCATTGCTAGATGGTCACTTCGATTAGTACAGGAATTGGTTCCTATGCTACCGGCTTAGGTTCGAACCTGCGGGGTCACACACATTAGAGGTTCCTATCTAATCTAATGGCTGATGTAGAATCCTATATGTTTGGGACTCAATGATCGAGAATCAGGATTCTCTGATCATGAGTTCCATACATTATGGGTACCGGGGTCAAGAGTCCCACTGGTTGGGACCTTTTGATCAGGGTTACATATCGATGAATTCTGATGCCTGATTGCCCATAGGATTTGGACTCAATATTTATGAGAGGTTTAATTAGTGATATGATCACTAATTAACTCAATTTGATTGAGTAATTATTTTTGGATCAAGTCCAATTGAATTGGATTCAGTTGGATTTGACCCGATTAGGTTAAGAGTTGACCTAATCGTCGAGATGGTTTGGTCTCTGATTTGATCAGGGGTTGGGCTTAGTCAATTCTTACTTTGATTAGGATTTTATTGAGCCTAATTAAGTCTAATTAAGTTGGGTTTAAATTAGTCTAAGTGGACCTAACTTATTTGGTTAAATTAGGTTGGTTTAAATAATTAAACCACCTTGACCCAATCTCCATGCGCCACCTCACTTCCATTGCACCCATTTGAATTTATAAGAAGGAACTTCTCATGAATTTTTTTCTCACACAAGCCCTCTCCACACCCCACTTTAATATGCCAAATGAATGGATAAGGATGATTGGTTGGCCATTCAAATTCAAAATAAAGTTTGAATTTGAATGGGCAATAAATCTTTGCACCTTATCCCTTTTTTTTACGCCCCATTTTTACATGAGAAAAGGTTTCTCATGAAATCACTCCATGCATAATTTAAGCCACGCCTCATGCCTTTAGTGGATAAGGGATGAGTTGGTGTCCATTTGAATTCAAAATTTGATTTGAATTCAAATGTGCAATTACTCATCTTTATCCTTTCTTTTGGATAAGACGTTTGACGTTGTTATAAAAGGAGGAGTAGAGTGGGGCATGCAAGAAGAAGATTTTTGGAGAAAAATTTTGAGGCATGAGAAGTCTTGTGCATGAGAAGAAAGTCCATATCCTTCCAAGAGAAAAAGAAAGAAAAGAAAGAAAAGTGGGTGCAAGGTTTTCGGTGAGTTCCCTAGAGTTTTAACCTGGGGTTCGGGAAGTGAGAAAGTGAGCTACGAGTGTCGTGAGCCCACAAAATCTTAGAGAATCTTCAACATCATCTCAAGTACATCTGTTGATGATCCAGAGCATCCAAAGAATCGACAGACATCGATCGAAGGAGTTCGATCAGCATCCACCGTCAAAAGGGCTCTACAACGAGCTAGCACTCGTGAGAAGTCGATCAGATCGGGAGCTTCGTATGGACGATCCACAGAGGTCAGACATACTGTGTGACTGCATCATGATGATCAGACTCTCCCAACGGTGATCAAATTGTGGCGATCTACTATCCGCATAAAGGTATTATGTTCTAAACACATTATAGTAAAGTGTTTACTGTTCGAATTTGAATTTCAAATTTAAATGAATGCATGCTATATATCATATTTAGATCTTAGTGTAGAGTAAATTCATGTTAATTAATTAGATTAATTAATATTTTTCCACTGTAAAATCATAATTTTGAAAAAGTTTTAAAATTATCATTTTACCCCTGCACTGAATTTTCTCCACAATAATCAGATCTGATATAGTTTAGATTAAATCTAAATTCATGTATATATGATATGTGATTAGATTAGATGATCCGATTAGCAAGTACTTGAATTGGGTTGATCACCAGGTCGTCCGATCATAGGAGCAAGAAGGGTTTAAAGGTCCTCTCTTCTCATTCGATGAGATACTCTTATGATATTTAGGGGTGCCATATAATTAGATCCCATGAAGAAGAGCATGAAAGGAAGAACTTATCTTTCTACAGAATCTTAAATCTTGAAATTCTAGGTTTGTTGTATGTGATACAAAGTTGTATGAAATGTAAGACATCTAATCTATATGATTAAAATTATTTTAATCATGAGAAAATAAAATCTTGAATCATAAAATATTTTAGATATAATCTAGAAAGTATTTATGATTGATTTTATTTTAGTGTTATGCAAGAATTTTTAGATTTGAAACTCCTTGAATCATGCTCACACAATTACTAAGCCGACCCAGTTTTGAACTGAGTTGACTCAATCTCTTTGTGTAGCCTGCTCAATGTTGATTGAGTTGACTCAGTTTCAAAATAAAAATTTTTGTATAATATTTATTGTAAATTGTTTATAAAATAAAAGGTTGAAATTGTTTCAAACCATAATCTAAACCCATATTGATGCTGAACTTAATTGAGAATTAAGTGTAGAATCGATTAGATCTAGAATTGTAAATTAAAGATCTAATGTCATTCGCATAAAATATTGGGACATGGGTTAGCTCAAATCAAGTCCTCTTAATTGGGTTAGATCTAAGATTAGAATCAAAGAGTTAATGGATTAACTAGAGAAATTGATTAAATCTAACTAAATGTTGAATTAGATTAAATCAAAGTTTTTCTAAAATCAATACAATAGTTATAGATGGTCAAGTCCATGTCTTTGATTAGATCAAATGGATCTTGATTGTGGCTTAGTGGTTGAACCTGAATCATTAGGTTGGTCAAATCAAAACTAATTAACCAATTGATGTCTAAGGTAAGTTTGGCATTTCGATCGGTGGTTTTTAATTGAGAGCGGCTTACCTGACCATTTTGATGGTGTCTAAGGCAAGCTTAATAGACCCTCCTACCGATCTCACTTACTTAGTCAATTTAGTGAATTATGTATTGATTAGATTGCTAAGTGATTCGAGTTGACCCATGCCATTAAGGTTGATCAGTGTGACTGATCTAGGTGTCAGTTCAACCAGCATAACCTTAATCCAATTCAATGACTTGGTGAAGTCAGTGGGAGGATTGTGGTTTACTGGTTGATCTCTTCTCATCTCTTCTTAAAATTAATTATTAAATTTTTTAAATTATTAGATCCATAAAATGAGCTAGTTATAAAGATAACTAGATCATAGCCTCCCATTAAGGTGAATGATAATGAGTCCATTATTTCTGATTGACATTGCAGGTGCCATCCGCCTGGTATTCTCTCTGAATGATGGAATTATCATTCATCATATGATGACTTATTATACTATCTGATGATGGTTGTGAAAGAATAATGCTCTACAAGCCAATCGCATATGGGATACGATAGGGTATTTATTGTAATTATCTTTCAGATTCATGTAATTGATATTTATGATTAATAAAATAAGATATTTTTGTTCATTATATGCTACATCTTATTTATTTTAAGATTATAATGAACCCCATAGATTTAGGCAATGATTTTAAGATCGTGATGAGATCATGCCAGTGAGACCTAATTTCTTGATAGTCCTAATCTAAAATATTTTTAGTCTTTGGGATATTGAGTCAGGGATCAACGATACCGGTAAGACTGGCATTTCCTATGTATTGTCAGAAATGAGGGTAGTTGATCTTACAACCACTTATGTGGTGACAATAATATAAGGATATGGGTGCTCATTAGAGAACGAGTTCACTAAATTGACCTATGCAAAAATATTAGATAGTCTTATTTGTTGGGAAATATGTCTCAAATGCCAATCGTCAGCCTGTTGACGGTTGAGTAACCAAGTATTGTAATTGATTTATTAATAAATAAAATATCTTTTTGGTATTTTCATCATAAGTTTTTAATTTCTAATGAACTCCGTTGTTATGATGAAGTCTTAGGACTATTTAGGTTCAATAAAGAGAGGATTTATCGATTAGTCCTTAAAACTATTCACGACCAAATGATAGGCTATTAATAAGGATGACAGCATCGATTGAGCATAGGTCGCTGTAGGCCATATGGGTTAGTTGTCCTTTAACCAAGGAGTGTGTAGACACTGGTATGGCATACAGGTGAGATATAAGGGTACATCATCATTGAACGTGACCAACTCTAGAGTATTCTGCTGTCGAGAATGTCTCGGATGGGATATGGATATAAGTATCCCTTAGACCTGAGATCATCTCAGTGACTTGCAAGCAACTCACTGTACTTTGGTACTGGACTAACTGAATTTCTAATTCAGTGACAGAAGGCTTCTGGGCACAGTCAAGTACTTGTGAAGTCAGAGTATGATCAAGATGGGATTGACCACTCCAAGAGTTGGAGAAGAATGAGTCACTATATTTTAATTTAGCAAAACCTTGACCAGGATAATCCATCAGATAGATTTGATATTTTAAAATATAATGTGGACAACCTGATCAGAGTTGACAGTTAAACTTTGAGGTGTTGTATGAATATTTTGGTCAAGGAGATGAATTATATGGAAACTATATCTACATGGGTTCTAAGGATGTTGTTCTACACATTCGACCTATCCGACCATCGGGTACCATTGCTAGATGGTCACTTCAATTGGTATAAAAATTTATTTATGTACTACTGACTTAGGTTCAGACCTATGAGGTCACATACATTAGAGTTCATGATCCGATCGGATGGTTGATCAACGATTAAAAACCATTCTAGGGTTAAACAATCAATAAAATTGACATTTAACCTAGTGCAAGTATTGCAGGAGGATCGATTAGCAATTTGATTACTAATTGGCTTAATTTGATTAAGTCAATGGGTTGAGATTAAGTTTATTTGAATATGATTTAATTAGATTTAGTTTGGACTTCATTGGATCAAGTTCAATTGATTTATTGGATAAGCCAAGTGCAAGAAAAAACTAGTCCTAGTTCAAATAGGACTTGGGTCAACCTAATTTCTAATTTGATTAAAAAATTAAATTAAATTTAAATCTAATTTAATCTGATTAAATTAAGCTATTAATTGGATTAAGATCTATTTTAATTAAGTTGATTTAGTTTTGGTTTGATTTGATTTGAGAAACCAAATTTGAACAAGTCATAGATTGAATCTTAGTAAGACTAAGATTCCACCTTGCACCACCTTAGCCCCCCACGCCCACTCTCTCTTATCCCATGCCCACTCTCTCTTATTTTGTGTGACAAAACTCTCTCTCTCAGGTCTTCACGCATGCCCAAAACTTTCTTCTCTTTCTCTCTTACATGGAATGTGGTTGTGAACCAAGTCAAAGTGGGAATTAGTTTGGATTTCAAATTCTATGAGATAGAGTTTTAGGAAACCAAAACTCTTTTTTTATGGCACTGATTTTATCCAAATTTTTTTTGAAATTTTTATGGATTTTATGGCACATAATATACACTCTTTTCTGATGATCCATAGTAGAAAAAAGGAGGGGATGCTCAAGAGTTGGGAACCCCTTGTCTTGCCTTGTTTGGATAATCCTTGACTAGCTATTTGACCTAGACAATGACTCTTCATATCTCTTTATTTAAAATAAATTTTTTTATAAAATTTTTGTAGAACATATAGCATTGAGAGTCCTTTGGGGCATCCAAAAATTAAGGAGAAAGAGTCTTGGGGCGTGGAGCTCTAATAGACACAAAACTAGGTGTCTGGGTTAGAGCAAAGAGAAGAAGAAGAGGGTCTTCTTCTAGAGTTGCTGGGTTCATCTCTTTCCTTCCTTCATCTATAAGCTTTCTGAGAGTGTCTCATATAAAACTCCTTCTCCTACTTCTCATCTTTGAAAGAATCCAAATCAAGAAGAAGGAGGCATCTGATCGACCATCGAAGAAGGATCAGCGCAGTACTAGCATACTGTGCTGATTTCCTGGACCAGGACTTTTGATCGTGATTTATGGGCTTGTGTGGATGACTCCTAGAGGTTGGATGCATGTGTGGCTTGCAATATCATTCTCAAGCCTAGATCAGTAAAGTTAGAATGTCTAACTTGTAAGGTAATAGATCTGATCTATTATATTTTACATACATTAGATGTAGTATAGAAACATGTTGATATGATCAACATGTAGTTCTTGCTTTTTATATTTTAATTTTTGATTTAATATCATGTAATAATTATATAATAAGATCTTTGATCTAGGGATTCTCTAATTTTATATGATAAATTTTTGATTTTTTTTAGTCTTTCGCTGCCTGAACTTGAAAAGTTTCAAGATCTAACCCTAAAATCCTAGATCTAGTTCCTTCAATTGGTATCAAAGCCTAGATTGTTTATTACATGATTATGTATACATTTTTGATTATTTTTTAGATTAGATCCAATTTATAATCTAATTGTTAAATCTAAAATTAAAATTTTTAGATCAATCACGAACTGTAGGTTGTCCTGCTGTAAGGTTTACCCCTTACAGTGCAAAGGTTGTCCTAGTTCGTGTAGATCTATCTTTAATCATAAGTTTGTTAGATATGGTCTAGATTAAATTTATAATTTATTAGATTTAAAAAGTATTTAAATCTAAAATAAAATCTCTTTGATAATAATTTCCATGCAAAAAATCATCATATATTTGTTTAGAAAATTTGCTCAGTTTAAAGTGGAAATTGTTTCAATTACATGAACTTGTTTAGATTAGATCTAAAATTGTTTCATGCTTCTTCTTTTTTTACTTGCATTTTGATTATGAAAAAAATATGTAACTTGATTGGTAGAACCATGTTGTAAAAATATTTTATAAATATAAAAATTATTTTTGAAAAGCCGAACCCCAACCCTCAGCCCAAAACTTAATTGAGAATTAAGAAGTTGTTTGATTAGATTCTAAGATTGTGAATTGAAGAATCTAAGATACAAACCATAACACATTGGGTTAATGGGTTAGTGAGAATTAGGTCCATTAATTGGGTTAGACCTAAGGTTAGGTTAAAGATGGACTTAATTAGAGAATTGACTAAATCTAATCAATTGTTGTCTTAGATTAGGTCAAGGATTCTCTAGATCAATTACAATAGTTGTAGTTGGTCAAGTCCATGTCTTTAACGAGAACCAAATAGACTTGATTATTGGCTAAGCAGTCTAGCACGAACTATTAGGTTGATCTAATCGAAACTAATTAAACCAGTTGGTGTCTAAGGTAAACCAGACCAGTAGTTTTTAATTGGCAGCCCGCTTATCTGACCATTTCTGATGGTGTCTAAGGCAAGCTTTGACAGATCCTCCCACCGATCGAACTTATCTGGTCTCTTGGTGAAATTATGTTTTGATCGGATCACTTGACTATTCGAGCTGACCCATGTTAGCTAGGTAAATCAGTGTGACTGATTTAGGTGCTCCTAGACCAATCCTTTTAATAGTCTCCCTTAAGTTGACTTGGTGAAGCCAGTGAGAGGATCATGATAAGCTGGTTCATCTGACCTCATCCTCTAAATCAATTAAATCTTCTAAAATTATTAGATCCTTAAAATAAAATAGTTATGGTGATAACTAGATCATAGCCTCCCATTAAGTGGATGATAATGGGTCTATCAGTTGGATAATCATTGGAGGCCCAAAGGCCTGGTGCTTATCGGCTGATAGAATTGTCATTCATAATATGATTTCTCGACTGCATCTTTCTAAATGGTGGTTAGGTTAGCCAACCAAAGTTGGGCCTAATCATTCATTAGCTAGATGGGCCAAGTATGGTCATGTTAATGGTTGGACTTAACCAGACATTTTCAGTGAAGGCCAAAGCCTACTGATTAGGGACTGAGGCAAAAATAAAATTACTAAAAATTATTTAAAAAAATAATTGGTTATGAACCTACCCTTAGATGTACATGGGTTGGCCAACCAAAGTTGGGCTTGTGTGCAGTCTAAGTGGATTCTAGTACCCACTAAGGAATTAGGATAATTTCTCGAATTGGAGGTAGAGGCTACCAATTCGAATAAAATAGTGGGAGAAACCTTTTGATTAAAGTCCAAATCTTTAGGTTTAATGAATCAATTACTAATTAGGTTATGATTTTTCTTTGTGCAGATATGGCCACTTTCCTATTGTTCCGATCATTGTTGGACAATGATAAGTTGGTGGGACCTAACTTCGGTAGCTGGTACCGAAAGTTGAAGATTGTCCTGAAGCATGAACGAATCTTATATGTGATAACGGATCCTACACCTAAGGAGCCAGCTGTCAATGCACGGGGAACAGTCAGAGACACTTATCAGAAGTGGCTTAGTGACTGAGCCATGGTGCGCTGTATCATGCTGGCTGCAATGAGCGATGAGTTCAGTCACAGATTTGAGATGACTCAGCCAAAGGACATGCTTCAAGTGTTGGAGGATGCCTTTGGCACACCCGATGATGTGGAGAGGTACAAGTCTAGTTGTACCATCTTCAATGCCAAAATATGGGATGCTGCTCTTGTCACTGATCATGTATTATACATGATTGAGCTGATGGAGCATTTGAGCAAGCTCAGCTTTCCCTTGCATGAGCAGCTTGGGAAAGATGCAATACTAAACTCGCTGCCCAAGTCTTATCTCCCATTCCTCACTCATTATAGAATGACAAAGCCTGAAGTAAACTACCACGGGTTACTGGGGTTGCTTCAGAATTTTGAGAAAGATCACCAACTCTACAAGGAGTCGGTGAACTTAGTGGGAGGTTCATCTTCTGATTCTCGACCCTTTAAGAAAGAGAAGAAGAACAAGAAGAAGAAAGTGAAGAAGGTGCCAGTTCAGGTTGGAACATCAGTGCAGGGCCAGACCAGAAAGATCAAGCTTGATAAGAGTCAAGCTGAATGCTTCTTTTACAAGAAGCGAGGGTACTAGAAGAGGAACTGTCCTCAGTACATTACCTCCCTGGATCCGAACAGGTAGAGAAAAAAGCAAGCTGTTGCTGGGCAAGGTATTTATATGATAACTCCTTACAATTTTCTATTTGTGATATAACTGACTGGGTATTCAATACTGGTAGCCCTTACCATATTTGCAATTCGTTGTAGGGGTTGCAGGTCAGTAGGAGATTCGAGCAAGGCGAGAGGTTCCTGAACGTTGGAGATGGAAGACCAGTTCCAGTTCTAGCATTAGGAATCTTGAAACTTGTATTTGAGTCCCATACCGTTGTTCTTAATGATTATCATTTCTGTCTCAGTTTTTTTTTAAATGTTATTTCTGTAGGCCTTCTAGCCAAAAATGATTATAAAATTTTAATAAAGAAATAAGTTTGTAATATCATTATGAATGGGTTACTATTTTTTGTGGACATTTGAACAATGGTGTGTATATGTTATCACAACCTGTTAACGTAGTCTATTCTACAGGCAAGCACCCTAGATTAGATAGTGTATCAGATATCTACTTATGGCACTGTAGGCTAGGTCATATAAATAAGAATAGAATAAACAGGTTGACTTAAGAGGAATCCTTGAAGTCAGTGATTGTGAATCACTTCCAACTTGTGAGTCCTATCTTCTTGGTAAAATGACCAAGTCACCTTTTACTGAAAAAGGTGAGAGAGCTATTGAGCTCTTTGGCCTAGTACATACTGATGTATGTGGGCCCATGAGCACAAATGCTAGAGATGGATATTTCTACTTCATCACTTTCACAGATGATCTATCCAGATATAGATATGTCTATCTGATGAAACATAAGTCGGATTCATTTGAAATGTTCAAACGATTCTAAAGTGAAGTAGAAAAATAAATTGAGAAGAGTATTAAAACTCTTCGATCTGATCGAGGAGGATAATACCTTTCTGGTGAGTTTCTTACATATCTAGAAGAGAATGGAATTCTCTCCCAATGGACTCCTCCAGGAACACAACAGCATAATGGTGTGTCTGAAATGAGAAATCGGACTCTATTAGACATGGTCCGATCCATGATGGGTTTTGCCAGCTTGCCGATATCCTTTTGAGGATATGCACTCGAATCAGCCTGTTATCTGTTAAATAAGATTCCAAGTAAGTCTATAATTAAGACTCTATATGAGATATGAACAGGGCATAAGCCAGCACTTTCACACCTTAGGGTCTGGGGGTGCCCGGCCTATATCAAACGGCTAGTTACAGATAAACTTGAACCTAGGTCTGACAAATGCACATTCAAAGGGTACCCCAAAGAGACCAAAGGATATTTTTTCTACCATGATGATGAACAAAAGGTGTTCGTCAGCCTTAAGGCAATATTTCTAGAAAAGAAGTTCCTTGGTGAAGGAACCGTTGCCTCTAAAGTTGAACTTGATGAAGTTCAATAGATAGAAGGACCGACACCGATAGCTAAACCTGAGTCGGATTTGATTAGATCAGATCTGGAGCCTAATGTATCTGATAGAGTACCACATCAGCCAGACAGATACTATGATTTTTTGTATTGAAAAATGTGTCCCAAAAAGTCAATCGTCAAGCTGTTGACGGTTGAGCAACCAAGTATTGTAATTGATTTGTTAATAAATAAAATATATTTGGCATTTTCATCATAAGCTTTCATCTTCAAATGAACTCCATTGTTATGATGAAGTCCTTAGGACTATTTAGATTCGATAAAGAGAGGATTTATCGATTAGTCCTTAAAACAGTTCACGACCAAATGATAGGTTGTTAATAAGGACGACAGCTTCTATCGAGCATAGGTCGCTGTAGGCCATATGGGTTGGTTGTCCTCTTAACCAAAGAGTGTGGAGACACTAGTATGGCATACAGATGAGATGTACTGGTACATCATCATTGAACATAACCAACTCCAGAGTATTCTGCTGTCGAGAATGTCTCTGATGGGATATTGGTATAAGTGTCTCTTAGACCTGAGATCGCCTCAGTGACTTGCAAGCAACTCACTGTGCTTTGGTACTGGACTAACTGAATTTCTAATTCAGAGATGGAAGGCTTCTGGGCATAGTCAAGTACTTGCAAAGTCAGAGTGTGATCGAGATGGGATTGACCACTCCAAGAGTTGGAGAAGAATGAGTCGCTGCATTTCAATTTAGCAAAACCTTGGCCAGGGTAATCCATCAGATGGATTTGATATTTTGAAATACAATGTGGACAACCTGATCAGAGTTGACAGTTGAACTCTGGGGTGCCCTATGATCATTTTTGTCAAGGGGATGAATTATATGAAAACTATATCCGCATGGGTTCTACACATTCGACCTATCGGTCGTCGGGTACCATTGCTAGATGGTCACTTCGATTGGTACAAAAATTTATTCCTATGGTACCGACTTAGGTTTGGACCTATGAGGTTACACACATTAGAGTTCATGATCCGATCGGATGGTTGATCAACGATTAAGAATCATTCTAGGGTTAAATGATCAATACGATTGACATTTAACCCAGTGCAAGTGTTGCAGGAGGATCGATTAGCAATTCGATTGCTAATTGGCTTAGTTTGATTAAGCCAATGGGATGAGATTAAGTTTAATTAAATATAATTTAATTAGATTTAGTTTGGGCTTGATTGGATCAAGTCCAATTGGTTTATTGGATAAGCCAAGTGTAAGAAAAAACTAGTCCTAGTTCAACTAGGACTTGGGTCAATCTAATTTCTAATTTGATTAAAAAATTAAATCAGATTTAAATCTTATTTAATATGATTAAATTAGATTCTTAATTGGGTTAAGACCTATTTTAATTGGGTTGATCTAATTTTGGTTTGATTTGGTTTGAGAAACTAAATTAAAACAAGTCATAAGATAGAATCCTAGTAAGACTAGGATTCCATCTTGCGCCACATAAGCCTTCCCCACGCCCTCTCTCTCATTCAATGCCAATATCCTCTTATTTTGTGTGACAAAAGCTCTCTCCCAGGTCTCTCCCACGTTCATAAAAGGTTTCCTCTCTTCTTTCTTACATGGAAGGTGGTTTGGATCAAATCAAAGAGGAATAAGTTTGGATTTCGAATTCTATGAGATAGAGTTTTAGAAATCCAAAAGTCTTTCAATTTTGGACCAAATTTATCCAAATTTTTTTTGGAATTTTTTTGGTTTTTAGGGTACATATTGTGTACCCTTTGCTGGTAATCCATGCACGAAAATTAAGAGAAGATGCTCAAGAGTTGGGCGCCCCTTGTCTTGTATGTTTGGATAAGCCTTGACTAGGTATTTGACCTAGACAAGGACTCTATCATATCTCTCTGTATAAAATGAGTTTCTCTATGAAATTTTTGAAGTAAATAGATATTTGAGAGACCTTTGGGATATCTAGAAATCAGAGATAAAGACTTTGGATCGTGGAGATATAATAGATACAAATAGGGTGTCTAGAGAGAGAAATGAGAAGAAGAAGAGGGTCTTCTTCTAGGGTTGTTTGTTTTCATATCTTTCCTCCCTCCATCTTGAGTTTTCTAAGAGTGTCTCAGATTTAAAACTCCTCTTCCTACTTTTCATCTTTGGAAGAGTCCAAATCAAGAAGAAGAGGCACCTGATCAACCATCAAACAAGGATCAGCACAGTACTAGCATATTGTGCTGATTTCCTATAGCAGGACTTCTGATCGAGATTCGTGGGCTCGTGTGGATGACTCCTAGAGGCCGGATGCATGTGCAGCTTGCAACATCATCCTCAAACCCGGATCAATGAGGTTAGAACATCTAACTTGCAAGGTAATAGATCTGATCTATTGTTTAATACATACATTAGATGTAGTATAGAAACATGTTGATATGATCAACATGTAGTTCATGCTGTATATATATATTTTAATTTTTGATTTAATGCTATGTAATAATCATGTAATAGAATCTTAGATCTAGGGATTTTTTAGTTTTAAAAAATAAATTTTTATTTATTTTAGTCTTCCGCTGTATGATCTTGAAAAACTTTCAAGATCTAACCCTGAAATCCTAGATCTGGTTCCTTCAATTGGTATCAGAGCCTAAGTTCTTTATTACATGATTATTTATACATGCTTAGATTATTTTTTAGATTAGATCTAATTTAAAATTTAATTATTAAATCTAAAATTAAAATTTTAGATGAATCACGAACTGCAAGGTTGTCCTGCTGTAAGGTTTACCCCTTACAGTGCAAAGATTGTCCTAGTTTGTGTAGATCTATCTTTAATCATAAATTTGTTAGATATGATCTAAATTAAATTTATGATTTATTAGATTTAAAAGATGTTTAAATCTGAAATAAAATCTCTTTCTTAATAATTTTTGTGCAAAGAAATTATTTAAAGTTGAAATTATTTCAATTACATGAACCTGTTTAGATTAGATCTAAAGTAGTTTCATGTTTATTTCACTTGTATCTTGATTATGAATCAAACATGCAATATGGTTGGTAGAATCATATTATAAAATTATTTTATAAATATGAAAATTATTTTTTGAAAAGTCGAACCCAACCCTCAGCCCAAAACTTAATTAAGAATTAAGAAGTTGTTTGATTAGGTTCTAGGATTGTAAATTGAAGAACCTAAGACACAAACCATAACACATTGGGTTAATGGGTTAGTGGGAATTAGGACCATTAATTGGGTTAGACCTATGGTTAGATTAAAGATGGACTTAATTAGAGAATTGACTAAATCTAATCAATTGTTGTCTTAGATTAGGTCAAGGATTCTCTAGATCAATTACAATAGTTATAGTTGGTCAAGTCCATATCTTTAACGAGAACCAAATGGACTTAATTCTTGGCTAAGCGATCTAGCACGAACTGTTAGGTTGATCTAATTGAAACTAATTAAACTAGTTGGTGTCTAAGGTAAACCAGACCGGTGGTTTTTTAATTGGGAGCCCGCTTACCTGGCCATTTCTGATGGTGTCTAAGGCAAGCTTTGGCAGACCCTCTCACTTATCGAACTTACTGGCCTCTTGGTGAAATTATGTTTTGATCGGATCACTTGACTATTCGAGCTGACCCATGTCAGCTAGGTAAATCAGTGTGATGATTTAGGTGCTCTAGAGTAGCCCTTTTAATGGTCTCCCTTAAACTGACTTTGTGAAGCCAGTGGAAGGATCATGATAAGCTGGTTCATCTGACCTCATTCTCTAAATTATTTAAATCTTCTAAAATTATTAGGTCCTTAAAATGATAAAGTTATGGAGATAACTGAGTCATAGCCTCCCATTAAGGTGTTTGATAATGAGTCCATTAAGTCAATAATCATTGCAGACCCAAAGGCCTGGTGCTTATTGACTAATGGAATTATCACTCATCATATGATGACTTGGAAGTGTCTCTCTAATGGTGGTTAGGTGAGCCAACCAAAGTTGGGCTTAATCATTTGTTGGTTAGATACACCAAGTATGATCATGTTAATGGTTGGACCTAACCGGATCCTTACAGTGGAGGCCAAAGCCTACTGATTAGGTTTCTGGGGCAAAATTAAAATTACTAGAAATTATTTAGAGAAACAATTGGTTATGAACCTACCCTTAGATGTACATTGGTTGGCTAACCAAAGTTGGGCTTGTGTGCAGTCTAAGTGGATTCTAGTAGGTAATTCCTCGAATTGGAGGTAGAGGCTACCAATTCGAATAAAATAGTGGGAGAAACTTTTTGATTAAAGTCCAAATCTTTAGATTTAATGAATTAATTACTAATTAGGTTATGATTTTTTTTTGTGCAGATATGGCCACTTTTCTATCGCTTCGATCATTGTTGGACAATGATAAGTTGGTGGGACCCAACTTCGATAGCTGGTATCGAAAGTTGAAGATAGTCCTGAAGCATGAACGATCCTATATGTGATAATGGATCCTGCACCTGAGGAGCCAGCTGCCAATGCACGTGGAACAGTCAGAGACACTTACCAGAAGTGGCTCAATGATCGGACCATGGTGTGCTGTATCATGCTGGCTGCCATGAGCGATGAGTTCAGTCGCAGATTCGAGACAGCTTAGCCAAAGGACATGCTTCAAGTGTTGGAGGATGCCTTTGGCACACCCGATGACGTAGAGAGGCACAAGACTAGTTGTGCCATCTTCAACGCCAAAATACGGGATGGTGCCTCTGTCACTGATCATGTATTGTACATGATCGAGCTGATGGAACGATTGAGCAAGCTTGATTTTCCCTTGCATGAGCAGCTTGAGAAATATGCAATACTGAACTCGCTACCCAAGTCTTATCTCCCATTCCTCACTCATTATAGAATGACAAAGCCTGAAGTAAACTACCACGGATTACTGGGGTTGCTTCAAAACTTTGAGAAAGATCACCAACTCCATAAGGAGTCGGTGAACTTAGTGGAAGGATCGTCTTCTGGTTCTTGACTTTTTAAGAAACGGAAGAAGAACAAGAAGAAGAAAGTGAAGAAGGTGCAAGTTCAGGCTGGGACATCTGTGCAGGGTCAGATCAAAAAGATCAAACCCGATAAGAGTCAAGCTGAATGCTTCTTTTGCAAGAAGCGAGGGTACTGGAAGAGGAACTGTCCCTAATACATTGCCTTCCTGGATCCGAACAGGCAGAGAAAGCAGCAAGTTGTTGCTGGACAAGGTATTTATATGATAACTCCTTGTAATTTTCTATTTGTAATATAACTGACTGGGTATTGGATATCGATAGCCCTTACCATATTTATAATTCATTGCAGGGGTTGCAGGTTAGTAGGAGATTCGAGCAAGGCGAGAGGTTCCTGAATGTTGGAGATGGAAGACCAGTTTCAGTTCTAGCATTAGGAATCTTGAAACTTGTATTTGAATTCCATATCGTTGTTCTTAATGATTGTCATTTCTATCCCAGTTTCTTTTTAAATGTCATTTCTGTAGGCCTTCTGGCCAAAAATGATTATGAAATTTCAATAAAGAAATAAATTTTAATATCATTAAGAATGATGTTACTATTTTTTGTGGATATTTGAACAATGGTGTGTATATGCTATCACAATCTGTTAATGTAGTCTATTCAACTGGCAAGCACCCTAGATTAGATAGTGTGTCAGATATCTACTTATGGCACTGTAGGCTAGGTCATATAAATAAGAACAAAATAAATAGGTTGACTTAAGAGGAATCCTCGAAGTCAGTGATTGTGAATCACTTCCAATCTGTGAGTCCTGTCTTCTTGGTAAAATGATCAAGTCACCTTTTACTGAAAAAGGTGAGAGAGCTACTGAGCTCTTGGGCCTAGTACATACTGATGTATGCGGGCCCATGAGCACCAGTGCTAGAGGTGGATATTTCTACTTCATAACTTTCACGGATGACCTATCCCGATATGGATATATCTATCTGATGAAACATAAGTCAGATTCATTTGAAATGTTCAAACGATTCTGAAGTGAAGTAGAAAAATAAACTGAGAGGAGTATTAAAACTCTTCGATCTGATCGAGGAGGAGAATACCTTTCTAGTGAGTTTCTCACATATCTAGGAGAGAATGGGATTCTCTCTCAATGGACTCCTCCAGGAACACCACAGCATAATGGTGTGTCTGAAAGGAGGAATCGGACTCTGTTAGACATGGTCCGATCCATGATGGATTTTGCTAGCTTGCCGATATCCTTCTTGGGATATGCACTCGAATCGGCCTGTTATCTATTAAATAGGGTTCCAAGTAAGTCTGTAATTAAGACTCCATATGAGATATGGACAGGACGTAAGCCAACATTTTCACACCTTAGGGTCTGGGGGTGCCCGGCCTATGTCAAACGATTAGTCACAGACAAACTTGGACCTAGGTCTGATAAATGCTCATTCATAGGATACTCCAAAGAGATAAAAAGATATTTTTTCTACCATGCTGATGAACAAAAGGTGTTCGTCAGCCTTAAGCAATTTTTTTAGAAAAAGAGTTCCTTGGTGAAGGAACCGTTGCCTCTAAGGTTGAACTTGATGAAATTCAACAGGTAGAAGAACCGACACCAATAGCTGCCCATCTGGATTATGAGATTTGGCAGATAGATGTAAAGATAGCTTTTCTGAATGAAGAGCTGACCGAAGAGGTGTATATGATACAACCTGAGGGGTTTACATCCACAAATGAGTCCAAGGTGTGCAAGCTTCAGAGATCCATTTATGGATTGAAGCAAGCTTCTCGGAGTTGGAACATACTTTTGATAAGGTGATCAAAATGTATGGCTTCATTAAGAATGGAGAAGAGCCCTGCATCTATAAATGGGCAAATGGTCCAGTTGTGGTATTCTTGTCTTATACGTGGATGACATTCTCTTAATCGAGAATGACATCCCTGCACTACAGGAAATAAAAGTTTGGTTGTCATCACAGTTCTCCATGAAAGACTTGGGTGAAGCATCCTATATCTTAGGGATGAAGATCTATAGGGATAGATCTAAAAAGATGCTTGGGTTATCCCAGTCCATGTACATAGATATTGTGCTGAAGAGGTTCAGCATGGAGAATTTCAAGAAGGGCTATCTACCGATAGGCCATAGAATTTTTCTCTCTAAAAAAGATTGTCCGACAACTCCTGAAGAGAGAGAGCGTATGAGTAGAGTCCTATATGCTTCAACCGTGGGATCTATCATGTACGCCATGATATGTACAAGATCAGATGTGGCATACTCACTAGGAGTAGTGAGTAGATACCAATCTGATCCTGGAGAAAATCACTGGAAAGTGGTTAAAGCCATCCTTAAGTATTTAAGAAATACTAAAGACCAATGGTTGGTTTATGATGAGTCAGATCTGAAACTTGTGGGGTTCACAGACTCTAGCTTTCAATCTGACCATGATGACAGCAGGAGCGTGTCGGGTTATATCTTTACTCTGAATGGTGGAGCCATCTGCTGGAAAAGTTCCAAGCAGCATACTGTGCGGACTCTGTTTGTGAAGTGGAGTACATCGCAGCATCGGATGCCGCGAAGGAAGCTGTGTGGCTGAAGAAATTCATCAACGAGCTCGGAGTAGCACCCTCCCTCGATGGTTCGGTCCTGCTCTACTGTGATAACACTGGTGCCATAGCTCTGGCGATGGAACCCAAAGCACATCAGCAGACCAAGTACATCTTGCATTGCTTCCACCTGTCTGGGAGATGTGGATCAAGGTGACGTCGACCTTCAGAAAATCGACGGAAAGGAGAACCTGGCCGACCCCTTCATTAAAGCTCCGATGATAAAGGAGTTCGACAACCACAAGTCGAAGATGGGTATTAGATACTGTGCCGAGTGACTTTAGGACAAGTGGGAGTTGTTGGGAAATGTGTCCCAAAAACCCAATCGTCAAGCTGTTGACGGTTGAGCAACCAAGTATTATAATTGATTTGTTAATAAGTAAAATATATTTGGCATTTTCATCATAAGCTTTTATCTTCAAATGAACTCTGTTGTTATGATGAAGTCCTTAAGACTATTTAGATTCGATAAAGAGAGGATTTATCGATTAGTCCTTAAAACAGTTCACGACCAAATGATAGGCTGTTAATAAGGACGACAGCTTCTATCGAGCATAGGTCGCTATAGGCCATATGGGTTGGTTATCCTCTTAACCAAAGAGTGTGGAGACACTGGTATGGCATATAGGTGAGATGTACTGGTACATCATCATTGAACATGACCAACTCCAGAGTATTCTGCTGTCGAGAATGTCTCTGATGGGATATAGGTATAAGTGTCCCTTAGACCTGAGATCGCCTCAGTGACTTGCAAGCAACTCACTGTGCTTTGGTACTGGACTAACTGAATTTCTAATTCAAGGACAGAAGGCTTCTGGGCAAAGTCAAGTACTTGCGAAGTCAGAGTGTGATCGAGATGGGATTGACCACTCCAAGAGTTGGAGAAGAATGAGTCGCTGTATTTCAATTTAGCAAAACTTTGGCCAGAATAATCCATCAGATGGATTTGATATTTTGAAATATAATGTGGACAACCTGATCAGAGTTGACAGTTGAACTCTGGGGTGTCCTATAATTATTTTGATCAAGGGGATGAATTATATGAAAACTATATCCGCATGGGTTCTAAGGATGTTGTTCTACATATTCGACCTATCCGATCGTCGGGTATCATTGCTAGATGGTCACTTTGATTGGTATAAAAATTATTTCAGTGCTACCGACTTAGGTTCAGACCTCTGAGGTCACACACATTAGAGTTCATGATCCGATCGGATAGTTGATCAACGATTAAGAATCATTCTAGGGTTAAATGATCAATATGATTGACATTTAACCCAGTGCAAGTGTTGCAGGAGGATCGATTAGCAATTTGATTGCTAATTGGCTTAATTTGATTAAGCCAATGGGCTAAGATTAAGTCTAATTAAATATGATTTAATTATATTTGATTTGAGCTTGATTGGATCAAGTCCAATTGGTTTATTGGATAAGCCAAGTGCAAGAAAAAACTAGTCCTAGTTCAACTAGGACTTGGGTCAATCTAATTTCTAATTTGATTAGAAAATTAAATTAGATTTAAATCTAATTTAATCTGATTAAATTAGTTCTTAATTGGGTTATGACCTAGCTTAATTTGGTTGATCTAATTTTGGTTTGATTTGGTTTGAAAAATCAAATTAAAATAAGTCATAAGATAGAATCCTAGTAAGACTAGGATTCCACCTTGCGCCACATAAGCCTTCCCCACGCCCTCTCTCTCATTCAATGCCAATCTCCTCTTATTTTGTGCACAAAAGCCCTCTCCCAGGTCTCTCCTATGTTAACAAAAGGTTTCCTCTCTTCTTTCTTACATGGAAGGTGGTTTGGATCAAATCAAGGAGGAATAAATTTTGATTTCGAATTCTATGAGATAGAGTTTTAGAAATCCAAAACTCTTTCAATTTTGCACCAACTTTATTCAATTTTTTTTTAGAATTTTTGTAGTTTTTAGGATACACATTATACACCCTTTTCTGATGATCTATGCATGAAAATAAGGAGGAGGTGCTCAAGAGTTGGGCTACCCTTATCTTGCCATGTTTGGATAAGCCTTGACTAGGTATTTGACCTAGACAAGGACTCTATCATATCTCTCTGTATAAAATGAGTTTCTTAATGAAATTTTGGAGTAGACAGAGATTTGACAGACCTTTGGGTTATCCAAAAATCAGGAAGAAAGACCTTTGGGTCATGGAGATATAATAGACACAAGATAGGGTGTCTAGAGAGAGAAACGAGAAGAAGAAGAGGGTCTTCTTCTAGGGTTGTTTGTTTTCATATATTTCCTCCCTCCATCTTGAGTTTCCTGAGAGCATCTCAGATTTGAAACTCCTCCTCCTACTTTTCATCTTTGGAAGAGTCCAAATCAAGAAGAAGGAGGCACTTGATCAACCATCAAAGAAGGATCAGCACAGTACTAGCATACTGTGCTGATTTCCTGAAGCAGGACTTCTGATCGAGATTCATGGGCTCGTGTGGATGACTCCTAGAGGCCGGACACATGTGTGGCTTGCAACATCATCCTAAAGCCTGGATCAATGAGGTTAGAACGTCTAACTTGCAAGATAATAGATCTGATCTTTTATTTAATGCATACATTAGATGTAGTATAGAAACATGTTGATATGATCAACATGTAGTTCATGCTATTAGAATTGAACCTATGAGATCACACAATAAAGAGATTAGGTCTGAATAAGTAATTGAGCTTATGAAGTATTAATTGGGCTTAGAGAAATCTATTGAATTTATGGTAACCTTGCTAGCACATGGTTGGACCCAATTCCTCTTTCTATTGGGATTACTTATTTGATAAGTTAATTCTAATTTAATTAACTACTAATAACCTATATGAATAAGATTTATAAGACTCCAATTGTTAGTGTCTAAGATTATGGATCACATAAATTAAGGGTGCAAGTCTCTTATGAATCTCTTTAATAGTTATTATGGGATGCCACTTTGATTTGATCAATTTGGGCATATCCATTAATTAGAGGGCCTTTGGTTTTCATATAGGGTGTCTCTTGGGTGCAAAAGAGGATGTCTAATTATGGGTGCAAGGGCTCCAATAGTTGGCACCTAATAGGCTTCCTAATGTAAGTTAGATAACTTAAGTTAATAGAAATCCTAATGCAAGTAGGACTTGTATTATGAGATTGAATAAGATTCAATCCTTATACCTATTTAAAAGGACCTCTCCTAAGATTCCTAGAGCATCAAAACCAGCAGCCCCTCACACCCAAAGGCTCTCCCCATGCCCTCTTTTCCTCTCCCTTTCTCTTCTCTTGGGTGTTCTATACACCCCTTCCTTAGGATGCGCATCCCAAGGAGTTTCATGCCCAAAAGAGTTTGGGTGCCTCTTTCTTGCTGGTTTCTAGCATCTGGTAGCAGCACATAGCAAGAAAAAACTCTAGAGAAAAGGAGAAGAAGAAGATCAAAGGGAAAGTCAAGTGTTGATCGTGATTCAGGCTTCATTTAGATTTAGCAGGCTGAATTTTGGAGAATCAAAATTTAGATTATAGAAGACTATTCCAAGCTGATCTCGAGTGGATACTTGTAGAGACTGAATACTTGTATAGCTAATAGAGAGCCTCGTCTCTTCTAGATCCTATTTTGAAGAAAAGAATTGCGAAATAGGTATGTGATTTGATCATAATTTGAATTTCAGCATATATTAATTTCAGCATATAAAATAGATCCATATGATTTTATATTTTTATGCATGCATAATTCAGATTAAAATTATTTTAATCTTATTATCCACTATGGTGTTTAGAAAATGAAGTTTTGAAATACATATATTGTTGGGTTCCGGTGGCACAGCGGAAGGGTTAGGTGTTTAAAATTTTCATTCAAAACACCCAATGCACCGGAAGCCCTAATGCCCAGAAACTCTTGACCATAATAATCAAAGTATAATAAATATAAATTAGGATAAGAAGAATATCTGTAGTGCTAATCCTAATTTTTATAAGGCATCCAAGTGTCCGTCCTCCAATGGTGATCCACACGAAAATTGAACCAAAGATAGTGCTCCTTCTTCACCTTACTTCAAGAGTTCTTGCCCCTAGAACTCGACTAGCTTCGTACCGATCAAGTTTCTTCAAGAACCTGATCTCACCCTTTTAAAACCTCCTCTGAACTTTTGAATCTCCTTCTTTAGGACCCTTACAACTCTTGTTAGGAGCAGATAAGGCTTTGTCTTAAATCCCAAAGTCTTGTCCTAAAACTAAGATAGGTTGTAAGAAAGAAAGGAGAGCAACAGGAGAGAAATTGGAAACCCCTTTTCGATTCATCGGATACCCAGTGCTCTGATCTATTTATAGCCACTAGAGGGACACCAAAAGAGAAGTACATGCCTTATCCAAAAGGCATATCTGATCTGATTATCAGAGATAAGAGTTCCTTTAAGCAGAGTCCATGATACGTCGATCAGCATCCTGGTCTACGCATGTGCAACCAAAGAAGGGATGTTTTCACATCCCTTCTCAAATCAGAAAAATCTTCAAAAATCCATGTAGATTGGGGATTCAATCTGTATTTCAAAAAATTAAAAATAGTGATAAAATTCTCAAAGAAGGATGCTATCCTTGTACCTCTTCATGTGAGTGTTGATCACCACACGTGCAAGCACAGGGCTGACTTATGGCATCCGTTTGGCATCCAGATAAGTCTGAAAAAATTCCAAAAAAATTATCAAACATAGATCATCAAATGTAGAATGTTATCACTAAAAATCATTCTAATCTAAAAGTATTTGATAGAGAGAAGGACCCACCAAATCACAGTGAGATGCGATGCTTCTACGCACGTGCGTGAGACATCCTTCTTTCTCTAATTTTTTCTCTTCCCCAAAAATTCCAGAAAAAATATATCTCATGCTTTGAGATATATACTAGAGGATGGAGGGTGATGTAGGCTACATATATATTTTAATTCCATAAAAAAATAATATTTTTTCTTCTGCCCATGCCAACACTTGTACGCAGAACCTATTTTGCACCAAGAGTCCACCACAACTTGCACTCTTCATAATTGGTGTTAACATGGGATGTGGTGCCCCAATTTAGGCTACTTTTAGGTGATATAACTTGACTCAAATGTCTACCAAATTGGGCTAGCTAATTAGCAAGGGATGGGACCAAATTGGTCTCCACAGGAGTAAGGGTTTCCACACATGCTAGCATGCTTATCGGAACCCTGGTGTGAATCCAAAATTCCAATCAACCTTTTTCAAAAGGGTCCTTGGCCAATTTTTATATGTGTGTGACCTATTATGTTTCACATCTAGCCAGTAGTAGATCCAGGTATAAGTTGACCAAATTTGATTAGATTTTAATCAAATCGATTTTGGTCCAATCGAGCTAATCCGAGTTCAATAATTAGAATCATTTCTAATTGGCAATTGAATTAAACTCTTAATTTTGATCAAAAACTTACAAGTCAAGATTGAAATCTAACAACGTATCATGACTACTTAAAAGATATCGAATTTGATGAAAATATCAAATCTACCCTTCAGTGGCAAATTACCGTGCAATTCAATCCTTCGATCATCCTTGCACCCTGAATATGTTCATGAGTATGAAATCATGTCAAACTCAAACACATATTCATATCGATTCTCAATTAACCAATAATGACTCCAATGAAGAAACATTAGAAATTCTTTCTAATCTCCTTCCTGCTTTTGGCCAAAAGACTTTTCTGAGTCATCTAGGATTGAGAATACACAAGATGCGATCTCCTCTTACTAGGAGTGATCGATTCCATATTGACCTACTCACAACCTTTATACGCACTCCACCATATCTAGAACACCCCGTACATGTCTTAATGCCATGCCTGGGTATGAACCAAAATATGAGTTCATGTGCACAAGATTCTATGATAGTTTCAGGTCTAAGGATCACTTGCACAACTCCCACTTGGAGAACCATCTTTGACATGCAAATAAGGCTTCCATTAGATGTTCTCTTTTATCGAGTCAATTCAGTGGACTCATTTATCAAATGAGCACCCACATCATTGTATTAGTGTCTCACACAAGTGGCTAGTGAGATCTGCCACCCTCTCCATTGAGCATACATAAGATGTGCCAGTCTATCTGGAACATTGATCTCCAACTCAATGCTCCTACGATCAGAAATATTTAAGATTAGGATTTTAGGTCTCACTAGCATGATCCATTCATGTCTCCTAAAACTATTATCTTAATCTTTGGGTTTCATCATAATCTTTGATATATTAAGATGCAGCTAATATGATGAATCAATATCTCAAATAATAAATGTCGTTTCATTTGTTGGAAAATTTTAAAGAAAGTCCCATCACAACACACTTACGATTGGCTTATAGGGCATTCTTCTTTCAATCTCTTACTTGCACTAAAGCCAATCATCTTTGTATCTCATACAATTAAGATGGCGATCATATAGTTACTGTGGTATGGCCTTAATGAATTGATTTGCTATATTGTTCTTTCTGTCTACTCATTCAAAGACAACATCTTATCTTTAACGAGATGGAAACGTCCGAGGATGTGCTTGGATCTATAATGAGATCTAGGTTTCTTATTTTGAATAACGGTCCCAGTGTTATGAAAATAGAGTGACACCGGACCTTCAATCTTAGGAACGACTCTTAAATCTATGATGAGTTTTTTTCATCCAGATAGCTTCCTTAATGGCTTCACTAGCAGCAACATACTCTGGCTCAGTAGTTGAGCCAGCTACTATCTGCAGTTTAGAACTCTTCCAACTCACTGCTCAATTAATTAGGATAAATATATACCTTGATATTGACTTGCTATCATCTGCTTTTCAATGATCCTTCCTTAGATCAGCCTGAAATCTACTTGTTATGCCCAAAGCATAAGCTACATCAGGCTTGGTACATAGCATGGCATACATAATTGATCCCACAGTCGAAGCATAAGAGATTTCATTCATCTTTTTCGTCTCTTCTGGTGTCTTTAAGACATATTTTCTTAGAGACATGTATACCATAACTTACAGATAAGTAACCTTTCTTACTTGCCTCCATATTAAACCTCTTTAATATGAGGTCTATGTACCGTGACTGGGATAAGTCTAACATCCTTTTAGATCTATCTTTATAGATCTTTATACCCAGTATATAGGATGCTTCACCCTAGTCTTTTATGAAAAACTTATTTGATAGCCAAGTTTTGACCAATTGCATAATTAGGATATCATTCCCAATGAGCAGTATGTCACCGACATACAGAACCAAGAAGACAATAACACTTTCACTTGTCTTCTTATATACACATGGTTCATCCATATTTTTGATAAAGCCAAACTCTTTAACTATCATATCAAATCAGATGTTCCAGCTCCTCAAAATCTGCTTCGATCCATAGATGGATCTCATTAGCCTGCATACTTGATTTGCTCTCCCACTTGAGATAAATCTCTCTGGCTAAGTCATATAGATCTCTTCCTCTAGATTACTATTGAAAATCGATCTTGACATCCATTTACCAGATTTCATAATCGTAGTATGCTACTATAGCAATCAAAATCCAGACGGACTTGAGCATAGCCACTGGTGAGAAGGTTTCACCATAGTCAATTCCTTGCCTTTGATTGAAATCCTTCGCCACTAACCTAGCTTTGTAGGTTTCTACTTGGCTATCTACTCCGATCTTCCTTTTGAAGACCCACTTGCACCCTATTGGGGTCACACCCTCAGGTGCATCAATCAAGGTCTACACTTGGTTGGTATTCATCAAGTCCATCTCAAATTTCATAGCTTTCAGTTATCTGTTTGAGTCTCTATTCATGACAGCTTCTGAACAGGTCAGTGGATCAACATTCTAAATGATGTTGATAGAATTGTTATTCTCAATGAAAAAATTATATCTCAGAGATGCTTGACGCATTCTATCTGACCTTCGGAGAGGAGGTGTGTATAGTGGATGCATTGGGAATAGTGTCCCAAAGCCAATCATCAACCTGTTGATGGTTGTGCTCATTTTTGTATTACATGAATTATGAATTAATAAAAATTATTTTGATATTTTTCATCACAAATGTTTCATCTTCTAATGAACTCCAATGTTATGGTGAAGTCCTTAGGACTATTTAGACTCGACAAAGGAGGATTTGTCGTTTAGTCCTTAAATTTGTTCACAACCAAATGATACGTTGTTACCAAGGATGACAACATTTATCAAGCATAGGTCGTTGTGTGCCATATAGGTTGGTTGTCCTCTTAACCAATGAGTGTGGAGATACTGGTATGGCATACAGGTGAGATGTAAAGGTATATCTGCACTGAACGTGATCGACTCCGGAGCTATTTCTATAGTCAAGATTTGCTCCGATGGAATATGGATATAAATATCCCTCCGACCTGAGACCGCCATGGTGACTTGCAAGCAACTCACTGCACTTAGGCACTGGACTACCTGAATTTCTAATTCAACGACGGAAGGCTGCTGGGTGTAGTCAAGTACTTGACTTGTCAGTGCGTGTGTCAAGATGGGATTGACCACTCCAGTTTAGGAGCTGTGTATAGTCATGTTTCAATTTAGCAAAATCTTGGTCAGGGTAGTCTTTGTGAGGAGTCATAGGACTGTTTGAGTTGAGCACGATTCGGATGATTTAATCAGGGTTGACAGTTTAACCCTGAGTCATCCTAAACACAGAGGTCAAAAGGCTGAATTATACAGTAACCATTTTCACGTAGGTTCTGAGTGTTGTGATTGCGACCATTCAACCTATCTGGTCATCGGGTACCATTGCTAGATGGTCACTTGGATTAGTACAGGAATTGGTTCCTGTGCTACCGGCTTAGGTTCGAACCTGTGGGGTCACACACATTAGAGGTTCCTATCTGATCTGATGGCTGATGAAGAGTCCTAATGCTTGTGGACTATGAGTCCTACATGTCTGGGACTCTATGATCGAGAATCAGGATTCTCTGATCATGAGTCCCACACATTTTGGGTACCGGGGTCAAGAGTCCCACTAGTTTGGGACTCTTCGATCAGGGTTACATATCGATGAATTCTGATGTCCGATTACCCATTGGATTTGGAATCAATATTTAGGAGAGATTTAATTAGTGATTTAATCACTAATTAACACAATTTAATTGAGTAATTATTTTTGGATCAAGTCCAATTGACTTGGATTCAGTTGGGTTTGACCCGATTAGGTTAATAGTTGACCTAATCGTCGAGATGGTTTGGTCCCTAATTTGATCAGGGGTTGGGCTTAATCAATTCATGATTTGATTAAGATTTTATTGAGCCTAATTAAACCTAATTTAGTTAGGTTTAAATTAGTCTAATTGGACCTAACTTATTTGGTTTAATTAGGTTGGTTTAAATAATTAAACCACCTTGACCCAATCTCCATGCACCACCTCACTTCCATTGCACCCATTTGAATTCATGAGAAGGAACTTCTCATGAATTATTTTCTCATGCCAAGCCCTCTCCATGCCCCATTTTAATGTACCAAATGAATGGATAAGGATGATTGGTTGGCCATTCAAATTCAAAATAAAATTTGAATTTGAATGGGCAATCAATCTTTGCACCTTATCCCTTTTTTTACGTCCCATTTATTACATGAGAAAAGATTTCTCATGAAATCACTCCATACATAATTTAAGCCATGCCTAATGCCTTTAGTGGATAAGGGATGAGTTGGTGTCCATTTGAATTCAAAATTTGATTTGAATTCAAATGTGTAATTACTCATCTTTATCCTTTCTTTTGGATAAGACTTTTGACGTTGTTATAAAAGGAGGAGAAGAGTGGGGCATGCAAAAAGATTTTTGGAAAAAAAATTTGTGGTGTGAGAAGTCTTGTGCGTGAGAAAGAAGTCCATATTCTTCCAAGAGAAAAAGAAAGAAAAGAAAGAAAAGTGGGTGCAAGGTTTTCGGTGAGTTCCCTAGAGTTTTAGCCTAGGGTTCGGAAAGTGAGAAAGTGAGCTACGAGTGTCGTGAGCCCACAAAATCTTAGGGAGATCTTCAACATCCTCTCAAGTATATCTGTTGATGATTCGGAGCATTTGAAGAATCGACAGACATCAATCGAAAGAGTTCGATCAGCATCGACCGTCAAAAAGGCTCTACAACGAGCTAGCACTCGTGAGGAGTCGATCAGACTGGGAGCTTCATGTGGATGATCTGCAGAGGTCAGACACGCTGTATGGCTGCATCGCGATGATCATACTCTTCCGATGGTGATCAAATTACGGCAATCTACTAGCCGCACAAAGGTATTGTGTTCTAAATACATTACAATAAAGTGTTTATTATTCAAATTTAAATTTTAAATTTAAATGCATGCATGCTATATATCATATTTAGATCCTAGTATAGGATAAATTTATATTAATTAATTAGATTAATTAATATTTTTTTTACTGTAAAATCATAATTTTGAAAAAGTTTTAAAATTACCATTTTATCCCTGCACTGATTTTTCCCCACAAATGGTATCAGAGCGGGTTCTTAGATATGATATATATATTTGCATGCATAGATTAAGTTGTAATCTAAAAGTTTAAATTTAAAATTTAAAATTCAAAATTTAAAATTTGAATTTTGACAGTTGTTCGAAATTTAAAATTCAAAAATTTGAAATTCAAAATTTAAAATTTGAAATTTGAAATTCAAAATTTAAAAATTTTAAAATTTGAAATTTGAAATTTGGTTAAAATTTCAAATTTGAAATTCAAAATTTAAATTTCAAAATTTGAAATTTAAAATTTGAAATTCAAAAATTTGAAATTTGTTTAAAATTTGAAATTCAAAATTTAAAATTTAAAATTTGAAATTTGAAATTTAAATTTTGAAACTAGTATATTTAGATATACTTGATCCAAGTAGCAAGTAATCGAATTGGGTTGGTTGCCATGGCCGTCCGGTTATAGGAGAAAAGCAGGGTTTAAAGGCCCTCTCCTTTCATTCGATGGGGTCTCCTATGGTGGTAGAGGTGCCGCTGCAATTATATCCCATGTAAATGAAGTAGTGAAAGAAATTAATTATAAAGATTCCATTGCAAAATTTATCATGAATGTGTTAGATTAGATCTAAAGGAATATTCATGATTTATTTTGATTGAGTTATTTTCTGTTATGTAATTAGCAATAGGATTGCTATTTATGAAATGTGCTGATCTATTTGTGAAATGAGTCAACATATTTGGTGAACAGAAAATAAAACCTTTCAAATTTGAAAATTATTTTCAAAATGTCAAACCCTGACCCATCAGTCCAAATACTTCATTAAAAGAATTAAGTGTTGTCTAGTAGGTCTAGAATTATGAATTAAGACATAAGACAATTGCATAAACTTGTGGGTCAACGGGTTAGATGGATTAGGTCCATAATTGGGTTAGACCTAAGGTTAGATTAAAGAAATAGACTAAATTAGAGTAATTGGTCAAATCTAATCAAAAATTGAATTAGATTAGGTCAAGGATACTCTAGACTCAACTCCAATAGTTGTAGTTGAATAGGTCCATGTCTTTAACTAGACCAAGATGGACTTAATTCATGGCTACGCGGTGCAACCCTATTTAATAAGTTGATCAAATTAAAACTAATGAACTGGTTGGTGTCTAAGGTAAGTTTGGCATTTTGACCAGTGGTTTTTAAGCGGGAGCTACTCGCAGTGATTCGATCTCTGACGAGTTAATGGCTTATCCCCACCACTGATCTCACTTACCTGGCCAACCTAGTGAATTAGATTTTGATTAGATCACTTGGTGATTAGGGCTCACCCATGTCATTAGGTAAATCAGTTTGACTAATTTAGGTGCTCCTAATGCCAGCTTTAATTAAATCTTTTTTTAATCTAACTTGGTGAAGTCAGTGGGAGGATTGAAATTGGCTGAATATTTTCTTCTCATCTATCCTTTAATAAAATCCTCAAAAATTATTAGGTCCCTAAAAATGATTAAGTTATATTGATAATTAAGTCATAGCCTCCCATTATGTGAGTGATAATGAGTCCATTAGTTTAATAATCATTGGAGGCCCAAAGGCCTGGTGCTTATTGGCTAATGGAATTATCATTCATAATATGATAATTTGGTTTGAGTCTTTCTGATGGTGGTCAGGTAGGCCGGCCAAAGTCAGACCTGATTATTTATTGGTCCGATTCATCAAATCAAATTATGTTAATGGTTGGACCTAACCAGATTTTTCAGTGGAGGCCAAAGCCTACTGATTAGGTTCTGGGGCAAAATCAATTACTAGAAGTTGTTTAGAGAAACAACTGGTTATGAACCTACCCATAGATGCACATGGGTTGACCAACCAAAGTTAGGCTCGTGTGTAGTCTGTGTGGATTCTAGTACCCACTAAGGAATTAAAGTAATTCCTCGAATTGGAGGTTGAGGCTATCAGTTCGTAAAAATACTGGGAGAAACTTTAGACTAAAGTCCAAGTCTTTAGTATTTATAATTTATGTACTAATAAAGGTCTGATTTTTCTTTATGCAGCTATGGCCACTACCCGGTCCCTCCGGTCATTATTAGATAATGACAAGCTCATGGACTTAATTTCGATAGCTGGTATCGAAAATTAAAAATCATCCTTGAGCATGAGCAGATCCTTTATGTAGTAACGGATCCGGCACCTGAGGAGCCAGCCCCGAACGTTAGAGGGATGGTCCGAGACACTTATCAGAAGTGGCTCAACGACCGCACCATCATTCGGTGTATTATGCTGGGGCAATGAATGATGAGTTCAGCCATAAGTTCGAGAATGCCCAGCCACAGGAGATGCTTCAAATGTTGAACGACTCCTTTGGCATGCCTGACGATGTTGAAAGGCACAAAACTAGTTGTGCCATTTTCAATGCTCGGATGAGGGATGGAGCCTCAGTCACTGATCATGTACTGTACATGATCGAAATGATTGAGCGCCTAACTAAACTGGGCTTTCCCCTGCAGGAGCAGCTCGGTAAGGATACGATCCTTAATTCATTGCCCAAGTCCTTCCTCCCTTTCTTACTCATTTTCGGATGACAAAGCCTGTAGTGAACTACTACGATTTGTTGGGGTTGCTGCAGAACTTTGAGAAGGATCACCAGCTCCATAAGAGTCGGTGAATGTTGTGAGAGGATCTTCTTCTGGTCGTCAACTCTTTAAGAAAGGGAAGAAGAAGAACAAGAAGAAGAAGAATAAGAATAGAAGGTGCAGCTGCATGATGGAATGTCTGCACAAGGTCAGACCAAGAAGCGCAAGCTCGATCAGAGCCAGGCGGAGTGCTTCTTTTACAAGAAGCAGGGGCACTGGAAGAGGAACTGTCCTCTATACATTGCTTCCTGGACCCGAACAGGCCGAAGAAGAAGCAAGGTACTTATATGATAACACCTTGCAATTTTTCATTTGTGATACTACTGCCTGGGTATTGGATATCGAAAGCCCTTATCATATTTGTAATTCGATGCAGGATCTGTAGGTCAGTAGGAGATTTGATGAAGGCGAGAGATTCCTGAACGTTGGAGATGGAAGCAAAGTTCCAGTTCTAGCATTAGGAATTATGAACCTTGTAATCAATTTCGAAACATAATTTGAGTGAATATCACTATTGTCCAAGCTTTTATTAAATATTATTTCTGTAGGCCTTTTGGCCAAGAATGGTTATCAATTTTTAATAAAAAAATATTTGCAATATCATTTTGAATGGTATTACAATGTTTGTTGAACAACTTAATAATGGAATTTACTTTCTATCACAACCTGTTAATGTGGTTCAAACCTTGTAAATACCCTAGAATAGATAATGTGTCAGAAGTCTACCTTTGGCATTGTAGGCTAGGTCATATCAATAAGAACAGGATAAACAGGTTGGCTCAAGAAGAAATTCTTGAAGTAGGTGATTGTGAATCACTTCCAACCTGTGAGTCCTATCTTCTTGGTAAAATGACCAAATCATCTTTTATTGGAAAAGGTGAGCGAGCCAGTGAACTCTTGGTTTGGTATATTCTGATGTATGTGGACCCATGAGCTCAAGTGTAAGAGATGGATATTTCTACTTCATAACCTTCACAGACGACCTATCGAGGTATGGGTATATCTATTTAATGAAGCATAAATCAGAGTCATTTGAAATGTTCAAACTATTCCAAAATGAGGTAGAAAAATAAACTAGAAAGTATATTAAAACTCTTCGATCTGATCGAGGAGGTGAATACCTTTCTAATGATTTTCTGACATATCTTAGGGAGAATGAGATTCTCTCTCAGTGGACCCTCTCTGGAACACCGCACATAATGGTGTATC
>NC_026001.2:64825932-64939898 GCF_000442705.2 Elaeis guineensis
CTCTTTGAAGCTACCATTAGCATTTACTTTACTTTGAAAAAATTATTATTTTATACCTATAATCAGAGAATTTTGATTTCCATTTCTATGCTGGTAGAGGATAACTTTAATTTTTATTTCAATAAAAACTTGTGCATGATTTATTTTAGAAATAAATATGTTGCACATGCCTATTTAATAGATGATCTTTTATCATTTGCATGTGATGTGAGTGTTAACATTAACAAGCAAATTATGAGTGCCGTAGGGTTTAAGAACTTAAAGATAGGATTAGCCAAAAGTATCTATGGTACCTTAAGTCAGATCATATTGGAGAGGACAAACTTAACAAATTTGAGAAAGATGGTCTTATCGGGCTATTGTGTTGCCCAGCTATGCAACCCAAGGGGGGGGTGAATTGGGTTTTAAAAATTTTAGGCTTAACTAATTAACTTGTAAAAATTATATATCAAAAGCTTGATGAATGAAGAGAGATACTTTGTTTGAGATTAATTACTTAAAACAAGAATGCAAGGATATAATGGAGAATTAGAGAGAACAATAAAGCATGCCACAAACACAATGATTTATAGTGGTTCGGTGCCAACCTTGCACCTACGTCCACTCCCCAAGCTCCTACTTGGGAATTCCAATCCACTAAACTTTGTATTCAACCCGAATACAACCGTCGGAAACTCCGACACTAGCTATCCCAAGCTAGTCCACTTGTTTCCCGGGTACAAGCCGACCCACACACTCCCGATTTCAGGTTCGGATCAACCTTTCCTTTTTGGAAACCCTCCAAAACAAAAACATTGCTCACAAGATAAACTCAGTTTAGAGCACAAATTAAGTACAAGAATAGCTCCTTAAGTGAGCGAATATAACAATAAATACGCTTTACTCAAATGAAGAAGCCCTTCTTGGATTTCCTCAAAGTGGATGAGAGATGAAGTAAATGATTGAGGAGTTGGTGAGCTTGATTGATGGCTTCTTGAAGGCTTTAAATGAGCTCTTGAATGAGTTGAGAAGTTGCTTGAAAACCTCTCTTGAATGCACTTGAATGCCTCTTGAATGCTCTTGATTTTCTCTTTTCAAATCACTTGAATGCCTCTTGGATATTTTGATCTCTCTTCTTTTTGTTTCCACCTTTTGAAACCTTTATAGCCTTAAGAGACAAGGAAAACAAACTAGGCAGAAAAAGAGCCGTTAGAGCACAAAAAGTGAGCATTAAAGCAACCAAATCTGGCCAAAAACTAGCCGTTACAGGCAAATCCCGTCATATGAGTCGACTCATGAGTCGACTCATGCCTCAGGGGTCGACTCATGAGTCGACCTCTGTTGCAAAGTCCAGAGATTGGGTTCTGGATTTTCTTGGCCCAAAACAGCAGAGGTCGACTCATGAGTCGACTCATGCCTTGTGGGTCGACTCATGAGTCGACTCACAGGTCGTGCCAAGCCAGAAAACCAGCGTGCCATGGCTAATCTTTACGTGCCAATCAGCTCATAGTTTCATGAGTTGACTCATGAGTCGACTCATGAACTTCAACCTCATAACTCCAAAAATATAAGTCCAAAAACCATGAAACTTTCACCAATAGATTACATATCATTTGTTCTACACGATGATGCTATCAAATCAGAGTTTTGATGAAATTACGATTTTGCCCCTGTAGAGCATAAGGTCTTTTTCACATAAAAATATTTGTATCCCTTCAACTATTTGTAGTCATCAAAATCAATCTAGGAGCAACAATCTCCCCCTTTTTGATGATGACAAAACATTTGAACAAAAGCATTTTTGAATCATGAATTTCAAAAGATTGCATTTTAGGTGCATATGCTTGAAAAGAGTATGATTCTTTTGGCATGTGAACAAATGGTTATATGCATAAATAGTTGTCCCATTTGCTTAAAGATTGGAAGATATGCTCATTGGATAATTGTTTTGGTGTTAGAGCAGAAATTTGATTTTATTATCAGAGCAAACTGTATTTGAAAAATTTTCTCAATTCTCAAAACTAGTCATTGTGCCAAGCATATTGAATAGTTGATTTGGAAAGAGTATTAGAGCATTTAAGTTTAAGATGTATCAGAGCAAGAGAAATGAAATCCTGCAATGTATCAGTGTAGGGAAAACAATTTTACAAAGTATCAGAGAAAAATTTTGCAAAGTATCAGAGTAATAAAAACAGTTTTTCAATGTATCAGAGTAAAATTGAGTAATGTATCGGAGTAGTAAAAAAATTGTCAAAGTATTAGAGCAATGTATTCAATATATCAGAGTGGGTTAGAATTGAAAGCCTATCAAGCATATTCAATGGTTACAGCAAATCAGAGTATGAGTAATTTTAAAAGGTACTTATTTGCAGTATATTTAGCATTTGTACTTAAAATTGTCAATGTATTAATTTCTCATAATTTGTAGTGTTTGCTTTCTTTGTGTTTAATTTCTCCCCCTTTTTGACATCATCAAACAAGGTTAAGTCCTTTTTCTGAAGCATTCTTTAATTTCTCTTCTTGTAGGGTTTGCTCCCCCTTAATGAAGCAACTATTAACAGCAATCATAAAATGATAATACCCTAAAGAGAAGACAATATTTCACAAAAGAGAATATATATAACCAAAGTAAGATAATCATCATTCCAAAAGTAAAGCCATAATTGTTGCAGTACATAGATTGTAACATAAAAAGTAACATACAAAGTCAACTAGCTCATGTCAATACATGGCCCCAAAAATACAGATCCTAGAGAGGACTAAACACTAAGACCTAGGATCTAGAAATGATCAATGATCAGAATCATCAGAAATGTGATAAGGATCAGATGGATCTGGATCTGAGATGCATCCTCGACCCCGTCTGCCTCTGGCACGAGAGGAAGAACTGGCACGAGCAGGCGAACGGGAGGAACTGGGTGGCTGAGAACGCTGAGAAGCTAGGGACTGAACTGAAAGGGTAAGTCTGATGGAGTCAAGTACAGTCAGTGCCCTGGAGACAGCCTGGAGAAGTGCAGTGAACTGAGTAGTAGCTTGCTCACTTGATCCTCTGATCTCCTTCCTCAGTAACTCATAACCGCCCTCAAGAGCTCCTCTGAGTCTGCCGGCCTCTGCAGTGAGATCAGTGACCTCAATCGAAGACTCCTGAGGCTGAGGGTGTGCCAAATCGAAGACCTGCCCCTGTAACTCGAGAACTCTGCCAGTCAATCTCAGAACAGTGTCCTCAAGCTGCTGAATCCTCATGGACTGATCTGCCATCATCTGATATACTGTGGAGATGTGGGGAGTCAAAGTCTGATCAGTAGAAGTAGCCCCTGGTACAAATGAAGTACTGCTCATCTGACTCGACATCAAAGAGACCATACGCTGTGCAATCCGCTCAATCTGATAATCGGACAGTGTGAACTCTGGCGGAGGTGCTCTGCTCTCTGGCTGATGCACAGGTGTGGGTATCCTGGTAAACTCAGAAGGGCCAGCCTCTGGATCCGGAAAGAACTGTATATCTGGTGAAGCTGCCCTGAAGCCATGAACAGGAGATGATGGACCTTCTTCTTCTTCAGCTCTGACTTCTGCTGTATCCTCAGCTCTTTCTTCTGCTCTCTCTTCTGCTCTTTCTTCTGTTCTTTCCTCAGCTCCCCTGATCCAACCACCACCACTATTTGTGAACCCCATTCGATGCAAGGTGTGTAGGTTAAAGGTATCAACATGAGACAGTTTGGTGGGAGCCTCCCCCTCACAACTAACTCCAAACCTCCTGAAAACTCTAGTCAGGGCCATACCATAAGGCAAATGTGCCTTAGATCTGTTCAGAGTCTCTCTCATGGCCTCTATCATAAGTGCTGGGAGGTTTAGGGGGGTTTCTGTGATAATGTGAAACATAATGCATATGTCCCTGCCTGACAGAAGATCGTGCCTACCACTCCTAGGGAAGAAAAGTTTTGTGACCATTTGATGTAAGATTCTCATTTCTATAGGTAAAATCTTGGCCTCTAGTTTATTCAAATTCCCTTGGTAGGTTCCACCAAATATAACACTTATACCTTCTTCTTTCACGGGGAGTTCCATGTATGCATAACCTTCACTAGGTAAGTGTAAAATCTCCCCTAAAATGACAGGATCCAGACAGATATCAACCCCTTTCACAGTTGAAGTTACAGACCCATTTCCATAAATAAGATTCTGATAAAACTCCCTAACAAGGTCAACAAGGGTGACTTCTTTGAGTGAACAGTAAAAGCTCCATCCCTGAGTTTTGATCTTACTTGCTAAAGAAAATCCCTCACTTTCAAAGAACCGGAAGTCAATGTTTTTCCCGGTTTCTACTTTTCTATCTGAGAGAGGGTTCTTACTGGGAGTTTGAGAAGACTGTGAAGGACCTTGAACTGAATCTGGAACGGGAGCAGAGGTGGACTGTGCCGCTTGTCTTTTCCTTCTGACACTTTCTTCAAGTTCCCGGACAGACTTTCTCCTTTGGGGAAGTTTCATTTTTGGTGCCATACCTTCTTCAATAGCAGACGAGGAGACTTGAGGAGCAAGTGAAGGAGTGGAGGAAGGATTATAAGAGAGTGATTTGAGGTTTTGGAGGAGAGAATGAGTGGATTTGAGAGGGACGGTGGAGTGCTAGGGCACGCTCCAACCGTGAAGAACAAGGGAAGAGGTCACAAAAGAACCTTTCCCGGAGTGGCTATTTGCGGTGGAGAGGAGGCGGGAGGAGTTCCACTAGCTCAAGCCTAGGAAATGGAGCAAATGGGAGAAGGGAGAATGGATTTTCGAAGGAGGAAGATGAGTGTGAGGGTCGGCTCACGAACAGTAATTCAACATATAAACCCTTCAGCCCGTTGGAAGTTGCTGGGAATTACAAGTTTGCCATTGAGTCGACTCATGGGGGTCGACTCATGAAGTTCAGAAAATCAGGAAAAATATGAATAAATTCCAAAAAAATTTGAATTTTGAGGAGAAGGAGTTTAGCTCTAAGATGAGTTTTTAGAATGAAAAATTTGAGCTTTTGGGACCAAGAAAGGTGTTGGAAATTGAGCTCTTAGGAGATTTTGACCATAAATCATTGGAATTTGAAAAATAATTCAGGCAAATGGATCAAGAATTCCTAGATTTCTCCTAATTTCACAGAATCTATCCTCACTAAGGGCCTTTGTAAAGATATCAGCTAATTGATTTTCGGTGCAAACATATTCAAGAATTATATTTTTGTTTTGAACATGTTCTCTTATGAAGTGATGTCTTATTTCAATATGTTTGGATCTTGAGTGTTGAATAGGATTTTTAGATAGATTTATGGCACTTGTGTTGTCACATCTTATTGGTGTTTCATTAAGTTTTATTCCAAAGTCTTCGAGTTGTTGCTTAATCCACAAGATTTGAGCACAACAACTTCCGGCTGCAATGTATTCGGCCTCAGCCGTAGATAGTGCTACCGAATTTTGTTTCTTGCTAAACCATGAGATTAGGTTAACTCCAAGAAATTGACAAGTTCCACTTGTGCTTTTTCTATCTAGTTTACATCCAGCAAAGTCAGCATCAGAATATCCTAATAAATCTATTTGTGAGTCCTTAGAGTACCATAACCCTAAAGTTTGAGTACCATTTAAGTATCTAAGGATTCTTTTAACAGCATTCAAATGAGATTCTTTAGGATTAGATTGATATCTAGCACATAAACAAACACTAAACATGATATCAGGCCTACTTGCAGTTAAATATAATAATGATCCAATCATGCCTCTATAGTATTTTAAGTCTACACATTTACCTTCATCATCCTTGTCAAGCTTACATGAGGGACTCATTGGTGTGCCAATGGGTTTGGAGTTCTCCATTCCAAATCTTTTGAGTAGTTCCTTGGTGTACTTGCTTTGGGTGATGGAGATTCCCTCTCTTGATTGTTTGATCTGGAGTCCGAGGAAGAAGGTGAGTTCTCCTATCATGCTCATCTCGAACTCTCCCTGCATAAGCTTAGCAAAGTCTTGACAAAGGGATTCATTAGTAGACCCAAAAATTATGTCATCAACATAAATTTGTATAACTAACATATCATTTTGATTTCTTTTGATAAAGAGGGTTGTATCTACATTACCTCTTGAAAAACTATTACTTAGTAAAAATTTGCTTAGTCTATCATACCATGCTCTAGGTGCTTGTTTTAATCCATATAATGCCTTATTTAATTTAAAGACATGATTAGGAAAGGCATGATTTTCAAATCCAGGGGGTTGTTCTACATAAACTTCTTCAGCAATAAATCCATTTAAAAATGCACTTTTAACATCCATTTGAAACAATTTGAATTTCATAAAGCAGGCATATGCAAGTAGAAGTCTAATGGCTTCTAATCTAGCTACTGGTGCAAAGGTTTCATCAAAATCAATCCCTTCTTCTTGATTATATCCTTTAGCAACCAATCTTGCTTTATTTCTAATTACATTACCATGCTCATCTAATTTGTTTCTAAAGACCCATTTTGTGCCAATTATTGAACAGTTTTTAGGTCTTGAAACCAAAGTCCAAACATTATTTCTATCAAATTGATTAAGTTCCTCTTGCATTGCATTAATCCAATTATGATCTTTTTCAGCTTCTTCAATAGTTTTAGGTTCAAAATGAGATACAAAAGCACAATGATTAAACACATCTCTAAGTGAAGAGCGAGTTTTTACACCATGCATAGGATCACCAATAATTAACTCCTTAGGATGGTTGTGAACATACCTCCATTCCTTGGGTAGGTCAATTGTACCTTGAGGTTGTTCTTGAATTTCCTCACCTATCTCATCTTGTTTGTCTTCTTGTTCCTTGTCCTCTGGAGTGGCTGAATCTTTCAGAGTGATCTCCTTCATACCTTCTATTAATGGATCTGCATCATCAACACCCTCATTCTTCCTTGAAGGAAGATCGTTAGATTCATCAAAGACAACATGAATGGACTCCTCAACTACTAAAGTTCTTTTATTAAAAACTCTAAAAGCTTTACTAGTAGAGGAGTAACCCAGAAAGATTGCTTCATCTGATTTTGCATCAAATTTACCAAGTCTTTCCTTACCATTATTTAATACAAAACATCGGCAACCAAAAACATGAAAATATGCAATATTTGGTTTTCTTCCTTTCCAAAGTTCATAGGGGGTTTTCTTAAAAAATTGTCTAATTAAAGCACGATTTAAAATGTAACATGCTGTGTTAATAGCTTCCGCCCAAAAATATCTTGGAAGGTTGCTTTCACAAAGCATGGTACGGGCCATTTCTTCTAAGGTTCTGTTTTTCCTTTCAACTACCCCATTTTGTTGGGGTGTTCTAGGAGCAGAGAAGTTATGGCCGATTCCATTCTCATCACAAAATTTTTCAAAGTTTTGATTTTCAAATTCAGTTCCATGATCACTTCTAATATTTTGAATTGAAAATCCTTTTTCATTAGTGACTTTTCGATGAAATTTAGTGAAAATATGAAAAGTTTCATCTTTGTGTGCCAAAAAGAAAACCCAAGTAAAACGTGAATAATCATCTATTATTACAAAACCATATCGTTTTCCTCCTAGACTTGTGGTTCTAGTTGGTCCAAATAAATCCATATGCAAAAGCTCTAATGGTCTAGAAGTTGAAACAATGTTTTTGGATTTAAATGAAACTCTAGTTTGCTTACCTAGTTGACATGCATCACAAATCCTATCTTTTTCAAAATTCAGTTTAGGCAAGCCATGAACTAATTCTTTCTTAATTAATTTTGAAAGAGAATGCATGCTAATGTGAGCAAGTCTACGATGCCAAAGCCAACTAGTCTCATTAACTTTAGCATTTAAGGATACTAGGCATTGCATGTCTAATTTGGCTAAATCATTTAGATCTACCATATAAATATTGCCATGTCTATGTCCTATAAATTTGATGCCATCATTAATAGGACTAGTCACAATACAAACAGATGATTCAAAAACTACTTTATACCCTTTATCACAAAATTGACTAATGCTAAGTAAGTTATGCTTTAAACCTTTAACTAACAAAATATTTTCAATATATTTGGAGGGAGTGATACCAATGTTACCTATCCCGATGATCTTTCCTTTGCCATTATCTCCAAAGGTGACCATCCCTCCATCCTTAGCATCAAGCATGATGAATTGTGATTCATCACCAGTCATGTGTCTCGAGCATCCACTGTCCAGATACCATTTTCTGTTTTCTCCATGGGATGCTAGACACACCTGCAAACAAATATCAAGTTTTTGTTTTAGGTACCCAAGCTTTCTTGGGTCCTTTTTGGTTAGTCAAGATGGTTCCTTTTGGAACCCATATTTTCTTTACAGTTATGTTTGCACAAGTGTAAGATTTATGTCCTATTCTACCACATTTAAAACAAGTAGTATTGGTAGACTTATTACTTGAATAATTTATATAAATATTTTTCAGATATTTTTGTTTCTTTAAGGGGTTATAGCCAAGTCCGGCCTTATCATATACGGCCTTTTGATTTTCAAGAATCATATTTAGTTTGTTTGAACTTAAGGTGAATTTATCTACTATAGGTTTCAGCTTATTTATATCATTCTTTAGGCTTTGGTTCTCTTGAAGCAAAGTAGATTTTTCAACTGAAAGATTTTCTGCTTGTTTTACTAAAGACTGATTTTTCAGTTTTAGTTCTTTGTTTTTCATTCCTAGTTTCTTCAATTCATCAATTAAATCATTGAAGGCTTCATGCAATTCTTCAAAAGTAAAATCACTAGGGGTTTCAGAATTTACCTCATTATCGTGTGCCATAAGGCACAGGTTGGCTTGTTCTGTTGAGGTCTCCTCATCGGAGCTTGAGTCATCGCTCGCACTCCATGTGGCCATCATTGCCTTCTTTTTGAACTTTTTGGGACCTTTCTTCAATTGTGGACATTCGGATTTGAAATGCCCCGGCTTCTTGCACTCATAGCATATAAGGGGTTGATCTTTTTCTTTCTCTTTGCTTTGTTCCCCTTTTGTGAAAGGCCTCTTTCTCATCCCCTGTTTTCTCTTTCTTAGGAACTTCTTGAATCTTCGGGTGATGAGTGCCATTTCTTCATCCTGTTCTTCATCTTCTGTATCGTCAGTTTCTTCATCAGGAGAGGCTGTGGATTTGAGGGCAATGGTTCTCTTCTTTTTGACTTCATCCTCTTGATGTTGCTTCATGCTAAGCTCGTGAGTCATCAAGGATCCAAGAAGCTCTTCTAGAGGTAGAGTGTTCAAGTCCTTTGCTTCTTGGATAGCAGTCACCTTGGCTTCCCAGGTTCTTGGCAATGACCTGAGAATCTTCCTTACAAGTTCACTGTTAGTATAAGATTTGCCAAGACTCTTCAAACCATTAATTATATCAGTAAAGCGAGTAAACATAGCAGTTATGGACTCCTCATGCTCCATTTTAAATAACTCATATTTATGTACAAGCATGTTTATTTTAGACTCCTTTACTTGATTTGTTCCCTCATGGGTTACTTCTAACCTATCCCATATTTCTTTAGCAGATGCACAGGTAGAAATGCGATTAAATTCATTTGCATCAAGTGAACAGTAAAGAACATTCATAGCTTTAGCATTTAACTGTGCCAATTTCTTATCAACCTCATCCCATTCTCTTTCGGGTTTGGTTGACTCCTCACCATCTATTATCTTGGTGGGTGTGTGTGGACCGTTCACTATGATACTCCACATATCATAGTCTAGTGCTTGTATGAAAATCTTCATCCGAGCTTTCCAATAGGTGTAGTTAGACCCATTAAAAAGTGGAGGTCGGTTGGTAGATTGCCCCTCGGCTAGAGAAGTGCCGACGTGGGTTGCCATAGATCTTTGGCTCTTTGATTGTTAGATCAAAGAAGGGCTAGAGCACCAGGCTCTGATACCACTTGTTGCCCAGCTATGCAACCCAAGAGGGGGGGTGAATTGGGTTTTAAAAATTTTAGGCTTAACTAATTACTTGTAAAAATTATATATCAAAAGCTTGATGAATGAAGAGAGATACTTTGGTTTGAGATTAATTACTTAAAACAAGAATGCAAGGATATAATGAAGAATTAGAGAGAAACAATAAAGCATGCCACAAACACAATGATTTATAGTGGTTCGGTGCCAACCTTGCACCTACGTCCACTCCCCAAGCTCCTACTTGGGAATTCCAATCCACTAAACTTTGTATTCAACCCGAATACAACCGTCGGAAACTCCGACACTAGCTATCCCAAGCTAGTCCACTTGTTTCCCGGGTACAAGCCGACCCACACACTCTGATTTCAGGTTCGGATCAACCTTTCCTTGTTTTGGAAACCCTCCAAAACAAAAATAATTGCTCACAAGATAAACTCAGTTTAGAGCACAAATTAAGTACAAGAATAGCTCCTTAAGTGAGCGAATATAACAATAAATATGCTTTACTCAAATGAAGAAGCCCTTCTTGGATTTCCTCAAAGTGGATGAGAGATGAAGTAAATGATTGAGGAGTTGGTGAGCTTGATTGATGGCTTCTTGAAGGCTTTAAATGAGCTCTTGAATGATGTTGAGTAGTTGGCTTGAAAAACCTTCTCTTGAATGCACTTGAATGCCCTCTTGAATGCTCTTGATTTTCTCTTTTCAAATCACTTGAATGCCTCTTGGATATTTTAATCTCTCTTCTTTTTGTTTTCCACCTTTTGAAACCTTTATAGCCTTAAGAGACAAGGGAAAACAAACTAGGCAGAAAAAGAGCCGTTAGAGCACAAAAAGTGAGCATTAAAAGCAACCAAATCTGGCCAAAAACTAGCCGTTACAGGCAAATCCCGTCATATGAGTCGACTCATGAGTCGACTCATGCCTCAGGGGTCGACTCATGAGTCGACCTCTGTTGCAAAGTCCAGAGATTGGGTTTCTGGATTTTCTTGGCCCAAAACAGCAGAGGTCGACTCATGAGTCGACTCATGCCTTGTGGGTCGACTCATGAGTCGACTCACAGGTCGTGCCAAGCCAGAAAACCAGCGTGCCATGGCTAATCTTTGCGTGCCAATCAGCTCATAGTTTCATGAGTTGACTCATGAGTCGACTCATGAACTTCAAACCTTCATAACTCCAAAAATATAAGTCCAAAAACCATGAAACTTTCACCAATAGATTACATATCATTTGTTCTACACGATGATGCTATCAAATCAGAGTTTTGATGAAATTATGATTTTGCCCCTGTAGAGCATAAGGTCTTTTTCACATAAAAAATATTTGTATCCCTTCAAACTGTTTTGTAGTCATCAAAATCAATCTAGGAGCAACACTCAATGAAAAAATTATATCTCAGAGATGCTTGACGCATTCTATCTGACCTTCGGACAGGAGGTGTGTATAGTGGATGCATTGGGAATAGTGTCCCAAAGCCATTCATCAACCTGTTGATGGTTGTGCTCATTTTTGTATTACATGAATTATGAATTAATAAAAATTATTTTGATATTTTTCATCACAAATGTTTCATCTTCTAATGAACTCCAATGTTGTGGTGAAGTCCTTAGGACTATTTAGACTCGACAAAGGAGGATTTGTCGTTTAGTCCTTAAATTTGTTCACAACCAAATGATACGTTGTTACCAAGGATGACAACATTTATCAAGCATAGGTCGTTGTGTGCCATATAGGTTGGTTGTCCTCTTAACCAATGAGTGTGGAGAACTGGTATGGCATACAGGTGAGATGTAAAGGTATATCTGCACTGAACGTGATCGACTCCGGAGCTATTTCTATAGTCAAGATTTGCTCCGATGGAATATGGATATAAATATCCCTCCGACCTGAGACCGCCACGGTGACTTGCAAGCAACTCACTGCACTTAGGCACTGGACTACCTGAATTTCTAATTCAACGACGGAAGGCTGCTGGGTGTAGTCAAGTACTTGACTTGTCAGTGCGTGTGTCAAGATGGGATTGACCACTCCAGTTTAAAAGCTGGTATAGTCATGTTTCAATTTAGCAAAATCTTGGTCAGGGTAGTCTTTGTGAGGAGTCATAGGACTGTTTGAGTTGAGCACGATTCGGATGATTTAATCAGGGTTGACAGTTTAACCCTGAGTCATCCTAAACACAGAGGTCAAAAGGCTGAATTATACAGTAACCATTTTCACGTAGGTTCTGAGTGTTGTGATTGCGACCATTCAACCTATCTGGTCATCGGGTACCATTGCTAGATGGTCACTTCGATTAGTACAGGAATTGGTTCCTGTGCTACCGGCTTAGGTTCGAACTTGTGGGGTCACACACATTAGAGGTTCCTATCTGATCTGATGGCTGATGAAGAGTCCTAATGCTTGTGGACTATGAGTCCTACATGTCTGGGACTCTATGATCGAGAATCAGGATTCTCTGATCATGAGTCCCACACATTTTGGGTACCGGGGTCAAGAGTCCCACTAGTTTGGGACTCTTCGATCAGGGTTACATATCGATGAATTCTGATGTCCGATTACCCATTGGATTTGGAATCAATATTTATGAGAGATTTAATTAGTGATTTAATCACTAATTAACACAATTTAATTGAGTAATTATTTTTGGATCAAGTCCAATTGACTTGGATTCAGTTGGGTTTGACCCGATTAGGTTAATAGTTGACCTAATCGTCGAGATGGTTTGGTCCCTAATTTGATCAGGGGTTGGGCTTAATCAATTCATGATTTGATTAGGATTTTATTGAGCCTAATTAAACCTAATTTAGTTAGGTTTAAATTAGTCTAATTGGACCTAACTTATTTGGTTTAATTAGGTTGGTTTAAATAATTAAACCACCTTGACCCAATCTCCATGCACCACCTCACTTCCATTGCACCCATTTGAATTCATGAGAAGGAACTTCTCATGAATTATTTTCTCACGCCAAGCCCTCTCCATGCCCCATTTTAATGTGCCAAATGAATGGATAAGGATGATTGGTTGGCCATTCAAATTCAAAATAAAATTTGAATTTGAATGGGCAATCAATCTTTGCACCTTATCCCTTTTTTTACGTCCCATTTATTACATGAGAAAAGATTTCTCATGAAATCACTCCATACATAATTTAAGCCATGCCTAATGCCTTTAGTGGATAAGGGATGAGTTGGTGTCCATTTGAATTCAAAATTTGATTTGAATTCAAATGTGTAATTACTCATCTTTATCCTTTCTTTTGGATAAGACTTTTGACGTTGTTATAAAAGGAGGAGAAGAGTGGGGCATGCAAAAAGATTTTTGGAAAAAAAAATTTGTGGTGTGAGAAGTCTTGTGCGTGAGAAAGAAGTCCATATTCTTCCAAGAGAAAAAGAAAGAAAAGAAAGAAAAGTGAGTGCAAGGTTTTCGGTGAGTTCCCTAGAGTTTTAGCCTAGGGTTCGGAAAGTGAGAAAGTGAGCTATGAGTGTCGTGAGCCCACAAAATCTTAGAGAGATCTTCAACATCTTCTCAAGTATATCTGTTGATGATTCGGAGCATTTGAAGAATCGACAGACATCAATCGAAAGAGTTCGATCAGCATCGGCCGTCAAAAAGGCTCTACAACGAGCTAGCACTCGTGAGGAGTCGATCAGACTGGGAGCTTCATGTGGATGATCTGCAGAGGTCAGACACGCTGTATGGCTGCATCGCGATGATCATACTCTTCCGATGGTGATCAAATTACGGCAATCTACTAGCCGCACAAAGGTATTGTGTTCTAAATACATTACAATAAAGTGTTTATTATTCAAATTTAAATTTTAAATTTAAATGCATGCATGCTATATATCATATTTAGATCCTAGTATAGGATAAATTTATATTAATTAATTAGATTAATTAATATTTTTTTTACTGTAAAATCATAATTTTGAAAAAGTTTTAAAATTACCATTTTACCCCTGCACTGATTTTTCTCCACAAATGGTATCAGAGCGGGTTCTTAGATATGATATATATATTTGCATGCATAGATTAAGTTGTAATCTAAAAGTTTAAATTTAAAATTTAAAATTCAAAATTTAAAATTTGAATTTTGACAGTTGTTCGAAATTTAAAATTCAAAAATTTGAAATTCAAAATTTAAAATTTGAAATTTGAAATTCAAAATTTAAAAATTTAAAATTCAAAATTTAAAATTTGAAATTTGAAATTTGGTTAAAATTTGAAATTTGAAATTCAAAATTTAAATTTCAAAATTTGAAATTCAAAATTTGAAATTCAAAAATTTGAAATTTGTTTAAAATTTGAAATTCAAAATTTAAAATTTAAAATTTGAAATTTAAATTTTGAAACTAGTATATTTAGATATACTTGATCCAAGTAGCAAGTAATCGAATTGGGTTGGTTGCCATGGCCGTCCGATTATAGGAGAAAAGCAGGGTTTAAAGGCCCTCTCCTTTCATTCGATGGGGTCTCCTATGGTGGTAGGGGTGCCGTTGCAATTATATCCCATGTAAATGAAGTAGTGAAAGAAATTAATTATAAAGATTCCATTGCAAAATTTATCATGAATGTGTTAGATTAGATCTAAAGGAATATTCATGATTTATTTTGATTGAGTTATTTTCTGTTATGTAATTAGCAATAGGATTGCTATTTATGAAATGTGCTGATCTATTTGTAAAATGAGTCAACATATTTGGTGAACAGAAAATAAAACCTTTCAAATTTGAAAATTATTTTCAAAATGTCAAACCCTGACCCATCAGTCCAAATACTTAATTAAAAGAATTAAGTGTTGTCTAGTAGGTCTAGAATTATGAATTAAGACATAAGACAATTGCATAAACTTGTGGGTCAACGGGTTAGATGGATTAGGTCCATAATTGGGTTAGACCTAAGGTTAGCTTAAAGAAATAGACTAAATTAGAGTAATTGGTCAAATCTAATCAAAAATTGAATTAGATTAGGTCAAGGATACTCTAGACTCAACTCCAATAGTTGTAGTTGAATAGGTCCATGTCTTTAACTAGACCAAGATGGACTTAATTCATGGCTACGCGGTGGAACCCTATTTAATAAGTTGATCAAATTAAAACTAATGAACTGGTTGGTGTCTAAGGTAAGTTTGGCATTTTGACCAGTGGTTTTTAAGCGGGAGCTACTCGCAGTGATTCGATCTCTGACGAGTTAATGGCTTATCCCCACCACTGATCTCACTTACCTGGCCAACCTAGTGAATTAGATTTTGATTAGATCACTTGGTGATTAGGGCTCACCCATGTCATTAGGTAAATCAGTTTGACTAATTTAGGTGCTCCTAATGCCAGCTTTAATTAAATCTTTTTTTAATCTAACTTGGTGAAGTCAGTGGGAGGATTGAAATTGGCTGAATATTTTCTTCTCATCTATCCTTTAATAAAATCCTCAAAAATTATTAGGTCCCTAAAAATGATTAAGTTATATTGATAATTAAGTCATAGCCTCCCATTAAGTGAGTGATAATGAGTCCATTAGTTTAATAATCATTGGAGGCCCAAAGGCCTGGTGCTTATTGGCTAATGGAATTATCATTCATAATATGATAATTTGGTTTGAGTCTTTCTGATGGTGGTCAGGTAGGCCGGCCAAAGTCGGACCTGATTATTTATTGGTCCGATTCATCAAATCAAATTATGTTAATGGTTGGACCTAACCAGATTTTTTCAGTGGAGGCCAAAGCCTACTGATTAGGTTCTGGGGCAAAATTAATTACTAGAAGTTGTTTAGAGAAACAACTGGTTATGAACCTACCCATAGATGCACATGGGTTGACCAACCAAAGTTAGGCTCGTGTGTAGTCTGTGTGGATTCTAGTACCCACTAAGGAATTAAAGTAATTCCTCGAATTGGAGGTTGAGGCTATCAGTTCGTAAAAATACTGGGAGAAACTTTAGACTAAAGTCCAAGTCTTTAGTATTTATAATTTATGTACTAATAAAGGTCTGATTTTTCTTTATGCAGCTATGGCCACTACCCGGTCCCTCCGGTCATTATTAGATAATGACAAGCTCATGAGACTTAATTTCGATAGCTGGTATCAAAAATTAAAAATCATCCTTGAGCATGAGCAGATCCTTTATGTAGTAACGGATCCGGCACCTGAGGAGCCAGCCCCGAACGTTAGAGGGATGGTCCGAGACACTTATCAGAAGTGGCTCAACGACCGCACCATCATTCGGTGTATTATGCTGGGGCAATGAATGATGAGTTCAGCCATAAGTTAGAGAATGCCCAGCCACAGGAGATGCTTCAAATGTTGAACGACTCCTTTGGCATGCCTGACGATGTTGAAAGGCACAAAACTAGTTGTGCCATTTTCAATACTCGGATGAGGGATGGAGCCTCAGTCACTGATCATGTACTGTACATGATCGAAATGATTGAGCGCCTAACTAAACTGGGCTTTCCCCTGCACGAGCAGCTCGGTAAGGATACGATCCTTAATTCATTGCCCAAGTCCTTCCTCCCCTTTCTTACTCATTTTCGGATGACAAAGCCTGCAGTGAACTACCACGATTTGTTGGGGTTGCTGCAGAACTTTGAGAAGGATCACCAGCTCCATAAAGAGTCGGTGAATGTTGTGAGAGGATCTTCTTCTGGTCGTCAACTCTTTAAGAAAGGGAAGAAGAAGAACAAGAAGAAGAAGAATAAGAATAAGAAGGTGCAGCTGCATGCTGGAATGTCTGCACAAGGTCAGACCAAGAAGCGCAAGCTCGATCAGAGCCAGGCGGAGTGCTTCTTTTACAAGAAGCAGGGGCACTGGAAGAGGAACTGTCCTCTATACATTGCTTCCCTGGACCCGAACAGGCCGAAGAAGAAGCAAGGTACTTATATGATAACACCTTGCAATTTTTTCATTTGTGATACTACTGCCTGGGTATTGGATATCGAAAGCCCTTATCATATTTGTAATTCGATGCAGGATCTGTAGGTCAGTAGGAGATTTGATGAAGGCGAGAGATTCCTGAACGTTGGAGATGGAAACAAAGTTCCAGTTCTAGCATTAGGAATTATGAACCTTGTAATCAATTTTGAAACATAATTTTGAGTGAATATCACTATTGTCCAAGCTTTTTATTAAATATTATTTCTGTAGGCCTTTTGGCCAAGAATGGTTATCAATTTTTAATAAAAAAAAATATTTGCAATATCATTTTGAATGGTATTACAATGTTTGTTGAACAACTTAATAATGGAATTTACTTTCTATCACAACCTGTTAATGTGGTTCAAACCTTTGGTAAATATCCTAGAATAGATAATGTGTCAGAAGTCTACCTTTGGCATTGTAGGCTAGGTCATATCAATAAGAACAGGATAAACAGGTTGGCTCAAGAAGAAATTCTTGAAGTAGGTGATTGTGAATCACTTCCAACCTGTGAGTCCTATCTTCTTGGTAAAATGACCAAATCATCTTTTATTGGAAAAGGTGAGCGAGCCAGTGAACTCTTGGGTTTGGTATATTCTGATGTATGTGGACCCATGAGCTCAAGTGTAAGAGATGGATATTTCTACTTCATAACCTTCACAGACGACCTATCGAGGTATGGGTATATCTATTTAATGAAGCATAAATCAGAGTCATTTGAAATGTTCAAACTATTCCAAAATGAGGTAGAAAAATAAACTAGAAAGTATATTAAAACTCTTCGATCTGATCGAGGAGGTGAATACCTTTCTAATGATTTTCTGACATATCTTAGGGAGAATGAGATTCTCTCTCAGTGGACTCCTCCTGGAACACCACAACATAATGGTGTATCTGAAAGGAGGAATCGAACCTTGTTGGATATAGTTCGATCCATGATGGGATTTGCTGATCTGTCGATCTCCCTCTAGGGATATGCACTCGAATCAGCTTGTTATCTTCTAAATAGAGTTTCTAGTAAGTCTGTAACCAAAATGCCATATGAGATATGGATAGGACGTAAGCCAATACTCTCGCACCTTAGGGTTTGGGGGTGTCCGGCTTATGTTAAATGTTTAATTACGGACAAGCTTGGACCTAGGTCTGACAAGTGTAATTTTATAGGGTACCCAAAAGAGACCAAAGGGTATTACTTCTACCTAGCTGATGAGCAAAAAGTGTTTGTCAGCCTTAAGGCAATCTTTTTGGAAAAGAAGTTCCTTGGTGAAGGGACTGTTGCCTCTAAGGTCGAACTTGATGAAGTTCGGTAGGTGAAAAAACTGACACAAGTTGCTGAACCTGAACCGAATTTGGTTAGATCAGATCCGGAGCCCATTGTTCAAGCACCCTTAAGGCGATCTGGTAGAGTACCACTCAACCAGACAGATACTATGGTTTCTTGGTCCGGGACGGTGATCCTATCAAACTTGATAAAAATGATGAGGATCCGATCACCTACATGGATGCAATGTAGAGACCCGACTCTGAGAAATGGCTGGAGGCCATGAAATTCGAAGTGGAGTCCATGAAGGTCAACGATGTGTGGACATTGGTTGACCCACCCGAAGGAGTAAAACCCATAGGGTGTAAGTGGGTCTTCAAAAGGAAGAGAGGCAAGACGGAAAGGTGAAAACCTATAAAGCCCGTCTTGTTTCCAAGCGATATCGTCAACGTTATGGTATAGACTATGACGAGACATTTTCTCCTGTGGCAATGCTCAAATCCATTCGGATTATGCTTGCGATAGCTGCCCATTTGGACTATGAAATCTGACAGATAGATGTGAAGACTGCTTTCCAAATGGAGAGCTGGATGAAGAGGTGTATATGATACAACTTTAAGGATTACATCCACAGATGAGTCTAAGGTGTACAGGCTACAGAGGTCCATTTATGGACTTAAGCAGGCATCACGGAGTTGGAACATACATTTTGATAAGGCGATCAAGATGTATGGCTTCGTTAAGAACGGAGAAGAGCCATGCATTTATAAGTGGGCTAATGGTCCAGTAGTAGTATTTCTTGTATTGTATGTGGATGACATTCTCTTAATCGATAATGATGTCCCTACATTACAGGGAATAAAGATTTGGCTGTCATCACAATTCTCCATGAAGGATCTGGAGAAGCTTCCTACATCCTGGGGATGAGGATCTATAGGGATAGATCTAAAAGGTTGCTTGGTTTATCTCTATCCACGTACATTGATACAATGCTGAAGAGATTCAGCATGGAGAATTTCAAGAAAGGCTATCTTCCGATAGGCCATGGAATTTCTCTCTCGAAGAGGGATTGTCCGACAACACCTCAAGAGAGAGAGCGTATGGGTAGGATTCCATATGCTTCGACAGTGGGATCTATCATGTACGCCATGACATGTACACGACCAGATGTGGCATACTCACTAGGGGTAGTGAGTAGATACCAATCTGATCCAGGGGAGAATCACTAGAAGGTTGTTAAAACCATCCTGAAGTTTTTAAGAAATACTAAGGATCAGTGGCTTGTTTATGATGAATCGGACTTGAGACTTATAGGGTTTATAGACTCTAGTTTCAGTCTAATCATGATGACAGTAAAAGTGTGTCGGGATTTATTTTTACCCTTAATGGTGAGGCTATCTGCTGGAAAAGTTCAAGCAGCACACAGTGGCTGATTCAGTTTTTGAGGTAGAGTATGTCGCCGCATCAGATGCTGCTAAAGAAGCGGTGTGGCTGAGAAAATTCATCACCGAGCTTGGAGTAGCACCCTCTATTGTTGGTCCAGTTCTGCTCTACTGTGACAGCTCTAGAGCCATTGCTCAGGCGAAGGAACCAAAGACACACCAGCGGACGAAGCATATTCTGCACCGCTACCATCTCATCCGGAAAATTATGGATCGAGGTGACGTCGATCTTCAGAAGATCGATGAAAAAGAGAACCTAGCTGACCCATTCACTAAAGCCATTGCGGTGAAGGAGTTCAACAACTACAAGTCGAAGATGGGTATTAGATACTGCACCGATTGGCTTTAGGCCAAGTGGGAGATTATTGGGAATAGTGTCCCAAAGCCAATCGTCAGTCTGTTGATGGTTTTGCTCATTTTTGTATTTATACATAAATTATGAATTAATAAAAATTATTTTGATATTTTTTATCAAAAATATTTCATCTTCTAATGAACTCCTATGTTGTGGTGAAGTTCTTAGGACTATTTAGACTCGACAAAGGAGGATTTGTCGTTTAGTCCTTAAATCTGTTCGTGATCAAATGATACGTTGTTACCAAGGACGATAATGTTTATCAAGCATAGGTCATTGTGTGCCATATAGGTTGGTTGTCCTCTTAACCAATAAGTGTGGAGACACTGGTATGGCATACAGGTGAGATGTAAGGGTACATCTGCACTGAACGTGACCGACTCCGGAGCTATTTCTGCTGTTAAGATTTGCTCCAATGGAATATGGGTATAAATATTTCTCCGACCTGAGACCGTCACGGTGACTTGCAAGCAACTCACTGCACTTAGGCACTGGACTACCTGAATTTCTAATTCTGTGACGGAAGGCTGCTGGGTGTAGTCAAGTACTTGACTTGTTGGTGCATGTGTCAAGATGGGATTGACCACTCCAGTTTAGGAGTTGTGTACAGACGTGTTTTAATTTAGCAAAATCTTGGCTAGGGTAGTCTTTGTGAGGAGTCACAGGACTGTTTGAGTTGAGCACGATTCAGATGATCTAATCAAGGTTGACAGTTTAACCCTGAGTCATCCTAAACACAGAGGTCAAAAGGATGAATTATATAGTAACTATATTCATGTAGGTTCTGAGTGTTGCGATTGCTACCATTCGACCTATCCGATCGTCGGGTACCATTGCTAGATGGTCACTTCGATTAGTACAAAAATTGATTCCTGTGCTACCAGCTTAGGTTCGAACCTGTGGGGTCATACACATTAGAGGTTCCTATCTAATCTGATGGCTGATGAAGAGTCTAATGCTCGTGGACTATGAGTCCTATATGTCTGAGACTCTATGATCGAGAATCAGGATTCTCTGATCATGAGTCCCACACATTTTGGGTACCGGGGTCAAGAGTCCCACTAGTTTGGGACTCTTCGATCAGGGTTATATATCGATGAATTCTGATGCCCGATTACCCATTGGATTTAGACTCAATATTTATGAGAGATTTAATTAGTGATTTGATCACTAATTAACTCAATTTGATTGAGTAATTATTTTTGGATCAAGTCCAATTGACTTGGATTCAGTTGGGTTTGACCCGATTAGGTTAAGATTTGACCTAATCGTCGAGATGGTTTGGTCCCTGATATGATCAGGGGTTGGGCTTAATCAATTCTTGATTTGATTAGGATTTTATTGAGCCTAATTAAGCCTAATTTAGTTGGGTTTAAATTAGTCTAATTGAACCTAACTTATTTGGTTCAATTAGGTTGGTTTAAATAATTAAACCACCTTGACCCAATCTCCATGCGCCACCTCACTTCCATTGCACCCATTTGAATTCATGAGAAGGAATTTCTCATAAATTATTTCTCATGCCAAGCCCTCTCCACGCCCCACTTTAATGTGCCAAATGAATGGATAAGGATGATTGGTTGGCCATTCAAATTCAAAATAAAGTTTAAATTTGAATGGGCAATCAATCTTTGCACCTTATCTCTTTTTTTACACTCCATTTATTACATGAGAAAAGGTTTTTCATGAAATCACTCCATGCACAATTTAAGCTATGCCTCACACCTTTAGTGGATAAGGGATGAGTTGGTATCCATTTGAATTCAAAATTTGATTTGAATTTAAATGTGCAATTACTCATCTTTATCCTTTCTTTTGGATAAGACTTTTGACATTGTTATAAAAGGAGGAGAAGAGTGGGGCGTGCAAGAAGATTTTTGGAGAAAAAATTTTGGGGCATGAGAAGTCTTGTGCATGAGAAGAAAGTCCATATCCTTCCAAGAGAAAAAGAATAAAAAGAAAGAAAAGTGGGTGCAAGGTTTCCGGTGAGTTCCCTAGAGTATTAGCCTGAGGTTTGAAAAGTGAGAAAGTGAGCTACGAGTGTCGTGAGCCCACAAAATCTCAGAAAGATATTTAACATCCTCTCAAGCACATCTGTTGATGATCTGGAGTATCTAAAAAATCGACAGACATCGATCGAAGGAGTTCGATCAGCATCGGTCGTCAAAAGGGCTCTACAACGAGCTAGCACTCGTGAGGAGTCGATCAGATCGGGAGCTTCATGTGGATGATCCACAGAGGCTAGACACACTATGTGGCTACGTCGTGATGATCAGACTCTCCCGACGGTGATCAAATTACGGTGATCTACTACCTGCACAAAGGTATTATGTTCTGAACACATTACAATAAAGTGTTTATTGTTCAAATTCGAATTTCAAATTTAAAGGCATGCATGCTATATATCATATTTAGATCCTAGTGTAGGGTAAATTTATATTAATTAATTAGATTAATTAATATTTTTTCATTATAAAATCATAATTTTGAAAAAATTTAAAATTACCATTTTACCCCTGCACTGATTTTTTCCCACAGGATGTACCTCATCCTTGGGTACTTTTGATTGAGGATCTTCTTGTGATCCAACCACTGGTATTTTTGGATCAGTTTGTAGATCATGAACTTTCATAAATTCAATATTCCTCCCACTACCTCCTTCTTGGATAAATTCATGTTTCAAGAAAATGGCGTGCCTATTAACAAACACCTTTTGTTCAGTAGGGTGGTTGAAATAATATCTATTAATTTTATTAAGATACTCTACAAACCTACATTATCTGATCTAGCATTAAGCTTATGTCCAAAAATATTTTTGATATAAGTGAGACAGCCCAAAGTCTTAAGATGTTTAAGATTAGGCTTCCTTCCATTCCATATCTCATATGGAGTGCTTGCAACAGACTATGAAGGCATTCTATTTAATATATATGTGGCAGTCTCTAGGGCATTATCCCTAGAAAGATATTGAGAGATGAATGAAGCATATCATAGACTGCATCATATCCATCACAGTACGATTTCTCCTTTCTGCTATACAATTTAACTGAGGTGTATAAGGAGGGGTCCATTCAGAGAGAATACCTTTACTTTTAAGATGATCAAGAAATTCACTGGATAACTACTCTCCACTTCGATCAGATTGAAGAACTTTGATATTTTTTTCAGTTTATTTCTTGACCATACCTTGATACTCTTTGAACTTATCAAAAGCTTTGAATTTATGTTTCATAAGATACACATATCCGAACCTTAATAAATCATCTATAAAGGTAATAAAATAGGAGTATCTTCTTCTGACCTGAGTTGTTATCAGTCCATATACATCTATATGTACTAGAGCTAACAACTCACCTGTCCTCTCTCCATATCCATAAAATGGAGTCTTGGTCATCTTACCCATGAGATAAGATTTATAAGTTTCCAATGATTCATAATCATTTGGATCAAAGAATTCTTCTTTGTATAACTTGTTTATCCTTGACTCACTAATATAACCAAGGCGACAATACCAGAGATATGTGACATTCATATTTTCTCTCTTTCTTTTCATATTTCTTTCAATATGAAAAATATTTTTATTGAGTGTAAGAATTAAAAGATTGTTATCAATATAACCACTGTCATAAAATTTATTAGAAAAAAAATGGAGCATCCATTTTCCATTAGCTTTATTTCATAATCTTATTTTAATAATAAAGGTATAGAAATAATATTTCTAATGATCTTTGGCATGTAATAACAGTCTTTTAATTTTAAAATTTTATCCGAAGATAAATCAAGCATACAGGTTTCCACAGCCTCTGCGCTAATGGACTCTCCACTTGCACCATAAAGCTCGAGGTTACCTCTTTCCAGATCTTTGATATTCTGTAGTTGGAATAACGAACTACAAAAGTGTGATCCACTAGTGGTATCCAATATCCAAATATCAGAGTCTGAATCACTCAATAAAAATAGGTCTGTATCATATACACACCTTTTGGTGTTACACTTGCACCCTACTTCAATCTTATAAGATTATTCTTGCAATTATACTTTCAATTTTCAAATTTACCATAAATAATATCCATACGGACATCATTATCTTTTCATTATTACTGACCAAACTAGGGTCAGAAATATCCAGAATATTGGAGTTCTTTTCTGATATAAACCTAATTTGTAAGTTCCTCAATCAATCCACATAGTTGTATCGATCAACATAGTTTTATTTATTGTATCATGGGATGAAAATAAAGAAGCTATAATGTAGACTTAAATCTACATAAAATAATAGTATAAACAGACCACTCATGTTTGACATGCATAACTAGATGAGGACTTTTAAAACTAGTTATGTCTCTCACTATTTTATCAGATACCATAGTCCTCTCCTACGGTAAATGAGATATATTTTATATTTATCTTAGTGAAATTGAGACCTTAATTCCTCATAACGATCTTGTGTTAACACAACAAATCCTTATGAGTTCATAGGTAGGAAACTCTTTCCAATTACGTCTCATGTAATTCTCAATATTTTATCTTGGCCTCTAAAATATTATTAGCCTTATGTTAACATAACAAGCTATAATATTTTAGTTAAGTAAGACCCTTCATTTTAATATAGTCAAAATTGAATATAATTTCCCTTGTATTAGCACAACAAAGCAGTATATCCAAAATTACCGTAAGCATATTTTATGCACCAGGATAATATTATATCAATCCTTATGACAAGCCTTATGGTAACACAACAAACTAGCCATAGTTCATGATGTAACATTAACCTAGCAGAAGGAAGGCCCTTAATAGTGTTTAAAATACTAAGCTACCTTCATTCAAGATTCGAACTAATCTAATTGGTCAGAAAAGTGTTAAGATTGGTGGAGGTCCTCCCATTGCTTTTCTTAGACACTAATAAAATTGACCAGATCAGCAACGAAATCAATTAAATAACCACCGTACTTGAAACACTCCTTAGACACTAATTAATTAATCAATTCAAAAAAATAGGTCAGCTTCTGGTCCATAATACTACAACTTAATATAATTTTTTTGAGAACTTTAATGGTCTCAAACACATCCTAATTCAATTTATCACAAGAATGCACTATAATAGTTGTATCTTAATAATCATAACAACTAATTATGGCATCTTATCATATCTCTAAGATATGGAAGCAGAATCATACAATATGATTATAACTAAACATCTTAAGCATATCATATATGCATAAAATTTTAATAACATGCATGAATATAAAATACTCTTTTCACGGTTCTTCTTCTTGGAACATCACAGTGGCATCCCTACATGCCATAAGAGTACCCTATTGAATAGGAAAAGAGGGTCTCTGAACCCTACTTGCTCTTATGATCGAACGGCCTGATGATGAACTTCAATTAGAGCACTAAGCTACTAAAAAATTCTACACATACATCATGCATTTTATATTTAAAACATATCTCTAAGACATGACAGGGTTTGGATGTTCAATCGGGTTCAACCCTTGACCCGACTTGAACTAAACCAAAAACTCATGCTTGATCATAATCAAGATAATAATTTAATATTTGATTACATAAATCAAGATAAGCTCTGATATCTTGGGTTCCGGTGGCACAGCGGAAGGGTTAGGTGTTTAAAATTTTCATTCAAAACACCCAATGCACCAGAAGCCCTAATGCCCAGAAACTCTTGACCATAATAATCAAAGCATAATAAATATAAAATAGGATAAAAAGAATACCTATAGTGCTGATTCCAATTTCTACAAGGCATCCAAGTGTCTACCCTCTAATAGTGATCCACATAAAAATTGAACCAAAGATAGCACTCCTTCTTCACCTTACTTCAAGAGTTCTAGCCCCTAGAACTCGACTAGCCTCGTACCGATCAAGTTTCTTCAATAACCTGACCTCACCCTTCTGGAACCTCCTTTAGACTTTTGATTCTCTTTCTTTAAGATCCTTACAACCCTTGTTAGGATCAGATAAGGCTTTGTTTTAAATCCCAAAGCCTTGTCCTAAAACTAAGATAGGTTGTAAGAAAGAAAGGAGAGCAACAGGAGAAAAATTGGAAACCCCTCTTTGATTCATCGGATACCCAGTGCCCCAACCTATTTATAGCCACTAGAGGGATACCAAAAGAGAGGGACAAACCTTATCCAAAAGGTATATCTGATCTGATTATCAGAGATAAGAGTTCCCTTCAAGCAGAATGACTCTTATCCATGATACGTCGATCAGCATCCTAGTCTGCGCACGTGCAACCAAAGAAGAGATATTTTCACATCCCTTATCAAATTAAAAAAATCCTCAAAAATTCATGTGGATTGAGGATTCAATCTAAATTCCAAAAAATTAAAAATGGTGATAAAATTCTTACAGAAGGATGCTATCCTCGCATCTCTTCATGCGAGTGCTGATCACCACATGTGCAGGCATCAAGACCAACTTATGGCATCCGTTTGGCATCCAGATAAGTTTGAAAAAATTCCAGAAAAATATCAAACATAGCTTATCAAACGTAAAACATTATCACCCAAACTCATTCTAATCTAAAAGCATTTGATAGGGAGAAGGACTCTCCAAATCATGGAGAGACGCGACACTTCTGCACGCATGTGCGAGACATCCTTCTTTTTCTAATTTTTTCTCTTCCCCAAAAATTTTAGAAAAAATATATCTCATACTTTAAGATATGTAATAGAGGATGGAGGGTGATGTAGGCTACCACATATATTTTAATCCTATAAAAAATAATATTTTTTCTTCTGCCCACGACAACACTTATACGCAGAACCTGTTTTGCACTAAGAGTCCACCACAACTTGGACTCCTCATAATTGGTGTTAACATGAGATGTGGTACCCCAATTTGGGCTGCTTCTAGGTGATGTGATCTAACTCAAATGTCTACCAAATTGGGCTAGCTAATTAGCAAAGGATGGGACTAAATTGTTCTCCAAAGGAGCAAGGGTTTCCACACGTGCTAGCATGCTTATCGAACCTTGATTGAATCCAAAATTCCAATCAACCTTTTTCAAAAGGATCCTTGGCCAATTTGTATATGTGTGTGACCCATTGGGTTCCACATCTAGCTTGTAGTAGGTCCAGGTATAAGTTGATTAAATTTGATTAGATTTCAATCGAATCAATTTTGGTCCAATCGAGCTAACCGAGTTCAACAATTAGAATCATTTCTAATTGGCAATCGAATTAAACTCTTTAATTCGATCAAAAATCTACAAGTCAAGATTGACGTCTGGCATCATATCATGCTTCCAGGTGCTCCGGCAAGACCCTCCGATGCTCAAGTCAGTACTCTGCTTCAATAGAAATGGAGCACTCGAATGAGATTTTAGCAGAGTTTTGAGATAGAGTTTAGAGCTTAGAGGAGAACGTATCTGAGGGGGTCTCTTTCATAGACGGGAGAGTGTAACCGATTGACAGTAATATCTGTAACTACCTGGTAGTGGGCCGTTCAGGGCCACATGGAGTTTGTTATGGAGAGTAGTGGTGTCCATTGTCGTGACTTGCCAGAGAGTGATGGGGCCACATGGAGTTTGTTACAGAGAGTAGTGGTGTCCGTTGTCGCGACTTGTCAGAGAGTGATGGGGCCATGTGGAGTTTGTTACCGAGAGTGGAGTGGTGTCCGTTGTCGCGACTTGCCAGGGAGTTCGGGCCGGATGGCTGAAGCTCGGTTGGAACATCTGGTGGAGTGGATAGCTCTCTGTCTCAGCAATCTAAGAGAAGCTCGGATGTTTTCAAGGTTGCTGATGGGTTAACTATTGTTGGGTGCCTTAGGCGTCGATGCTGCAGATGAAAGTCATCCGCTGTAGAAGCCTGGACGAAAACTTTCTGTTGGAGAAGTTCGACGGGAGTCCGATTGCTAGAGAAGTCTATCTGAAATTTATCTGGTGTAGAAGTTCGGGTGGAGTCTGATTCTTGTAGGAGTCTGGAAGGAGGTCGCTTACTGTAGAAGCTCGGATAGAGACCGATTGCCATAGAAGTCCGGATGCAGACCGCTTATCGTAGAAGCTCGGATAAAGTCTGCTTGCAATAGGAGTTTGGAGTAGAAATCCGACTACTGGAGCCCATCCACTGTAGAAGTTCGTCTGAAATCCATCCACTGCAGAAGTTCGAATAGAATCCAGATCTTGTAGGAGTCTGGAAGGAGGTCGCTTACTATAGAAGCTCGGATGGAGATCGGTTGCTGTAGAAGTCCGGATGGAGACTGCTTATCGTAGAAGCTCGGATGAAGTCTGCTTGCAATAGAAGTTTGGAGTAGAAATTTGCTTACTGTAGAAGTCCTACTGCTGGAGAAGCCCGGACGTTGACGAAGTCCGAAAGAAGTTCGGAGTAAAGTCGATCGTGACAGGAGGAAGTCTAGAGGAGATTTGGAGAGTAGTCGATCACTGTAGAAAATCGACTGATAGTGAAGTCCAAAGAGCATTTGGCTTATCAGAGGAGTCCAGAGGGTACGATAGGAGTTCGTCCGTTGGAGAAATCTGGAGGATACTGTGGAAGGTCGACTGCTGGAGGAGTCCGGACGGTACTGTGGAAGCTCGGACAACCGGAGGAGTTCAAAAAGACACCGCACAAGGTCGGAAGCCGGAAGACTCCTAAGAGGGTTGGCCTCTTATGAACTTCGACTGGGGTTATTTTATACCCAATAAAACTTAATTTGTAAGTTTCTTAACCAATCCACATAGTTGTATCGATCAACATAGTTTTATTTATTGTATCATGAAGTGAAAATAAAGAAGCCATAATATAGACTTAAATCTACATAAAATAATAGTATAAGCAGACCACTCATGTTTGACAAGCATAACTAGATGAGAATTTTTAAAACTAGTTATATCTCTCACTATTTTATCAGATACCATAGCCCTCTCCTATGGTAAACGAAATATATTTTATATTTATCTTAGTGAAATTGAGATCCTAATTCCTCATAATGAACTTATGTTAACACAACAAACCCTTATGAGTTAATAAGTAGAAAATTCTTTCCAATTATATCTCATGTAATTCTCAATATTTTATCTTGGCCTCTAAAATATTATTAGCCTTATGTTAACACAATAAGCTATAATATTTTAGTTAAGTAAGACCCTTCATTTCAATACAATCAAAATCGAATATAATTGCCCTTGTGTTAGCATAACAAAGCAGTATATCCAAAATTGCCGTAAGCATCTTTTATGCACCAGGATTATGTTATATCAATCCTTATGACAAGCCTTATGGTAACAGAACAAACTAGCCATAGTTCATGATGTAACATTAACCTAGCATGAAGGAAGGCCCTTAGTAGTGTTTAAAATACTAAGCTACCTTCATTCAAGATTCGAACTAATCTAATTAATCAGGAAAGTGTTAAGATTGGTGGGGGTCCCCCCATTGCTTTTCTTAGACACCAATAAAATTGGCCAGATCAGCAATGGAACCAATTAAATAACCACCACACTTGAAACATTCCTTAGAAACCTATTAATTAATCGATTCAAGAAAATAGGTCAGCTTCAGTTCACAACACTACAACTTAATATAATTTTTATGAGGGCTTTAATGGTCTCAAACACATCCTAATTCAATCTATCATAAGAATGCACTATAATAGTTGTATCTTAATAATCATAATAACTAATTATGGCATCTTATCATATCTCTAAGATATGGAAGCAGAATCATACAATATGATTATGACTAAATATCTTAAGCATATCATATATGCATGAAGTTCTAATAATATGCATGAATATAAAACACTCTTTTCATGGTTCTTCTTCTTGGAACATCACAGTGGCACCCCTACACGCCATAAAAGTACCCTATTGAATAGGAAGAGAAGGTCTTTGAACCCTACTTGCTCTTATGACCGAACGACCTGGTAATGAACTTCAATTAGAGTACTAAGCTACTAAAAAAATTCTACACATACATCATGCATTTTATATTTAAAACATATCTCTAAGACATAATAGAGTTTGGATGTTCAATCGGGTTCAACTCTTGACCCGACTTGAACCAAATCAAAAGCTCATGCTTGATCACAATCAAGATAATAATTTAATATTTGATTATATAAATCAAGATAGTCTCTGATACCACTATTAGATTCCGATGGCACAGCAGAAGGGTTAGGTGTTTAAAATTTTCATTCAAAACACCCAATACACCGGAAGCCTTAATGCCCAAAAACTCTTGACTATAATAATCAAAGCATAATAAATATAAATTAGGATAAGAAGAATACCTATAGTGCTAATCTCAATTTTTATAAGGCATCCAAGTGTCCGCCCTCTAATGGTGATCCACACAGAAATTGAACCAAAGATAGCGCTCCTTCTTCACCTTGCTTCAAGAGTTCTAGCCCCTAGAACTCGATTAGCCTTGTACCAGTCAAGTTTCTTCAAAAATCTGACCTCACCCTCCTAGAACCTCCTCTGAACTTCTAATTCTCCTTCTTTAAGATCCTTACAACCCTTGTTAGGACCAGATAAGGCTTTGTTTTAAATCTCAAAGCCTTGTCCTAAAACTAAGATAGGTTGTAAGAAAGAAAGGAGAGAAACAGGAGAGAAATTGGAAACCCCTCTTCGATTCCTCAGATACCCAGTGCCCCGACCTATTTATAGCCACTAGAGGGAATCCAAAAGAGAGGGACATGCCTTATCCAAAAGGCATATCTGATCTAATTATCAGAGATAAGAGTTCCTTCAAGCAGAAGGACTCTTATCCATGATACGTCGATCAGCACCCTGGTCTGCGCACGTGCACCAAAGAAGGGATGTTTTCACATCCCTTCTCAAATCAGAAAAAATCTTCAAAAATCCACATGGGTTGGAGATTCAATCTGAAATCCAAAAATAAAAAATGGTGATAAAATTCTCACTAAAGAATGCTATCCTCGCACCTCTTCATGTGAGTGCTGATCACCATGCGTGCAGGCATCAGGACCGACTTATGGCATCCATGTGGCTTCCAGATAAGTCTGAAAAAATTCCAAAAAAATTATAAACATATATTATCAAATGTAGAATATTATCACCAAAAATAATTCTAATATAAAAGCATTTGATAGGAAGAAGGACTCACCAAATCATGGAGAGGTGCGATGCTTTTGCACATGCGTGCGAGATATCCTTCTTTTTCCAATTTTTTTCTCTTTCAAAAAAATTTTAAAAAAAATATATCTCATGCTTTGAGATATGTACCAGAGGATGAAAGGTGATGTGAGCTACCACACATAATTTTAATCCCATAAAAAATAATATTTTTTCTTCTACCCACGCCAATACTTGTACGCAGAATCTGTTTTGCACCAAGAGTCCACCACAACTTGGACTCTTCATAATTGGTGTTAACGTGGGATGTGGTGCCCCAAGTTGGGCTGCTTCTAGGTGATATGAGCTGACCCAAATGTCTACCAAATTGGGCTAGCTAATTAGTAAGGGATGGGACCAAATTGGTCTCCAAAGGAGCAAGAGTTTCCACACGTGTTAGCATGCTTACCAGAACCCTGATTGAATCCAAAATTCCAATCAATTTTTTTCAAAAGGGTCCTTGGCCAATATTCATATGTGTGTGACCCATTGGGTTCCACATCTAGCCAATAGTAGATTCAGGTATAAGTTGACCAAATTTAATTAGATTTCAATCTAATCGATTTTGGTCCAATCAGCTAACCCGAGTTCAATAATTAGAATCATTTCTAATTAGCAATCGAATTAAACTCTTTAATTCGATCAAAAATTTACAAGTCAAGATTGACATCTAGCAACATATCATGACTACCCAGAAGATGTAAAATTTGATGAAAATATCAAATCTATCTTTCAGTGGTAAATTACCGTGCAATTCAATCCTTCGATCATCCTTGCACCCTGAATATGTTCATGAGTATGGAATCATGTCAAACTCAAACACATATTCATATCAATTTTTAATTAACCAATAATGACTCCAATGAAGAAGAATTAGAAACTCTTTCTAATCTTTTTCCTATTTTTGGCCAAAAAACTTTTCTGAGTTATCTAAGATTGAGAATACACAAGATGCGATCTCCTCTTACTAGGAGTGATCAATTCCATATTGACCTACTCACAATCTTCATACACACTCCACCATATCCAGAACACCCCATACATATCTTAATGCCTTACCTGGGTATGAACCAAAATATGGGTTTATGTGCACAAGATTCCATGATGGTTTCAGGTCTAAGGATCACTTGCACAACTCTCACTTAGAGAACCATCTTTGACATTCAAATAAGGCTTCCATTAGATATTCTCTTTTATTGAGTCAATTCAGTGGACTCATTTCTCAAATGAGCATCCACATCCTTATATTAGTGTCTCACACAAGTGGCTAGTGAGATCTGCCACCCTCTCCATTGAGCATACATAGGATGTGTCAGTCTATCTGGAACATTGATCTCCGACTCAATGCTCCTACGACCAAGAATATTTAAGATTAGGATTTTAGGATTTTAGGTCTCACTAGCATGACCCATTCATGTCTCCTAAAACTATTATCCTAATCTTTGGGATTCATCATAATCTTAGATATATTAAGATGCAGCTAATATGATGAATCAATGCCTCAAATAATAAATATCATTTCATTAGTTGAAAAAGTTTAAAGAAAGTCTCATCGCAACACACTTACGATTGGCTTATAGGGTACTCTTTTTTCACATGAATGCACCAAACCTTGAATTCCAACAGTCTGTATATCCCACAAGTTTCAAGTCATATTCTCCATAAACAAGCCATTGGTCCTTAGTATTTCTCAAATACTTGATGATGGTTTTCACAACCTTTCACTGGTTCTCCTCTGGATCAGACTAATACCTACTCACTACCCCTAGTGAGTAGGCAACATCCGATCTCGTACATGTCATGACGTTCATAATGAATCTCACTGCTGAAGCATATAGAATCCTACTCATACGCTCCCTTTCTTGAGGGGTTGTCGGACAATCTCTCTACGAAAGAGAAATTTTATGGTCTATCGAAAGATAGCCTTTCTTGAAATTCTCCATGCTGAACTGCTTCAACATGGTATTGATGTATGTAGACTGGGATAATCCAAGCAACCTCTTCAATCTATCTCTATAGACTTCATCCCAAGGATATAGGATGCTTCTCCCATGTCCTTCATGGAGAACTGAGATGACAGCCAAATCTTTATTCTCTGTAATGCAGGGATGTCATTCTCGATTAAGAGAATGTGATCCACATACAAAATAAAAAATACAACTATAGAGATGTTTACCCATATGTAGATGCTGTTGGAAAGGGTGCAGGGTTTCATGCAAGAATTTCAAAATATTTTTGAGATATAACATAGTGGAACATGTAAATTAAACAATTTATTCTACAAATGCATGTAATCAAATTACTAAACCCTACAATTAGGACCTATAACATGTCATATTATATTTATAAATTAGAAAATAAAAGCTTTGGTATTGATCAAATCAATACCCTAGATCTAAAATAGTTTTAGATCTAAAATCTAGATCACATCTAGATATGAGAAGAGATCAGATCTCTTACCTTCATGCGGGTTGAAAACTTTATAATTATTTTTTTTATTACCTTTGGAGCCGCACATACGTCTGGCCTCTACAGGTGATCCATACAAGGCTGCATCAAAATCGGAGGTTCGTCAAACGAAGATCCGCTCGAAGTGCTAGCTTCTTGCAGATCCCTCCAGATGGTTAATCTAAAAAAAGTATTCTTCAAATCTCATGATATTCCATGAGATGAAGAATATGAGGAAGAATGAGGGAGAAGTCAAACCCTTTGACCTCCCTAAAATCAAAAATAATATGTAATAGAAAAAGGTCCTAAGAGAAGATAGATCTTCTCTTTAAGTACATCAACATTGATGTCCTGAGAACATCTCTATGCTAGGACATGAGGAGACCTTCTCCTCTAGATGTTTTCCAAACTTCTAGATCTTATGATATCTGATTTTTCTCATAGAAAAATCTCATGATTTATGGAGAGGAAGGGTTCTAAAAGAAACCTTAAGAGAAGCCTTTTCTTCTTCTTCTTCTCTCATCAAAACATGATCAGATCATGTCCAAAATTAGATCACCATGCTCCAACTCATTGGAACATAGATCCACCATGCCATCCCTCTTTCTCTCTCAGATTTTTATCACATAAAAATATAAAATAAAGAGAGAATAATCTAAAAAGAAAATAATAAGAGAAAACAATCTTCTCTTTACCTTTTGTTTCTACAAGATATCAACTTTTGATCTCTTGATTGAAGACTTTCCTCCAAGGATATTGGTGCCTCAAAACCACCCATGCTATCCTCTTTCTTCTCTAGTTTTTTCTATCTATTTTTCACCAATTTTTGACTGCCTATTTCATCTCATATGGGGCAGCAACTTTATATATGGCAGATTAGGTCAAAAGACTTAATCAACAAGGAGTCCATGGGGCGTCCAACTCTAGGATGCCCCTTACCTTATCTATTTCATGGAGAGCATGAAAATAACCTCAAAAGAGGTGACAAAAAGAAGGGATAAGGATGGAAGAAGTTGGCGCATGAGAGGAGAGAAGAGTCCTTGTGAAGAGGGACTCTTTCAAACAAAGGAGATAAACCTAAACCACTTTCCACAATTAACCAAATCTCTTTCCATATTGAACCAAATCAAATCTGATTCAAATCTTTAGAATAAATGGTGTGAGATAATATTTCCTAGACATGGATATCTCATAAAAATTATCTAGAATTAAATTAGTGGTGTGGGCTTGAAGTTTCTTAGGTGGCGCAAGGGAGGATTTGGAATCCTAGTCTAACTAGAATTCTTATGTAGATTAGGTCAAGCTCTTTGAACCCAATCTAAATTAATTGCAATCTAATTAATGGTGATCCTAGTGTAACTAGGTATCTAAATTAGATTAAATCATATTTAATTCTGATTTAAATCCTAACTTAATTAGGAATTAGGTGCATACAAGTCCTCATCGAACAGGAACTTGTTCTCCCTTGCAACTGGCTTATCCAATAAACCAATTAGACTAAATCTAATTAAATCTAAACTAATTCTAATTGAATTAAATTCAATTAGACTGGATCTCAGCCCAATTGCTCAATCAGATTGAGCCAATTAGCAATCCAATTGTTAATTGATTCTCCTGTAACACTTGCATTAGGTCAAACATCAATCACATTGATCGTTTAACCTTAGAATGATTCTCAATTATCGATTAACCAACTGATTAGGTTATATCTTCTTATGTGTGTGACCCTATAGGTTCGAACCTAAGCCAGTAGCACAGAAATCAATTTCTATACCAGTCGAAGTAACCACCTAGTAATGGTTCTCGATGTCCAGATAGGTGAATGTATGCAAAGAAACATCTAAGAACCCTGACCCATGGTTACCGTATAATTCATTCTTTTGATCAATAATGCTCAAGATGACATCGAGTATGCTGTCAACACTCATATAAGTCATCTCTATTGTATTTCAAAATTTTGTAAATCTCGTGACTCCTCACGAGGATTACCCAGGCCTCGGATTTGCTAAATTGAAACATAGCGAGACATTCTCTTCTTGAAGTTCATCAGGAGTAGTCAATTTTATCTTGACTCACACACTAACTTCACAAGTACTTGACTATACCCAAAAATCTTTCAAACCTATATTAAAAATACAGGTAGTCCAGCACCAAAGCACAGTGAGTTGCTTGCAAGTCACCGTGGTGATCTCAGGTCGAAGGGACACTTATACCCATTGGCCTTAGCTAACTACTTTTGATAATAGAGTATTACATTGGTCACGTTCAATGCAGATGTACTCCTACATCTCACCTGGATGCCATACCAGTATCTCCACACTACTTGGTTATGAGGACAATCAACGCATATGGCATACAGCGACCTACACTTAATAAGTTATCATCCTTGTTAATAACTTATCATTTGGTCGTGAGCAATTTAAGAACCATCCGATAAATCCTCCTTTATCGATTGATTGTAGTTCTAAAGACTTTATCATAATTTAGAAGTTCTTTTACAGAAGATAAAATTTTATAATGAACCTGCCAAATAACTATTATTATTAGATAATTCATATACTAACTTCAATCATCTACCACTTAGATGATTGACTTTAGAACATATTTTTCAATAACTCCCATTGTACTAAAGCAAATTAGAATGATATCAAATATCCTATCTTTCACTTGAGTTCGTAGAACTTCTTGGTTCTGAGGCCTTAGCAAATGGATCGATCAAGTTCTCCTTTTTCATCGATCTTCCAAAGATCGATGTCACCCTGATCTAAAATCAAAAGTGATAGCAATACAGAGTATGCTGGTACTTCGGTTCTTTAGCCAGATTTATGACTCCAGTGCTACGATAGGACTGAACCATCGGTGGAGAGTGCCACTCCCAACCTGCTAATGAAGCTCAACAACTACACAGCTTACATGGCAGCATCATATGCTATGATGTACTCTACATCACTAACTTAATAGACTAAAGTATCCTGCTTGAAACCTTTCCAGCAGATTGCTCCTACAATTAGGGTATGATCCGAAACTTTCTTCTTGTTATCTTGATCTGACTGAAATCGAAATATCCATATGTTTAAAGTCAGTATTTTCATATTTGAGTCACTGGACCTTAGTATTTTCCAAATACTTAAGGATTGTCAATACAATCTTCCAGTGGTTGTTACTTAGATCAGACTGGTATCTGCTCACTACCATTAGTGAGTATACCATATTTGGTCTTGAATATGGAGAAATTAGATGACACCAAAACCTTTATTCTTTGCAATGCTGAAATACCATTCCTGATTAAGAGAATTTCATCCACAGACAAACATGGAATAACACTACAGAATATTTTGCCTACTTATAAATGCAGGGTTCCTCTTTGTTCATAACAAAGACTTATGTTCAAAACATATGTTCCAACTCTGGGATAATAGCGAAACGAGCTTTATAGGTCTCCACCTTCCTGTCTGCGCTACTTTGATCCTTTTGAAAAATTATTCACACCCAATGGGTTTTATCCCTTCAGGTCAATCATCTAGTGTCCATATACTATTGATTTTCATGGACTTCAATTTGGATTTAATGACTCCAAGCCATTTCTCAGAGTTAGACCATTGAATTGCATCCCTATAGGTGATCAGATCCTTGTTAATCTCATCGAGCTCAACAGGATCACCGTCCCAGACCTAGACATTGAAGTGTCTGTCCGACTAATGCGATACTCTACCAGATCTCCTTAAAGGTGTTACTTTAATGGGCTTCGAGTTTGATCTAATCAAATCCAATTTGTAGGTTTATTAGATTATGTCGGTTCATTTTTTTATCAGTCAAACTTTCAAGTTCAACTTGATAGGCATCAGTTCCTTCTCTAAGAAACTTCTTTCCAAAAAGAATGCCCTACTGCTGATGAGCATCTTATGTTCTTCAGCATGATAGAATTAGTAACCCTTAAACACCTATTGGGTCAAGAACCAAGTTTATCTGTATGCATATCTTTGACATAGGCCGATCAATTCCAAATCTAAAGGTGAGAGAGTCTAGGTCTATGCCCATCCATATCTTATATGGAATCTGCACAACAAACTTACTCAGTATATTTTTAGAGTAAAACAGGTAATCACACAAGAGCACAATCCTGAAACAGGTAGAGAAGTGAACCTTATCGTGGATTGAACCATGTCTAACAAAGTTCAACTTCTCCCTTCAGATACACTATGTTTCGAAAAGGAATCCACTAAGAGAGAATCCAATTCTCTCCTAGATATGTCATAAATTTACTGGATAAGTATTCACCTTCTCGATCTGATCGAAGAGTTCTAACACCTTATCCAGTTTGTTTCAATCTTTCATTATTGAATCATTTGAATATTTCAAATGATTCAGGCCAGACGCATCCATGCCCAGATAGGTTATCTGTAATGAAATATTAATATCTTCCTCTAGCATTTAAGTTCACAGGTCCACATACATCACTATGTATGAGACTTAGAACTTTATCAACTCCACTTTTTTTATTAAAAGGTGACTTTGTCATCTTTTTAAGAAGACAAGACTCACAGGCTATCAATGATTCATAATCATTGATGTCGAGGTTTCCTCCGAAGCTAATCCGTTTATCCTGTTCTTATCAAGGTGACTAAGCCAAAGATAGACATCCATGATATTATCTAACTTGGTGTGTACATTACACTTAATAGGCTGTGTAAAAGTTAAATATCATTTTCTTATTGTCTATGTGTTATTGTAATATTATTCATAATAATATCACAATAATCTTTCTTTATTAATGAATGATGATCATCTTTGGTCAAAAGGCCAATAAAGATTACATTCATTATAAACAATGGACAATAGTAACAATTACTCTAAATGACAATATTTGAAAATAAGCTCTACAATTTTTAAAGTTAGGATTGGAATAAGACTTCCATCCCTAACATTCAAGAATTTCTCATCATTTTCAAACATTCCACTTACTTGTAGTCCTAGCAATAAATTGCATAAGACCATCGGTATCTAATACCTAGGTAGTAGAATTTCATAGAGAAACTTTAAGGTATTATTATATAACATCCTTGATGAGCAACTCTTACTTCTTTCTCTTGTTCAGCCTGTTATGGTCAAGGAAAGCAAGACAATTCTTCTTCCTATGACCCTACTTCTAACAGTAGAAGCAACATGCCTGATTTAGATCGATTTTGGACTAATTATTTTGACTGGACTAAGAAGCCCCAATATGAACCTATTCATACGGCTGAACCAAATTTAACTTTCGATACTACTTAACGAAGTTGGGTCCCATAAGTCATCACTGTCTAACAGCGATTGGAGCAATTAAGGTTTAGCCTTATTTTGAGAAAAGAGAACAATGATCTAATGTATATGAATTATTTTAAACCTAGAGATTTGCACTTTAGTCTCAAGGTTCTCCCACTATTTTATTCAAATTGCTAGCCTCTACCTCCAATTCGAGAATTACTTTAATTTTCTAGTAGGTACTAGAATCCACAAAGACTGCACACAAGCCCGACTTTGGTCGGCCAACCCATCTGCATCTACGGGTAGGTTCATTAACCAATTATTTCTCCAAACAACTTCTAGTAATTTAATTTTACCCCAAAAACCTAATCAATAGGCTTTGGCCTCTACTGTAAGGATTCAGTTAGGTCCAACCATTAACATGACCATACTTGGTGCATCTAACCAACAAATAATTAAGCCTAACTTTGGTTGGCCAACCTAACCCCCATTAGAGAGACATTTCTAAGTCATCATATGATGAATGATAATTCCATTAGTCAACAAGCACCAGGCCTTTGGGTCTGCAATGATTATTGAGTTAATGGACCCATTATCAAACACCTTAATGGAAGGCTATGACTCAGTTATCTCCATAACTTTATCATTTTAAGGACCTAGTAATTTTAGAAGATTTAAAATTATTAATGATTTAAAGATAGAAAGGGCATGGATCAATTTGCTCCCACTGACTTCACCAAGTCAAGTCCTCCCACTGACTTCTCAAGTCATTAACAAGGACTAGGATCAAATTTGGTCCATGGGCACTTAGATCAGTCTCACTAATTTCTTATATGACATAGGTTAGCACGAATCAATGAGCAACCAAATCAAGATCTAATTAACCACATTGGTCAGGTAAGTATGATCAGTGGGAGGGTCTGCCAAAGCTTGCCTTAGACACCATAAGAAATGGCTAGATAAGCGGGCTCCCAATTAAAAATCACTAGTCAGGTTTACCTTAGACACCAACTGGTTTATCAGTTTTGATTTGGTCTGCCTAAATACTCAGGCTCAGCCGCTAAGCCATGATCCATGTCCATTTGTTAGATATATGGACTTTGATCAACTACAACTATTAAAGTGATCTATAAAAATGACCTAATCCTAGTTAACTTTTAATTAGATTTAATCAATTTCTTAACTTAGTCCATATTTAATCTAACCCTAGGTCTAACCCAGTTAATGACCTGATCAAGGCTAATCCATTACCCTTTAACCCATGTTTTATGAAATTATTTTAGGATCTTTAAATCACAAACCTAGATCCTAAACAATCACTTAATTCTTTTAATTAAGTTCATGGCTGAGGGTTGGGGTTCGACATTTTGAAAACCATTTTCAACTTTTAAAAGATTTAATATAATTTAGTGTTGTTTTACTAAATAGGTCGACTCATTTCAAAAATGGGTCGGCTTATTTCACTAACAAACACTAACAATTAAAATCAGTCAGAAAAATAATTGAGCCAACTTTTCAGTTAAGCTGGATTGCTGGTCGAGCTGGCCCGATAAGCAAACAGAACCTTCACAAGATCTTGTTCTTGGCTGATTTTAATCTATATACATTACATAAAATTTTATGAAATGAAATAGATCTAATCTAAAATATTTATGACAAGATTTATTTAAATTCTTTTAAATTTTCTAGATTGCAACGTACCAGGATAATCTTTGCACTGTAAGGGATAAATGTTATAGCAGGACAACCTACAGTCCGTGCGATCATTATTTTATCTTTTAAATTTATTTTAACATAATAATGAATATGTTATAAAAGAACCTGGCTTTGATACCACTGTTGGAAAGGATGTAGGGTTTCATGCATGAATTTTAAAATATTTTTGAGATATAACGCAGTGAAACATGTAAATTAAATAATTTACTCTACAAATGCATGTAATCAAATTACTAAACCCTACAATTAGGATCTATAACATGTCATATTATATTTATAAATCAAAAAATAAATGTTTTGGTATGGATCAAATCAATACCCTAAATCTAAAATAATTTTAGATCCAAAACCTAGATCACATCTAGATAAGAGAAGAGATCAGATCTCTTATCTTCATACGGGTCGAGAACTTCATGGTTGATTTTGTTTGTTGTCTTTGGAGATGCACATGCGTCTGGCCTCTATAGGTGATCCACACAAGGCTGCAACAAAATCGAAGGTTCGTCGAATGAAGATCCACTCGAAGTGCTAGCTTTTTGCAGATCCCTTCGAATGGTTAATCTAAAAAAAATATTCTTTGAATCTCTTGGATATTCCATGAGATGAAGAATATGAGGAGGAATGAGGAAGAAGTCAAATCCTTTGACCTCTCTAAAATCAGAAATAATATGTAATAGAAAAGGTCCTAAGAGAAGACAGATCTTCTCTTTCAGTACATCAATGATTGATGTCCTGAGAACATCTCTATGCTAGGACATGAGGAGACCTTCTCCTCTAAATATTTCCCAAACTTTCAGATCTTATGTTATCTAATTTTTCTTATAGAAAAATCTTATGATTTATGGAGAAGAAGGATTCTAAAAGAAACCTTAAGAGAAGACCTTCTTTTCTTCTTCTTCTCTCATCAGAACATGATCAGATCATGTCCAAGATTAGATGACAATGCTCCAACTCATTAGAGCATAGATCCACCACACCATCCCTCTTTCTCTCTCAAATTTTTATTATATAAAAATATAAAATAAAGAGAGAATAATCTGAAAAGAAAATAATAAGAGAAAACAATATTCTCTCTTACCTTTTGTTTCTACAAGACATCAACTTTTGATCTCTTGATTGAAGACTCTCCTCCAAGGATATTGGTGCCTCAAAACCACCCATGCCATCCTCTTTCTTCTCTAGTTTTTTCTATCTATTTTTCACCAATTTTTGACTGCCTATTTCATCTCATATGGGGCGGCAACTTTATATATGGCAGATTAGGTCAAAAGACCTAATCAACAAGGAGTCCATGGGGCGTCCAACTCTTGGACGCCCCTTAACTTATCTATTTCATGGAGAGCATGAAAATAACCTCAAAAGGGGTGAAGAAAAGAAGGGATAAGGATGGAGGAAGTTGGCATATGAGAGGAGGGAAGAGTCCTTGTGAAGACGACTCTTTCAAACAAAGGAGATAAACCTAAACCTTTCCATAATTAACCAAATCTCTTTCCATATTAAACCAAATCAAATCTAATTCAAATATCTAGAATAAGTGGTGTGAGATAATATTTTTTAGATGTGGATATCTCATAAAAATTATCTGGAATTAAATTAGTGGCGTGGGCTTGAAGTTTCTTAGGTGGCGCAAGGGAGGATTTGGAATCCTAGTCTAACTAAGATTCCTATGTAGATTAGGTCAAGCTCTTTGAACCCAATCCAAATTAATTGTAACCTAATTATTGGTGATTCTAGTCCAACTAAAAGTCTAATTAAATCAGATTAAACTATATTTAATTCTGATTTAAATCCTAACTTAATTAGAAATTAGGTGCATACAAGTCCTAGTCGAACAGGGACTTGTTCTCTCTTGCAATTGGCTTATCCAATAAACCAATTAGACTTAATCTAATTAAATCTAAATTAATTTTAATTGAATCAAATTCAATTAGACTTGATCTCAGCCTAATTCTCAATCAGATTGAGCCAATTAGCAATCCAATTGCTAATTGATCCTCCTGCAACACTTGCATTAGGTGAAACATCAATCACATTGATCGTTTAACCTTAGAACGATTCTCAATCATCGATTAATCATCTAATTAGGTTACAACCTCTTATGTGTGTGACCCCATAGATTTTAACCTAAGCCAGTAGCATAGAAACCAATTCCTGTACCAATTGAAGTAACCACCTAGCAATGGTTCCCGACGTCCAGATAGGTCGAATATATGCAAAGCAACATTCTAAGAATCCTGACCCATGGTTATCGTATAATTCATATTTTTGATCAATAATGCTCAAGATGACTTCAAGTATGCTGTCAACACTCATATAAGTCATCTCTATTGTATCTCAAAATTTTACAAATCTCGTGACTCCTCACGAGGATTACCCAGGCCTAGGTTTTGCTAAATTGAAACACAGCGAGACATTCTCTTCTTGAAGTTAATCAGGAGTGGTCAATCTCATCTTGACTCACACACTGACTTCAGAAGTACTTGACTGTATCCAAAAATCTTTCGATCCTATATTAAAAATACAGGCAGTCCGGCACCAAAGCATAGTGAGTTGCTTGCAAGTCACCGTGGTGATCTCAGGTCAGAGGGACACTTATACCCATTGCCCTCAGCTAACTACTCTTGATAGTAGAGTGTTACATTGATCATGTTCAATGCAGATGTACTCCTACATCTCACCTGGATGCCATACCAATGTCTCCACACCACTTGGTTACGAGGACAACCAATGCATATGGCATACAGCGATCTACACTTGATAAGTTATCGTCTTTGTTAATAACTTATCATTTCATCGTGAATAATTTAAGAACTATCCAATAAATCCTTCTTTATCAATTGATTGTAGTTCTAAGGACTTCATCATAATTTAGGAGTTCTTTTAAGGAAGATTGAACTTTGATGATGAACCTGCCAAATAACTATTATTATTAGATAATTCATATACTAATTTCAATCATCTACCACTTAAATCATTGGTTTTAGGACACATTTTCCAACAGATGCTGGGTTCTTCTCCATTCTTAATGAAGTCATATATTCTGATCATCTTAGCAAATGCATGTTCCAACTCCTGGATGCCTGCTTCAATTCATAAATAGATCTTTTAAGCTTGTGTACCTTAGACTCATCTAGGGATGTGAACCCTTAAGGTTGTATCATATACACCTCTTCTTCCAGTTCTCTATTTAAAAAAGTCATTTTCACATCCATTTGCTAGATCTCATAGTCTAGATATGCCACTGTCATAAGCATAATTCAAATAAATTTGAGAATTGCCATAAGAGAAAATATCTCGTCATAGTCAATTGAAGGAAAAGTTGAGCAGTTCTATGCATGCAATTTAAAATTTTTCACAGTGGATCATCTGAGATTAAACATTTTAATCTAATTTTTATGCATAAGATCTAATCTAGACTATCATACCAAGATCTATGATATGATCTAATATGACATAAAGATCTAAAAATAAAAATTAGCATCGATCATATCGATGCTCTACATTAAATCTAACCCTTAGATCTAATAAAAACTGATGTAACAAGTTCAGAAACCATTACTGAACTGTAGTCTGCTGATCTCTACTAGTTTATCACATGGATAGATACTCTTTCAGGTTGCTCGTAGTTGCACAAAGGTGTTTGACCTCTACAGATTGTCCACATGAAGATCAATTGCAGATCAGGCTCCTCGGGAGTGCTAGCTTGCAAGGATCTTGAAGGCTGATCTTTCTCTTCTTCTTTTGATCTCTTGGATCTCCGAAGGAGAAGAAGAATTTATGGAGAAAGGGGAGAGAGGAGGGAGCTCTGGTAGAGAAACAAAAATCATTAGGAACACATATGGGGCATCAACTATTGGACCCCTCCTTTTTAGAGATGGGCATCAGGGTTTTGGTCAAGAAGAGGGGCACCAAAGACTCCACGCCACACCCAATTATGGCATCCCAAAATTTTCAAAAATAGATGATGGTATGAGAAAGAAATCTAAACTTTCTCAAGCCCACAAATTCTTCAAAGAAATTAAGAAAAAAATCTCTTGGCCCACCCTTCTTTCCAAACATAATGGATCTCTTTCCTTCTTATCTCTTTATCTCTAATTCGGATTGCATTCAAATTAGGCAGGAGATAAAGACCATGACTCATCATGCATGTCGCCCAACCAATCTGTGCCCTCTCTCTTCATGCCCAAAAATCACATGCCAAAATCCTTTTGGTGTTGAGAAGAAGAGGTGGGTCCAAGGTGGCACAAGGGAGAGAGATGGAGTTCCAACTGGCTGAGACTCTTTATTTCTAATTTCATTCTAAATCAAATCAAATCTGATTTAAAACCAATGATAGGAATGAACCTAATCTAATTAGAAATCCAATCATCTCAATAAATTCCTAACCCAATTAGAAATTTACTGAACCCAAATTCTAATCAAATCAGAAACAAATTTCTCTTGCAATTAGGCTTGATCAAATCAAAATCAATCTAAGTCAAACTAAATCAATTCAATCAGACTTGATCCAAAGCTTTTTGCTCAACCAAGTTGAGTCAATTAAAAATCCAATTGCTAATAAATCCTTATTAATAGTAAAGTTTCAATCCAATGGGACTCTCCTCCAGAGTCTCAGTTCCTGTGGGACTCTTCACTAGAGTCACAATCCAATTGGACTCTTCAGCCATCTGATCAGACCGAATCTTCTAATGTGTATGACCTCATAGGTTTAAACCTAAGCCAGTAGCATAAAAATAAATTTCTATACTAATCAATGTAACCATCTAGCAATGAGACTCGACGTCTAGATAGGTCGAAAGATTGTAAAACAATATTCTAGAACCTACTGACGTATAGTTACAGTATAATTCATCCCTTTGATCCTAATGCTCAAAGTGACCTAGGATTTGATTGTCAACCCTAATATAGTCAACCACATTATATTTCAACCTTTCAAATTCATCATGTTGCCCAGCTATGTAACCCAAGAAGGGGGGGTGAATTGGGTTTCTAAAAATTTGAACTTAACTTGCAACTTATGAAGAATATTTAACAATAGCAAGATAAGTAAGGAGAGTGTAATTGATGCACGGGTAATGGTTGGATGCAAGAATGCAAGAGAATAAAGAAGTTTAGAAAAAGGGCAATTAAGCACAACACAAACAAGAGGATTTATAGTGGTTCGGTGCTAACCTTGCACCTACATCCACTCCCCAAGCTCTTACTTGAGAATTTTAATCCACTAAATTGTATTCAACCTGAATACACTCATCGGAACCTCCGACTCTAGCTATCCCAAGCTAGACCACTTATTTTTCGGTACAAGCCAACCCAATACAATTCGATTCAAGATTCGGATCAACCTTCCCACATTTTGAAATCCTTCCAAAATAAAAAATAATGACTCAAAGAGAGTATTACAGTTAACAGCACAGAAATACAAAAGAAGCTCCTTTAATGAGCGAATAAGGCATTAAATACACTTTACACAATTTGAAGGAAGCTCTTTCTGATTTTCTCAAGGTAGTTGGAGACTTGAATGAGCACTTGAGGAGTTGGTGAACTTGAATTAAAAGCTTCTTGAATGCTTTAAGTGGCCTCTTGCTTAGGGTTGAAAAGAATGCTTGAAGAAGCTTTTTCAAAATTTTTCTTCTGTTCTTCTTATATTTGATTTCCTCCTTTAAGTCCTTTATATAACCTCAAATAATGATGGAGAGTAATCTGGGCTAAAATAGAGCCGTTAGAACATATTAAATGAGCATTAAATATAATTGAAATGGGTTAAAAACTAGCCGTTGTGAAACTTTTCTGTCACAGGGTTCGACTCATAGGGTCGACTCATGCTCATGGGTCGACTCATAGGGTCGGCCTCTGTGGAACAGAACAGAAAATGACTGTTCTATAATTTTGGCCTGCAAAGCAGCCGAGGTCGACTCATAGGGTCGACTCATGCCAAGAGGTCGACTCACAAAGAGTGCCAGCCAAAATTTTAGCATGTCGTTCAGCCCTTTAAGCCATGAGTCGACTCATGGGGTCGACTCAAAAATAAAAACCTGATTTTCTTATAAAATATACTTCTAAAAATATTAAAATTTTCTTCAATAGATTGTACATCTTTAGTTCTTGCTCTTGAGGCTTCTGAATCAGGTCTTGAGAAAATTACGATTTTGCTCCTGAAATGCAATAAGTCTTTTTCCAAGCCAAGATCATTAGTAATCTCCTCAAATACTTTGTGATCATCAAAATCAATTCAAAGAGCAACAATCTCCCCCTTTTTGATGATGACAAAATATTTGAACAAAAGCATATAGAAAGCATTGAACATGAATTTTAAATTTATGATGATGCATCACTTAGATATTATAGCCAAGTATTGTAACGAAATGCATCATAAGCAGTTTGAAGACAAATTTGAAATTTGCTAAAAATTTAAAATTTATTTATAAGTTCATTTGCTTGGAAAAAAAAAACATGTGACATAACAATTTATTTAATGTTCAATCTTTATTGCTCTTATTGCTCAACCTCAATCTCGATGCTCTACTCCCCCTTTTTGACAGCATCAATTAAGATTCTTTACTTTCTCCTTTTCTTGAATATATTTTCTCTATTCCTTCTTTTTGATGGGATCAATTTTATATTTTTAGCTTTTTTCTTTATTGCTTATTGTTTTACTCTCCCTCAATATAGCAATTGTAAAAAAATATATCAATTTGCTCATTGAAAAGATATTGCTATTCAAATATTTCAGAATTTAAAAGTAACTTCATTTGATCAGAGATATTCATTGAAAGTTAAAGTATATATATATATATATATATATATATATATATATATATATATATATATATATATATATATATATATATATCTAAAGGATGAGTGAGTACAAAGATGTTTCAATACATAAATGTTGACTTAGAGTACAAAAGACATGGATAAAACTATCCAAGAGTTAATTGAAAGAATATGCCCTACAAGCCAATCGAAATTTATATTTTGATGGATTTTCCTTGTAATCTTTCAGACTTATGTATTGACTCTTTAAATAATAAAAGGCATTTTCATCATATGTTGCATCTTACTTTAGTAATGATTATGATGAACTCCATAAATCAGAAAAATGGGTTTAGGGTTATGATGAGATCATACCTATGAGACCTAAAATCCTAAAAATCTTGATTTAGAATATTCCTAGTCATAGGAGCATTGAGTAGGAGATCAATTTCCGGATAGATTAGCACTTTCTATGTATGCTCGATGAGAGGGTGGCAGATCTCATATGCCACTTGTGTGAGACACTAATACAAGAAAGTGGGTGCTCATTAGAGAATGAGTTTACTGAATCGATCACTCCTGTACGGGGTGTTCTAGATATGGTAGAATTGTATGGAGGTTGTGAGTAGGTCAACATGGAATCGATCACTCCTGGTAAGAGGAAATCGCATCCTACTTGTTCTGATCGATTGATGATTCAGGAAGCCTTTGATCAAAGCAAAATAAAAATTAAAAAGAGTTTCTAATATTTTATTAATTGAATCATCATATAAGATTGAGAGAAATATGAGTATGATATTGAATTTGACATCATTCCATATCCAGAGTCATATTCGGGGTGCAGGGAGATCGCAGGATCAAATTGCACGATAACTTTCCACTGAAGGGTATTTTTGATATTTCTATCAAAAATTTCATATCTTCTAGGTAGACATGATACGTTGCTAGACGTCAATCTTGTCTTATGGGTTTGATCAAATTAAAGAGTTTAATTCAATCATCAATTAGAAAGAGTTCTAATTGCTGAAATCGGGTTAGCTCGATTGGATCTAGATCGGTTAGATTAAATTCTAATCAAATCAAATTGACTTGAACTCAGACCTATTACTGGCTAGATGTGGAACCCAATGGGTCACACACAAAGGATATTGATCAGGGGTCTAATTGGATTATATCATGTTTGCAAAATTGACATGCTAGCACATGTTGCAAAAAACTAGCTCCTTGTTTCGAATCGGGTTTAAAATTGATTCCAGATTGGGCTAATTAAAGCCAAATTAATTCAAATAATTTTTGGATTTGAGTTGGTTCAGCCTTTGCTACATGTACCAAAACTTTGGACCAGAACCAATTATCCATGAGTCAAGAATTTTTCTTGTGCATGGGTGCAGTTTTTGTGTGCAGAAACAGTTTTCGCATCCCATGAGATAGGAGCCTCATCCTTGAGCTTATCCTATGTTCCATAATAAAATAAATTTTTGGATGATTCCTAACTTTATTTTGAGCATTATAAATTTTTTTAAGTTAAAATTCCTTCTGGTTTAATTATGGAAATTTGTTGAATTTGGAAATCCTGTCAGCCTGATCCATGCGCCTGACCAAGAGTCCAACTTATGAAGGACTCTAACCCATTTGTCATGCCACTATTTAATCTTGAATTTATGTTATATATGATTGTTAATCATCAAAAGATACTAGTTTAAGGGTTTAATATTTAAGATTTTTTTATTAAAATTTTGAAATCCATTATGTTTCCACTGTGCATGCCCACTCTGAAACCCTACAGTGGTATTAGAGCCGGCCTTGTTTGGTTCAATTATATATACATAATATTTATGTGATCCATAGTATGATTTATACTATAAAATGATTTATGCTTTCATATGATGATATGAAATAATACATATATCATTCACCACTTCATCATCTTGACATAAGGTTGTCCTAGCATAACGGGATTATGCTGCAAGGTTGTCCTAGGATGATGAATGTCCATATGTTACACTTGCATATGTAGAAAATTTTAATGTTGATACATAAATGGGTATTATGTAGTTAGAATGTGCATGAGACCAAATAAAAGCCCTCATTAGAAAATTATATTAAGTGGTAGTGATATGCAACTATGGGTTAACTAATTCTTGATCAATTGATCAATTGGTGTCTAGGAAAGTGCTATAGGTGGTTTTTTAATTGATTTCATTGTCTGACCTGATCAATTTATTGGTGTCTAAGGAAAGCAATGGAAGGACCCCCACCTTACTTACCTGGCCAATTTGATTAAGCGATCTTGATATTGAAAAATTCTAATATTGAAAATACTATTAAGGGCCTTCCTTCATGCTAGGTTAATGTTACATCATGAACTATGGCTAGTTTGTTGTGTTAACATGAGGCTTGTCATAAGGATTGATATAACATAATCCTGGTGCATAGAAGATGCTTATGGCAATTTTGAATATACTGCTTTGTTGTGTTAACACAAGGGCAGTTATATTAGAATTTAACTGTATTGAAATGAAGGGTCTAACTTAACTAAAATATTATAGCTTGTTGTGTTAATACAAGGCTAATAATATTTTAGAGGCCAAGATATAATATTGAAAATTGCATGAGATGCAATTGGAAAGAGTTTCCTACCTATGAACTCATAAGGGTTTATTGTGTTAACACAAGATCATTATGAGGAATTAGGATCTCAATCCTATTAAGATAAATATAACATATGTCTCGTTCATCATAGTAGAGGGTTATGATGTTCGATAAAATAGTGGAAGGTACAATTAAATCTAAAGATCTTATTTAATTGTATGAGTTAATATGAGTTGTTTGCTTATGTAATATTCTTTAATTATTGTACATTAAATTCTACAAATGGCATCTTTACTATCATTGTGAGATATTTTAGATTCCAACAAGTTGACCGGTCCCAATTATGTGGACTGGTTGAGAAATTTAAAGATCATACTCACTCAGGAGAAACTCTCCTATATTCTTGACATCCCTGAACCATAAGAGGTTGGGAATGATGCCACAGAAGAGGAGGTATCCACATACAGGATGTGGAAGAATGACAGTTTGACTGTCAAGTGCATCATATTGGCCTTTATGAGCAATGAGTTGCAGAGGCAGCATGAGAGCATGGATACTCAATCCATACTCCTCAATCTTAAAGAGTTGTATGGAGAACAGAGTAGAACTGCTAGATATGAGATATCTAAGCAGTTATTCCGTGCTAGAATGACTGAGGGATCATCCATACAAGATCATGTCCTGAAGGTCATTGATCTGATCACTAGATTGGGTCAACTTGGTTTTGTGATGGATGGAGAATTAAGTCAGGATTTGATCCTGCAATCTCTTCCTGAGTCATTCGCTCAGTTTATTGTGAACTATCATATGAACAAACTGAATACCTCCTTACCTGAGTTGTTAAATATGCTTAAGACAGCTGAGAGCCATATTAAGAAAGAAAAGGCTTCACTTCTTCTTGTGGGTAAAACCTCTAAGAAGAAGTCATGTTTTAAGGGTTCAAAGAAAGCACTGAATCCTAAGGGTGGCAAGATGAAGAAGAAGGGGAAGAAAGTCTCCGGACAGGGTACCTGCTTTCACTGCGGCAAGGTAGGACACTGGAAAAGAAATTGCAAATTATATCTTGCAACTATAAAGGCAGGTGCAAGCGATGCACCAAAAGGAATGTATGAGATACATATAATTTTGTCATTAAGTTCTTCCAATTCAGACTCTTGGGTATTGGATACTGCCTGCGGTTCTCATATCTGCAAGTCGTTGCAGGGGCTGCAGAATATTAGAGTGCTGAAGAAGGGTGACTTCGAGCTCTACGGTGCTGGAGGAGAGTCAATCCAAGTAGAGGCTGTAGGGACATATATGTTAAAATTACCTTCTGGAAAGATCTTACAGCTAGAAAACTGTTATTATATACCTAAGATCATTAGAAATATTATTTCTGTATCGTTACTATTGCAACGAGGTTATGAAATAAATGGAAAGAGCAATAGTTGCTCAATTTCTTTTTCTAATGAAATTATCTGTCATGGCGTTATTAATAATGGTCTTCTAATTCTATCTAATGATAATATTTTCCATATTAATGAAAGCAAAAAGTGAAAGAGAGAAGAGTTGAATAATACTTTACTTTGGCATTGTCGACTTGGTCATATAAGTGAGACAAGGATTAACAAGTTATACAAAGAAGAGTTCTTTAATTCTTATGATTATGAATCATTAGGTACTTGTGAATCTTGTCTTATGGGAAAAATGACTAAGACTCCATTTAGTGGACATGGAGAAAGGACAAGTGAGTTATTAGGACTTGTACATACTGATGTATGTGGTGAAGGAACCAGATCTAGGGTTTCAGGGTTAGATCTTGAAACTTTTTCAAGATCATACAGCAGAAGACTAAAATAAATCAAAATTTATTTTTTAAAATCAAAAAATTCTAGATCTAAGATCTTATTACATGATTATTACATAGCATTAAATCAGAAATTAAAATATATAAATATAGCATGAACTACATGTTGATCATATCAACATGTTTCTATACTACATCTAATGTATGTATTAAACAATAGATCAGATCTATTACCTTGCAAGTTAGATGTTCTAACCCTATTGATCTGGGCTTGAGGATGATGTTGCAAGCCGCACATGCATTCGGCCTCTAGGAGTCGTCCACACGAGTCCATGAATCTCGATCAGAAGTCCTGCTTCAGAAAATCAGCACAGTATGCTAGTACTGCGCTAATCCTTCTTTGATGGTTGATCAGGTGCCTCCTTCTTCTTGATTTGGACTTTTCAAAGATGGAAAGTAGAAGGAGGAGTTTCAGATCTGAGACACTCTCAGAAAACTCAAGATGGAGGGAGGGAGGAAAGATATGAAAATAAAAACCTTAGAAGAAGACCCTCTTCTTCTTCACGTTTTTCTCTCTAGACACCCAAACTTGCGTCTTTTATATCTCCATGACCCAAAGGTCTTTCTCTCTGATTTTTGGATGGCACAAAGGTCTCTCAAATCTCTATCTTCTCCTAAAATTTACAAAGAAACTCATTTTATACAGAGAGATATGATAGAGTCCTTGTCTAGGTCAAATACCTAGTCAAGGCTTATCCAAACATGGCAAGTTAAGGGGTGCCCAACTCTTGAGCACCTCCTCCATATTTTCATGCATGGATTACCAGAAAAGGGTGCACAATGTGTACCCTAAAACCATAAAAATTCCAAAAAAAAATTGGATAAATTCGGTGCAAAATTGAAAGAGTTTTGGATTTCTAAAACTCTATCTCCTAGAATTCGAAATCCAAACTATTCCTTTTTGATTTGATCCAAACCACCTTCCATGTAAGAAAGAAGAGAGGAAACCTTTTGTGAACGTGGGAGAGATCAGGGAGAGGGCTTTTGTCACACAAAATAAGTGGAGATTGGCGTTGAATAAGAGAGAGGGCATGGAGAAGGATTATGTGGCGCAAGGTGGAATCCTAGTCTTACTAGGATTCTGTCTTATGACTTGTTTTAATTTGGTTTCCCAAACCAAATCAAATCAAAATTAGATCAACCCAATTAAAATAGGTTTTAACCCAATTAAGAACCTAATTTAATCAAATTAAATTAAATTTAAATCTGATTTAATTTTCTAATCAAATTAAAAATTAGATTGACCCAAGTCCTAGTTGAACTAGGACTAGTTTTTCCTTGCACTTGGCTTATCCAATAAACCAATTGAACTTGATTCAATCAAGCCCAAACTAAATCTAATTAAATCATATTTAATTAGACTTAATTTCAGCCCATTGGCTTAATCAAATTAGCCAATTAGCAATCAAATTGCTAATCAATCCTCCTGCAATACTTGCACTGGGTTAAATGTCAATCGTATTGATCATTTAACTCCAGAACGATTCTTAATCGTTGATCAACCATCCGATCGGATCATGAACTCTAATGTGTGTGACCTCATAGGTCGAACCTAAGCCGGTAGCATAGGAACAAATTCTTATACCAATCGAAGTGACTATCTAGCAATGGTACCCGACGATCGGATAGGTCGAATGTGTAGAACAACATCCTTAGAATCCATGCGGATATAGTTTTCATATAATTCATCCTCTTGACCAAAATGATCATAGGACATCCCAGAGTTCAACTGTCAACTCTGATCAGGTTGTCCATATTGTATTTCAAAATATCAAATCCATCTGATGGATTACCCTAGCTAAGGTTTTGCTAAATTGAAATACAGCGACTCATTCTTCTCCAACTCTTGGAGTGGTCAATCCCATCTCGATCACACTCTGACTTCGCAAGTACTTGACTGTGCCCAGAAGCCTTCCATCCCTGAATTAGAAATTCAGTTAGTCCAGTACCAAAGCACAGTGAGTTGCTGCAAGTCACTGAGGCGATCTTAAGTCTAAGGGATACTTATACCTATATCCCATCAGAGACATTCTCGACAGCAGAATGCTCTGGAGTTGGTCACGTTCATGATGATGTACCCTTACATCTCACCTGTATGCCATACCAGTATCTCCACACTCTTTGGTTAAGAGGACAACCAACCCATATGGCCTACAGCGACCTATGCTCGATAGAAGCTGTTGTCCTTATTAACAGTTTTAAGGACTAATCGATAAATCCTCTCTTTATCGAATCTAAATAGTCCTAAGGACTTCATCATAACAACGAAGTTCATTAGAAGATAAAGCTTATGATGAAAATACCAAATATATTTTATTTATTAATAAATCAATTACAATACTTGGTTGCTCAACCGTCAACAGCTTGACGATTGGCTTTTTGGGACACATTTCCCAACATGTGGTCCTGTGACAACAGAAGCCAGAGGAGGATACTCTTATTTTATAACGTTCACTGATGATTTATCTAGGTTTGGATATGTGTATTTTATAAAATACAAGTCTGAAGCCTTTGATAAATTTAAAGAGTATCAAAGTATGGTCGAGAAACAAACTGAAAAAAATATTAAAATCCTTTGATCTGATCGAGGAGGAGAATGCTTATCCAATAAATTTTTAGATCATCTTAAAAAAAATAGAATTCTCTTAGAATGGACCCCTCCCTATACACCACAGCTAAATGGTGTAGCAGAAAGGAGGAATCGCACTTTATTAGATATGGTGCGGTCCATGATGTGCCTTACAGATTTGCCAATTTCTTTCTGGGGATATGCCCTAGAAACTGCTGTCTATATCTTGAATAGAGTACCTTCAAAATCTGTACCAAGCACTTCATATGAGATATGGAGAGGAAAAAAGCTTAATCTTAAGTATCTTAAGATATGGGGCTGTCCAGCTTATGTTAAAAGAAATTTTGGACATAAGCTGAGTGCTAGGGCAGATAAATGCTTGTTTGTAGGTTATCCTAAAGAGAGTATAGGATACCTCTTTTACCATCCTACTGAACATAAGGTGTTTGTCAGTAAATATGCCACTTTTATGAAAAAAGTGTTTATCCTAGAAAGAGGCAGTGGGAAGAAAATTGAACTTGGAGAAGTTCAAGACCTACAAATGCAAGCACAAGATGATCCTCAACCAAAAATATCTATTAATGAAGTACAAACATAAAGTACACCTCCTCTTCAAAGGTCGGATAGGGTGCGGAATGCACCTAGAGGTATGGGTTCGTTATTGAGAATAATGAAGCCCACATCATTGAGAATGATGAACCTTTGACCTATACGGAAGCCAACCTGAGAAGGGACTCAGAGAAATGGCTAGAGGCTATGAAATCCGAAATGGACTCTATGTATTCCAACCAAGTGTGGACTTTGGTTGTTGCACCAGAGGGTGTGACCCCTATTGGATGCAAATGGGTCTATAAGAAAAAGATTGGAGTGGATGGCCAAGTTGAAACCTATAAAGCTAGATTAGTAGCCAAAGGTTTCAGGCAAAAACAGGGTAGTGAAATATTTTCACCTGTTGCCATGCTCAAATCTATACAGATTATGCTTGCAATAGCAGCATACCATGATTATGAGATTTGGCAAATGGATGTGAAGACCGCTTTTCTTAATGGTTATCTTAAGGAAGAGGTTTACATGTCTCAGCCAGAAAGGTTTGTCTGAAAAGGGAGAGAAAATCAGGTATGCAAGCTTAAGAAATCTATTTATAGATTAAAACAGGCCTCGAGGAGTTGGAACATCCGATTTGATGTTACAGTCAAAGAGTTTGGCTTTATCAAAAATATGGATGAACCTTGTGTATACAAGAAGACTAGTGGGAGTGCCATTATCTTCTTAGTTTTATATGTGGATGACATACTTCTTATTGAGAATGATATCCCAATGTTACAATCGGTCAAGACATGGCTATCAAGTAAGTTTTCCATGAAGGATTTGGGTGAAGCATCCTATATACTAGGTATAAAGATCTATAGGGATAGATCTAAGAGGATGTTAGGCTTGTCCCAATCCAGGTACATAGACTTAGTGCTAAAGAGATTTAGCATGGATGGAAGTAAAAGAGGTTATTTACCCATGAGTCAAGGCATACATCTCTCTAAAAGGATGTCTCCTAAAACATCGGAAGAGAGAAATAGAATGAGTTCTATTCCTTATGCTTCGGCAGTAGGGTCGATCATGTATGCTATGCTATGTACTAGGCCTGATGTTGCCTATGCCTTAGGCATAGTTACTAGATTTCAGGCTGATCCAAGAGAAGATCATTGGAAAGCAGTGAAAAATATTCTCAAGTACCTAAGAAGGACTAAAGATATTTTTTTAGTATATGGAGGATCTGATTTAAAACTAGAAAGTTATTCTGACTCTAGTTTCCAATCAGACTCTGATGATAGTAAGTCCACTTCAGGGTATGTCTTTACTCTTAATGTGGAGCTGTTAGTTGGAAAAGTTCTAAGCAGCAGACTGTAGCTGACTCAACCACTGAGGCAGAATATATAGCTGCAAGTGAAGCCGCCAAGGAAGCTGTTTGGATGAAGAAGTTCATCACTGAGTTGGGTGTCATTCCTGAGATTAAGAATCCAGTACCACTTTACTGTGATAATACTGGAGCAGTTGCTCAAGCAAAGGAACCAAGGTCTCATCATAAATCCAAGCACATTCTAAGATGCTTCCATCTCGTTCGTGAAATAATCGAAAGACAAGATGTTGTCATTGAACGAGTAGAAACAAAGAATAACATAACAGACCCATTCACTAAGGCTCTACCACAGCAGCAGTTCGATCGCCATCTCGATTGTATGGGGATAAAATATAAGGACGATTGGCTTTAGTGCAAGTGGAAGATTGAATGGAATATGCCCTACAAGCCAATCAAAATTTGTATTTTGATGGATTTTCCTTGTAATCTTTGAGACTTATGTATTGACTCTTTAAATAATAAAAGGCATTTTCATCATATGTTGCATCTTACTTTAGTAATGATTATGATGAACTCCATAAATCAGAAAAATGGGTTTAGGATTATGATGAGATCATACCTACGAGACCTAAAATCCTAAAAATCCTGATTTAAAATATTTCTAGTCATAGGAGCATTGAGTAGGAGATCAATGTTCCGGATAGATTAGCACTTTCTATGTATGCTCGATAGAGAGGGTGGCAGATCTCATATGCCACTTGTGTGAGACACTAATACAAGGAAGTGGGTGCTCATTAGAGAATGAGTTCACTGAATTGATCCGACTTAAGAAACATCTTATGAATTTACTTACCTGTCAAGAGATATTTTCTTATAGTGGGAGTTGTGCATGTAATCCTTTGACCTAAGACTACCATAAAACCTTATCTACATGAATCCATATTTTTTGATTCATACTCATTCATGACTTAGTCATGTACTGTTAAATGGTAGAATGTGTATGGAGGTTGTGAGTAGGTCAACATGGAATCGATCACTCCTGGTAAGAGGAAATCGCATCCTACTTGTTCTGATCGATTGATGATTCAGGAAGCCTTTGATCAAAGAAAAATAAAAATTAAAAAGAGTTTCTAATATTTTATTAATTGAATCATCATATAAGATTGAGAGAAATATGAGTATGATATTGGATTTGACATCATTTCATATCCAGAGTCATATTCGGGGTGCAGGAAGATCGCAGGATCAAATTGCACGATAACTTTCCACTGAAGGATATTTTTGGTATTTCCATAAAAAATTTCATATCTTCTAGGTAGACATGATACGTTGCTAGACGTCAATCTTGTCTTATGAGTTTGATCGAATTAAAGAGTTTAATTCAATCACCAATTAGAAAGAGTTCTAATTGCTGAAATCGGGTTAGCTCGATTGGATCTAGATCGATTAGATTAAATTCTAATCAAATCAAATCAACTTGAACTTGGACCTATTACTGGCTAGATGTGGAACCCAATGGATCACACACAAAGGGTATTGATCAGGGGTCTAATTGGATTAGATCATGTTTGCAAAATTGACATGCTAGCACATGTTGCAAAAAACTAGCTCCTTGTTTCAAATCGGGTTTAAAATTGATTCCAGATTGGGCTAATTAAAGCCAAATTAATTCAAATCAATTTTGGATTTGAGTTGGCTCAGCCTTTTGCTACATGTACCAAAAATTTGGAGCCATGAAACCAATTCTCCATGAGTCAAGAATTTTTCTTGTGCGTGGGTGCAGTTTTTGTGTGCAGAAACAATTTTCGCATCCCATGAGATGGGACGCCTCATCCTTGAGCTTATCCTATGTTCCATGATGAAATAAATTTTTTAATGATTCCTAACTTTATTTTGAGTGTCAAGAATTTTTTTGAAGTTAAAATTCCTTCTGGTTTAATCATGGAAATTCATTGAAGTTAGAAATCCTGTCAGCCTAATCCATGTGCCTGACCAAGAGTCCAACTTATGAAGGACTCTAACCCATTTGTCATGCCACTATTTAATCTTGAATTTATGTTATATATGATTGTTAATCATCAAGGAGATACTAGTTTAAGGGTTTAATATTTAAGATTTTTTTATTAAAATTTTGAAATCCATTATGTTTCCACTGTGCATGCCCACTCTGAAACCCTACATCAATCAGTCAACATTGCATTACATGGCCTACAAGATAGATCCTAGATAAAAACTAAAGAAAAGACAGACTACACTGGATCTAATAGATATCATGACTGGATGGATTGGAGTCTGATGAATCAGAGATGGGGTGAGGAGATGAAGGATCATATCCACAAGCTTGACCTCGACCACGTCTGCCTCTGCCACGGGTAGAGGCGCCAGCACGAGTGGACGGGTGAAAAGATCCTGAAGGCTGAGAAGCAAAAGACTGAGCTACAAGAGAGAGTCTAATAGTGTCTAGAAGGTTCAAAGCTCTCGAAATAGATTGTAGCAGTACAGTGAACTGAGTGGAAGCATGCTCACTAGAGCCCCTGATCTCTCTCCTCAGAAAGTCAAAACCACTCTTTAAGACTCCTCGCAGTCTGGCTACCTCCGCAGATAGGTCTGAGACCTCAGTGATGTCCTCAGGTGGCTGTGGATGGGCTAGAGCTAGCACTTGCCTCTGCAAGTCAAATACTCTGCCAGTCAGTCTCACTATACAACCATCAAGCTGTTCGATGCATACTGACTGATCAAAAATCATCTAGAACATAGTGGAGATGTGGGGGATCAGTGTCTGATCAGATACATCGTGAGATATCGATCCCTGAGCAAAAGCTGAAGTACCCAACTGATGTGAGAGTATGGAGGCTACATGCTGAGATATCATCTCTATCTGATCATCAGTCAATCTGATCTCTGAAGAATGTGCTCTGCTATCCGACTGCTGAACTGAAGTGTGCCTCCTTGCAGACTCTGATGGCCTAGCCTCATGGTCAGAAAAAATTGAATATCTGGAGATACAGTCCTGTGATCATGAAGAGCTGATGATGGTCCTTCCTCCTCTGCTCTCCTCTCTCTTCCACACCCTTTGTCCAACCACCATCAGTCTTGAAAAATTCCATGTGGTGCAGAGTATGACGGTTGATAGTGTCGGAGTGAGATAGCCTAGCTACTGCCTCCCCCTCAAAGCTAACTCCAAACCTCCTAAATACTAAAGTGAGAGCCATATCGAAAGGCAAATGTGCCATGGACCTATTCAAGGTCTCCCTTGTTATGATCCAGGTGGTGTGCCCAAGGCCCAGGGGACCAAGGCTAAGGCCAAGGTCCATCATTCATGAGGGCTTCATGGAGGCTCTAGGGCTAGTTGGGCCCTAGGTTGAAAGGCTGTGGGCCTTTCGGGTTCTTGAGGTTTAGGTTATGTGGGCCTCAAGGGACCAACTCTTTATGGGCCAGGTCTGGGCCCAGGATAGGTGAGATTAGGTTGAGTCATGGGTGTACATGGGCTTGGGTTAACCTAATCTCCCATAGAGTTGGTCAAGGGAGTTTTGGGTTTGGGTCACTTGACCCGGTGTTTATATATACATGTACTTGTATAGGTTTGATTAAGCCAAGAAAATATAGAACTCTTTCTCCCTAATCTTTCTCTCTCTTCTCCCTCTCTCTCCAGCAATTCTCCGCACCCTAGGAGCAAGAAACCCTAGGGTTTCTTGCCGCCAGGTCCTAAAAAGGAAAGAAAAGTAAGGAGGTGCTAGCCCCTTCCCCCTTGCAGCTGCCAACCAGATTGCTCCCCTCCTCTCTTGCAGCCACCCAAGCATCAGGTCCAGGATCTAGAATCTCTTGAGAAGAGATTGATACAAGTCCCTCTCATATCTGGAGTTGATATGAGGTTGTTTGAGGCACGGGTGAGATCTCTATCAACAGATCTACAAGAAAGGCTGCAGCAGGACAGATCTGCAAGGTCTGTCTCCATCTACCTTCCTCCCTATCTAGAATATCCCAATTTGAGATATATGAATTGGAAGACCTCGATCCAGGCCTGATCTGGTTGGGAACCAGATCTTGGATTTTTAGAGGTGATTTCAGAGGTGTTCTTCATATGGAATGAAAGGCTGACGAAGAAGATAGCAACCAGGCTGATTTCGTCAAGGGTCTTAGATCGAGTCTAGGAGTCTCCAGATCTGTTCATTGCTGGTTCTACTGCACCCAAGGTCTATGGGAGGAGCCAGGATCATGCTCCAATAGTTGGTATCAGAGCCACGATGGTGAGAAAGTGGTTCCAAGCATGAGAAGTTGAAGATCCCAATTGCTGAAAATTTTCAGCAAGGTACCATCAAGGTATATTCTACACTTCTTAATTTTATATTGCTTGTTTGGCTTGGATCCAGTCATGGGCAGCAATATGAAGGTTGATGTTGAGAAGTTTGATGGCAAGGAGAATTTTTCCATATGAAAAATCTGGGTGGAGGATCTTCTGGTGCAAGCAGATCTGGATCAGGCTTTGGATGAGAAGCCTAAGGGAATGACAGATAGACAGTGGGCATCGTTGGAGAAGAAAGCATGCTCGGTGATCAGAGGATATTTGTCAGATGCGGCGTTGTATTCGGTGCTGGAAGAAAAGACCCCAAAGGGCCTTTGGTCAAAGTTGCACACCATGTATATGAGGAAGAATATGTGCAGCAAGCTGATGCTGAAGAAGAGGTTATACAGTCTTCGGATGCAGGAGGGATCTTATGTGATTGGCCACATTCAGAGGTTCGACCAGTTGTGCACGGAGTTGATAAATATCGAGGTGAAGCTGGATGAGGAGGACAAGTCCCTGTTGCTTTTGTGTTCACTACCAGGATCATATGACTCTTTGGTGACTACACTGCTCTACGGCAAGGAGACTCTGGAATATGAGGACATGGTCTCGGTGCTGAGGTCTAATGAGCAGAGGGAAAAGTTGACCAGAGATCGGACTCCCTAGGAGGGTTTGGCAGTAGGGGAGAGGACAGGTAGAGGCAAAGGCAGAAGCAAGTCCAAGGGGCGGTCCAAGTCCAGGAAGGGAAAGAAAGAGGTGAAATGCTTCAAGTGCAACGAGTTCGGATACTTCAAGCGAGAATGTCCACTATGGAAAAGCAAGAAGGGAGAAAGAAGTGGCTCAGAATCAGTGAGTGCAGTTGCTGGGCAGCAGGTGGAGGATGATCTACTTATGGTATTAGATGGTCACAGGTATTTCACAGAGGAGTAGACACTAGACTCTGCGTGCTCACATCACTACACACCACATAGGTCTTGGTTTGCGACATACACCAAGACAGATGAGGGATCAGTGACTCTAGGCGACAATCATCCTTGCAAGGTGGCTGGGATAGGGACAGTCAGGGTGAGGATTTTTGATGGAATTGTGAGGACATTGACAAATGTAAAGCATATCCCAGAGCTAAAAAAGAATCTGGTGTCACAAGGCTATTTGGAGCGCAGTGGATACAGCTTCAGCAGTAGGGCTAGAAGCGGAGTACTGAACATATCCAATGGAGCTATGGTAGTGATGAGAGGTAGGAGGTTTGATAATAACCTCTATCGCATGGAGGGATCTGTGGTGACCGGAGAGTCTGATGTAGCAGCTGCAGCACAGGACCAGCAGGGGGCTTACAGGATGTAGCACTACCGCCTAGGCCACATGGGTGACAAGGGGCTGAAGGAGTTGAGCAGGAGAGGACTCATCTCTGATCTGAAGGATGATGCTACAGGAGAGATCTGTGAGCCTTGCCAGATAGAAAAGCAGAGGAGAGTTCAGTTCAACATCAGTACAGCCGCAGTGCAGCCCCTCTGGAGTTAGTACACACGGATGTGTGGGGACCAGCCCCAGTTTCAGCTAGGAATGGGGCCAGATACTTCATGACCCTGATTGATGATTTCTCAAGAAAACTCTAGATTTACTTCATGAGAGAGAAGTCAGAGGTCTTCACCAAGTTCAAGATCTGGAGAGCTGAGGTGGAGGAGCAGGGGAGGAGCGTGAAGTGTCTGAGGTCAGACAATGGTGGGGAGTACACCAGCAGAGAGTTTCAGGATTACTGTGAGTAGTGTGGGATCAGGAGACACTTCTCATTTAAGGGACTCCACAGCAGTATGGGGTGATCGAGAGGATGAACAGAATACTTCTGGAAAAGGCACGATGCATAAGGCTGCAGGCAGAGTTTCCAAAGGAGTTCTGGGTTGACACAGTAGACGCAGCGGGTTACTTGGTCAATTGGTCACCTCACACCAGGTTGGATGGCAGACTTCCAGAGGAGGTGTGGTCTGGGAGGATAGTTGGGCTGGGCCATCTATGGGTATTTGGGTGCACGACCTATGTGCACATTGGAGCTGGTGAGTGGAGCAAGCTAGATGCCAGATCATGCAAGATGGTGTTTCTAGGCTATCCGTGAGGAGTCAAGGGATACACGCTGTGGGATCTCTTGGAAAAGAAGGTCATCATTAGTCGGGATGTGACTTTTGATGAGGAGTCAGTCCTACAGAGGCGAGCAGGCATGGAGGAGCAGCAGGAGCAGGAGGAGGTCCAACAGGGCGCTGTTGGACAGCTTACCTCTTTGATTTTGCCTCTTGCAGGTACTACTGGAGGACTTGACATTTAGGTGGAGAACCTACCTAAGGTGTCTCCACAGGTGGAGAGGACTTAGACGGATGATCGAGGTGGAGAGGTCCAGCAGGAGCGAGCTGGATCGAGGACTGATATCGATGTTGCCCAACACAAGCCCAAGAGGACCATCAGGCAATCGGATCGATATGGCTTCGAGGAGATGCTGTCATATGCCCTGGTGACAGTGAATGGAGACCCATATATGTATCAAGAGGCTATTGAGAGCCAGGACAGAGAGCGATGGGTCCAGGCAATGTTCAAGGAGATGCAGTCTCTCCACCAGAACCAGATATGGCGATTGGTGCAGTTGCCACAGGGGAAGAGGCCCATTGGCTGCAAATGGGTCTACAGTCGCAAGGACAGAGTGGAGCTGGTTGAGGCCTTGGGATACCAAGGTGGAGATTGTTATGATCCAAGTGGTGTGCCCAAGGCCCAGGGGACCAAGGCTAAGGTCAAGGTCCATCATTCATGAGGGCTTCATGGAGGCTCTAAGGCTAGTTGGGCCCTAGGTTAAAGGCAGTGGGCCTTTCGGGTTCTTGAGGTCTAGGTTCTGTGGGCCTCAAGGGACCAACTCTTTATGGGCCAGGTCTGGCCCGGGATAGGTGAGATTAAGTCGAGTCATAGGTGTACATGGGCTTGGATTAAGCTAATCTCCCATAGTGTTGGTCAAGGGAGTTTTGGGTTTGGGTCACTTGACCCGGTGTTTATATATACATGTACTTGTATAGGTTTGATTAAGCCAAGAAAATACAGAACTCTTTCTCCCAAGTCTCTCTCTCTCTTATCCCTCTCTCTCCAGCAATTCTTCACACCCCAGGAGCAAGAAACTCTAGGGTTTCTTGTCACCAGGTCCTAGAAAGGAAAGAAAAGCAAGGAGGCGCTAGCCCCTTCCCCCTTGCAGCCGCCAACCAGATAGCTCCCATCCTCTCTTGCAGCCACCCAAGCATCAGGTCCAGGACCTAAAATCTCTTGAGAAGAGGTTGATACAAGTCCCTCTCAGATCTGGAGTTGATCTGAGGTTGTTTGAGGCACGGGTGAGATCTCCATCAACAGATCTACAAGAAAGACTGCAGCAGGATAGATCTGCAAGGTCTATCTCCATCTACCTTCTTCTCTATCTAGAATATCCTGATTCAAGATCTATGAATTGAAAGACCTCGGTCCAGGCCTGATCTGATTGGGTACCAGATCTTAGATTTTTTATAGGTGATTTCAGAGGCGTTCTTCATCTGGAACGAAAGGCTGACGAAGAAGACAGCAACCAGGCTGATTTCGTTAAGGGCCTTAGATCGAGTCCAGGAGTCTCCAGATCTGTTCGTTGTTGGTTTCGCTGCTCCCAAGGTCCGTGGGAGGAGCCAGGATCGTGCTCCAACATCCCTCATAGCCTCAATCATCAATGCTGGGAGGTTCAGGGGGGTTTGAGTAATAATATGATACATAATGCAGATGTCCCGACCAGAGAGGAGATCATGTCTACCACTTCTAGAGAAAAATAACTTAGTTACCATTTGGTGTAGCAGCCTCATCTCAATGGAAAGAATCTTAGCCTCTAATTTGTTTAGCCTTCCAGTGAAGGTTCTTCCTAGAATAGCATTTATTCCCTCCTCCTTAACTGGGAGTTCCATGTTTGTGTATCCCTCACAAGGTAAATGAAGAATTTTCCCCAAAAGCATAGGATCTAGGCTAATTTCTATTCCTTTACTGTGATTTTACTGTTTCATTACTGTATCCCAAATTTAGATAAAATTCTCTAACAAGATCCACATAGGTATTTTCTTTTAGGGAGCAGTAGAATTCCTAACCCTGGTCCTTAATTTTTGATCCGATAGAGAATCCTTCCTTTTCAAAAAATCTGAAATCAATATTTTTGCTGGTCTCTACCTTCCTATCGGAAAGGGGTACCTTACTGGGGCTAATTGGAGACCGAGTTGTAGCTGGAGCAGATGCAGGAGCAGGGATTGAAGTAGAAGTGGTCTCGGTTGCTTGTCTCTTCCACCGCACACTTTCTTCCAACCCGCGAACTGATTTCCTCCTCTGTGGAAGCTTCATCTTCGGAGCTATTTGCACAAGCAGAGCTAGCAAGGAACTTAGGAGAGCAAATGTGGGAAGAGATAAAGGGTTTTTAGGAGAAGGATAAGGATTTTGGAGAAGAGGAGTGCCAATTTAGAGAAGACGGGTAGAGTCTAGGGTAAGCTCGACTCGCTCCAAATGGAGAAGGAGAAAAGGAAGGAGCTTGGTTCCAAGAGGGCGATTTAGAAGGTGAGAGATGGTGGGAGAAGAGTTTTGAAAAAAATTGGGTTTGAGAAAGAAGAGAGAGAGTCTTTTGGCTTGGTGGAATGAAGAAGACGAAGAGTTTAGTCGGCTCAAGGAAGGTTTTCCAACAAAAAGAAAGCACCCGAAGGATTTAGTCAATATTACAAGTTTACCCTAGGGTCGACCCTGACGGTCGACTCATGGCACAGAGAAAATCAGAAAAATGATGAAATAATTTCAAAAAAAAAATTGAAACATTAGGAGAAGTATGTTTATCCAAAAATTAATTATAAGAATGATAATTTTGGGTTTTTGATCTCAAAATAAATGATGAAAATTAAGCTAAGAGGATTTTTGGTGATGATACCTTGAAATCAAAGAGATACTCAAGCAGATGGATCAAGGATTCCTAGTTCTCTCCTAATTTCATAAAATCTATCTTCACTTAAGGCCTTGATAAAGATGTCAGCTAATTATTTTTCAGCACAACCATAGTCAAGAATTATGTCTTTATTTTGGACATATTCTCTTATGAAATGTTACCTGATTTCAATATATTTTGACCTAGAATATTGAATTGAATTTTTAGTGAGATTTATGGCACTAGTGTTATCACATCTTATGGAATTTCATTGAGTTTGATACCAAAGTCTTCGAGTTGTTGCTTAATCCATAAGATTTGAGCATAACAGCTTCCGACTGCAATGTATTCGGCCTCGACCGTAGACAGTGCTACCGAATTTTGTTTCTTGCTAAACCAAAAGATTAGGTTAACTTCAAAAAATTGGCAAGTTCCACTAGTACTTTTTCTATCTAATTTATATCCAGCAAAATCGACATCTGAAAATCCTATTAAGTCAATTAATGAGTCCTTAGAATACCATAATCCTAAAGTTTGTGTATCATTTAAATATCTAAGGATTCTTTTAACTGCATTCAAGTGTGATTCTTTTAGATTTGATTGAAAATGAGCACATAGGCAAACACTAAACATAATATCAGGTCTACTAGCAGTTAAATATAGCAGAGAACCAATCATGCCTCTATAAAATTTTAAGTCTATACTTTTACCTTCTTCATCCTTGTCAAGCTTACATGATGGGCTCATGGGTGTGCCAATTGCTTTGGAGTTCTCCATTCCAAATCTTTTGAGTAATTCTCTTGTGTACTTGGTTTGGGTGATGGAGATTCCATCCTTCATTTGTTTGATTTGGAGTCCGAGGAAGAATGTGAGTTCTCCCATCATGCTCATCTCGAACTCCCCCTGCATGAGCTTTGCAAAATCTTGACAAAGAGTTTCATTAGTAGACCCAAAAATAATGTCATCAACATATATTTGTATAACTAATATATCATCTTGATTTGTTTTAATGAAAAGAGTTGTGTCTACATTTTCTCTTGAAAAACTATTATTAAGTAGAAATTTGCTTAGCCATTCATACCAAGCCCTGGGTGCTTGTTTCAAACCATATAGAGCTTTATTTAATTTAAAAACATGATTAGAAAAAGCATGATTTTCAAAACCTGGGGGTTGTTCTACATAAACTTCTTCAGAAATATATCCATTCAAAAAGGAACTTTTGACATCCATTTGGAATAATTTAAATTTCATAAAGTAAGCATAAGCAAGTAGAAGTCTAATTGCCTCTAATCTAGCAACAGGTGCAAAAGTCTCATCAAAATCAATTCCTTCTTCTTGATTATAACCTTTTGCAACTAATCTTGCTTTATTTCTTATCACATTTCCATGTTCATCCAATTTATTCCTATATACCCATTTTGTGCCAATTATTGAGTAGTTTTTAGGTCTTGATACTAAGGTCCATACATTATTTCTTTCAAATTGATTAAGTTCTTCTTGCATTACATTAATCCAATTATAATCTTTTTCAGCTTCGTCTATAGTTTTAGGTTCAAGATGAGAGACAAAAGCAAAATAATTGAGTGCATCTTTAAGTGAGGAACGAGTTCTTACACCATGTGTAGGATCACCAATGATTAGTTCTTTGGGGTGATTATGATCATACCTCCATTCTTAGGGTAGATTATTTGTACCTTGAGGTTGTTCTGATCATTCTTCACCTTCCTCATTTTGTTTGTCTTCAAGTTCTTCATCATCTTGAATTGTTGAATCTTTTAGATTGATCTTCTTTATTCCTTCTATAAGAGGATCTGCATCATCAAAACCTTCATTCTTCCTTAAAGGAAGATCATTAGTTTCATCAAAGACAACATGTATCAACTCCTCTACTACTCAGGTTCTTTTGTTGAAAACTCTAAAGGCTTTGCTAGAAGAAGAGTAACCAAGAAAAATTACTTCATCAGATTTTGCATCAAATTTTTCCAGTCTTTCTTTACCATTGTTTAATATAAAATATCGGCAACCAAAAATATGAAAATATGCAATGTTTAGTTTTCTACCTTTCCAAAGCTCATAAGGAGTTTTCTTTAAAATTTGTCTAATTAAAGCATGATTCAATATGTAACATGCTGTGTTAATAGCTTTCGTCCAAAAGTATCTAGGAAGGTTGCTTTCACATAGCATGGTACGGACCATTTCTTCAAGGGTTCTATTTTTTCTTTCTACTACTCCATTTTGTTGGGGTGTCCTGGGTGCCGAAAAGTTGTGTCTTATTCCTTTTTCATCATAAAACTTTTCAAAATCTTGATTTTCAAATTCAATTCCATGATCACTTCAAATATTTTGAATTGAAAAATCTTTCTCATTTGTGACTTTTCGATAAAATTTAGAGAAAACTTGAAAAGTTTCATCCTTGTGTGCCAAAAAGAAAACCCATGTAAAATGAGAGAAGTCATCAATAATTACAAAAGCATATCGTTTTCCTCCTAGACTAGTAGTTCTAGTAGGTCCAAATAAATCCATATGCAATAATTCTAATGGCCCAGTAGTTGAAACAATATTTTTAGATTTGAATGAAACTCTTGTTTGTTTATCTAGTTGACATGCATCACAAATTCTATCATTTTTAAAGTTCAATTTGGGTAAACCAATAACTAATTATTTCTTAATGAGTTTTGAAAGTGAATGCATGCTAATATGTGCAAGCCTACGATGCCAAAGCCAACTAGTCTCATTAATCTTGGCATTCAAGGATACTAGGCATTGCATGTTTATTTTGGATAGATCATTCAAATCTACTATATAAACATTGTCATGTCTATGCCCAGCAAATTTAATGCCTTCATTAACAGGACTAGTTACAATGCAAACAGAAGATTCAAAAATAAGTTTGCATCCTTTATCACAAAATTGACTGATGCTTAATAAATTATGTTTTAAACCATCTACTAATAAAATATTTTCAATGTACTTGGAGGGAGTAATACCAATGTTACTTATACCGATGATCTTTCCTTTGCCATTATCTCCAAAGGTGACCATCCCTCCATTTTTAGCATCAAGTGTGATGAATTGGGATTCATCACCAGTCACGTGTCTCGAGCATCCGCTATGAACATACCATTTTCGGTTTGCTCCTTGAGATGCTAGACACACCTGCAAGCAAAAGTCAAGTTTTTACTTTAGGTACCCAAGCTTTCTTGGATCCTTTTTGGTTAGTCACAATGGTTCCTTTTGGAACCCATATTTTCTTTGCATTAGAATTTAAGAATTTGTTAGAGAGACAAGTGTATGACTTGTGACCTATTTTACCACATTTGAAGCAAGTAATATTTGAGAACTTGTTGTTTGAAAAGTTTACATAGATATTTTTTAGAAACTTTTATTTCTTTAAGGGGTTGTAACCAAGACCAGCCTTATCATAAATAGCCTTTTGATTTTCAAGAATCATATTCAGTTTATTAGAACTTAAGGTGAATTTTTCAACTATTGGTTTTAGCTTGGCAATTTCATTCTTTAAGTTCAGATTTTCTTGAAGCAGGGTAGATTTTTCATTTGAAATATTCTCATTTTGTTTTAGTAAAGATTGATTCTTTGATTTTAACTCTTCGTTCTTTACCCCTAGCTTCTTTAGTTCGTCAATTAAATCATAAAAGGCTTAATGAAGTTCTTCAAAGGTAAAGTCAACAGGAGTATCAGAATTTACCTCATTTTCATGTGCCATAAGGCACAAGTTGGCTTGTTCATTTGAGTCTTCTTCTTCGGAGCATGACTCATCACTTCCACTCTAGATAGCCATCATGGCCTTCTTCTTATACTTTTTGGGACCCTGCTTTAGTTGTGGGCATTCAGACTTAAAATGTCCCAGTTTCTTGCATTCATAGCAAATAAGAGGTTGGTCTTTATCCTTTTCTTTGCTATATTTCCCTTTTGTGGGTGGCTTCTTCCTCATTCCTTATTTCTTTTCTTCAAAAATTTCTTAAACCTTCTAGTAATGAGAGCCATTTCTTCATCCTGCTCTTCATTTTTTGTATCATCAGTTTTTTCATCAAGTTGAGCCGTGGATTTGAGGGTGATTGTCTTCTTCTTTTTAACTTCTTCTTCTTGATGTTGTTTCATGCTCAGCTCATGTATCATCAGTGATCCTAGAAGCTCTTCCAAGGGTAGGATGTTCAGATCCTTGGCTTCTTAGATAGCAGTCACTTTGGCTTCCCAAGTTCTTGGTAAGGACCTAAGAATCTTCCTTACGAGGTCACTATTAGAATAAGACTTACCAAGACTTTTTAAATCATTTATAATATCAGTAAAGTGAGTAAACATTTCAGTTATAGATTCATCATGCTCTATTTTAAAAAGTTCATATTTACGCATGAGCATATTAATTTTGGATTCTTTCACTTGATTAGTTCCTTCATAAGTTATTTTTAATCTATCCCATATTTTCTTAGCAGACATGCAAGTTGAAATACGATTGAATTCATTTACATCTAGGGCACAATACAAGACATTCATGGCTTTAGCATTTAGTTGAGTTATTTTCTTATCAACCTCATCCCATTCTTTTTTGGGTTTGGTTGATTCCATACCATCAATAATTTTAGTGGATGTGTGTGGTCTATTTACTATGATACTCCACATATCATAGTCAAGTACTTGAATGAAGATTTTTATTCGAGCTTTCCAATAGGTATAGTTTGACCCATTAAAAAGTGGAGGTCGGTTAGTGGACTACCCCTTGGTTAGAGAAGTGCCAACTTGAGTTGTCATAGATCTTTAGCTCCTTGATTGGTTAGATCAAAGTAGGGCTAGAGCACCAGGCCCTGATACCACTTGTTGCCCAGCTATGTAACCCAAGAGGGGTGGTGAATTGGGTTTCTAAAAATTTAAACTTAACTTACAACTTATGAAGAATATTTAACAATAGCAAGATAAGTAAGAAGAGTGTAATTGATGCACGGGTAATGGTTGGATGCAAGAATGCAAGAGAATAAAGAAGTTTAGAAGAAGGGCAATTAAGCACAACACAAACAAGAGGATTTATAGTGGTTCGGTGCCAACCTTGCACCTACATCCACTCTCCAAGCTCCTACTTGAGAATTCCAATCCACTAAATTGTATTCAACCTGAATACACTCATCGGAACCTCCGACTCTAGCTATCCCAAGCTAGACCACTTATTTTTTGGATACAAGCCAACCCAATATAATCCAATTCAAGGTTCGGATCAATCTTTCCACATTTTGGAACCTTTCCAAAACAAAAAATAATGACTCAAAGAGAGTATTACAGTTAACAGCACAGAAATACAAAAGAAGCTCCTTTAATGAGCGAATAAGGTATTAAATACACTTCACACAATTTGAAGGAAGCTCTTTCTGATTTTCTCAAGATAGTTGGAGACTTGAATGAGCACATGAGGAGTTTGTGAACTTGAATTAAAAGCTTCTTGAATACTTTAAGTGGCCTCTTGCTTAGGATTGAAAAGAATGCTTGAAGAAGCTTTTTCAAATTTTTTTTCTATTCTTCTTATATTTGATTCCCTCCTTTAAGTCCCTTTATATAATCTCAAATAATGATGGAGAGTAATCTAGGCTGAAATAGAGCAGTTAGAGCATATTAAATGAGCATTAAATGCAATTGAAATGGGTTAAAAATTAGCTGTTGTAAAATTTTCCCATCACAGGGGTCGACTCATAGGGTCAACTCATGCTCATGGGTCGACTCATAGGGTCGACCTCTGTGGAATAGAATAGAAAATGACTGTTCTGTAATTTTGGCCTGCAAAGCAGCCGAGGTCGACTCATAGGGTCGACTCATGCCAAGGGGTCGACCCATAGGGTCGACTCACAGAGAGTGCCAGCCAAAATTTTAGCATGCCGTTTAGCCCTTTAAGCCATGAGTCGACTCATGGGGTCGACTCAAAAATAAAAAACTAATTTTCTTACAAAATATACTTTCAAAAATATTAAAATTTCCTTCAATAGATTGTACATCTTCAGTTCTTGCTCTTGAGGCTTCTGAATCAGGTCTTGATAAAATTATGATTTTGCCCCTGAAATGCAATAAGTCTTTTTTCAAGCCAAGATCATTAGTAATCCCCTCAAATGCTTTGTAATCATCAAAATCAATTCAAGGAGCAACACATCACATAGATTATCCTGATCAATATTTTACTAAATTGAAATACACTGATGCATAACTCCTACTTATTCAGAGAGGTCAATTCTATTTTGACTCATGCACCGACTTAATAAGTACTTGACTGTACCCAATAACCTTCTATCACTGAATTAAAAATTCAGATGGCCCAGCACCAAAGTACAGTGACTTGCTTATAAGTCACCGTGATGATCTTAGGTCAAAGAGATACTTATACCTATACCTTTCACGAGCTAGTCTTGACAGCAAAGTGATCGACAAATGGTCACATTCAATACGAATGTACTCCTATATTCCATCTGCATGCCATATCAGTGTCTCCACACTTTTTGGTTAAGAGAAAAACTAATCCATATGGCATGCAATGACCTATACTTGATATTGCTATCATCCTATTAACAGCATATCACTTGGTCATGAACATGTTTTAAGGACTAAACGACAAATCTTCCTTTGTCGATTAAACATAATCCTAAGGACTTCATCACAACACAGAAGTTCAAATAAGATGGATAAAATGTAATAAAAAATCAAATAACTTTTATTAATAAAAATTTATATATATTTTACAAATATGAGCACAATCGTCAACAAGTGGATGATTGACTTTGGGACACAATTTTCAACAACTCCTACTTGGACTAAAGCCAATCGATACAGTATCGTATACCCATCCTCGACTTGTAATCATCAAACTCTTTGATTTTGAGAGCTTTAGTAAATGGATCGATTAGGTTCTCCTTTCCATCGATATTTTGAAGGTCGACGTCACTTCGATCCATGATCTTTCGGATGAGGTGGTAGCAGCGTAGAATATATTTGGTGCGCTGATGGGACTTTGGCTCCTTGACTTGACCAATGGCTCAAGTGTTGTCACAGTATAAGAGGACAGAGCCATCATTAGAGGGTGCCACTATGATCTCATCAATGAACTTTCACAGCCATACAGCTTCCTTCATAGCATCGGATGCCGCGATATACTCCACCTCGCAAACAGAGTCAGCCATGGTATGTTGGTTGAAATTTTTTCAGTAGATTGCTCTATCGTTTAGGATAAAAATATATTCTGACACTCTCTTGCTATCATCATGATCTGACTGAAAGCTAAAGTCAGTGAATCCCACTAGTTTCAAGTCAGTTTCACCATAAACAAGCCACTAGTATTTAGTATTTCTCAAATATTTAAGGATGGCCTATACGACCTTCCAGTGGTTCTCTCCTGGATCAGACTGATATCTACTCACTACTCCTAGTGAGTATGCTACATCTAGTCTTGTACATGTCATGGCGTACATTATAAAACCTACTGTCAAAGCCTATTAAATTTTACTCATACACTCTTTCTTTTGAGGAGTTGTCATACAATCCCTCTTTGAGAGAGAAATTTTATAGTCTATCGGTAGATAGCCTTTCTTAAAATTCTTCATGCTGAACTGCTTCAGCACAGTGTTATGTAGTGGACTGGGACAATCCAAGCAATCTTTTCGATCTATCTTTATAGATCTTTATCTTAAGGATGTAGGATGCTTCTCCCAGGTCCTTCACAGAGAACAGAGATGATAACCAGACTTTTATTCCTTGTAATGCAGAGATGTCATTCCTGATTAGGAGAATGTCATCCACACACAGTATGAGAAACACAACTACAGAGTTATTTACCCATTTGTAAATACAGAGTTCTTCTCTGTTCCTAATGAAGCCATACGTTCTGATAATCTTATCAAAATACATATTCCAACTCCTAGATGTCTGCTTCAGTTCATAGATGGATCTCTGAAGCTTGCACACTTTGACTCATCTATAGATGTGAACTTTTAGGCTATATCATATACACCTCTTCTTCCAGCTCTCCATTTAGAAAAGCTATTTTCACATCCATTTGCTAGATTTCATAGTTCATGTGTATCGCTATCACAAGCATAATCTGCATGAATTTGAGCATTGCCATAAGATAAAATATCTCGTCATAGTCAATACCATAATGCTGATGATAACCCTTGGCAACCAAATGGGTTTTATAGGTCTCCACCTTTCTGTCTGTGCCCCTCTTCCTTTTAAAGACCCACTTACACCCTACGGGTTAACCCCTTCAGGTGGGTCAACTAATGTCCATACATCATTGACCTTCATGGACTTTATTTTAGATTTCATGGCTTCAAACCATTTATCAGAGTCGGACCTCTGCATTGCATCCATATAGGTGATCGGGTCCTCATTATTCTTATCATGTTCAATAGGATCCCTATCTCGGATCAAAAAATTATAGTATCTATTCGGTTGACACGATACTCTATCGGATCTCCTTAATGATGCCTCTATAACAGGTTTTGGGTTAGACATCATCAAATCTAGTTCTGTGGATTCACTAGATTGTGTCGGTTCTACCTGTTGAACTTCTTCAAGTTCAACTTTAGAGGCATTAATCCCTTCTCCAAAAAAATTTTTTCTAAAAAGATTGTCCTAAGGCTCACAAACACCTTTCGTTCATCAGCAAGATAGAAATAATATCTTTTAATTTTTTTGAGATATCCTATAAAAATATATTTATCAGATCTGGCTCTGAGTTTATCTATTTTCAAATGTTTGACATAAGCCGGACAAACTCAAACCCTAAGGTGAGAGAGCATTAGCTTATGTCCCATCCACATCTCATGTGGTGTTTTACTTACCAATTTACTAGGAACCCTATTAAGCACATAACAAGTTGACTCAAGTGCAAATCCCCAAAAAGAGGTCGGCAGACTAGAAAAGCCCATCATGGATCGAATCATGTCCCATAGAGTTTGATTTCTCCTTTCCAACACACCATTATGTTGTGACATTCTAGGAGGAGTCTATTATGAGAGAATCTCATTCTTCTCAAGATATGTCAGAAATTCATCAGAAAGGTATTCACCTCCTCGATCAGATTGAAGAGTTTTAATATTTTTTTTATTTTATTTCTCAACCTCATTATGAAATCATTTAAATATTTTAGATGATTCGAATTTGTGTTTCATCAAGTAGACATACCCATACGTAGATAGGTCGTCTGTGAATGTAATGAAATAGTGGTGCCCTCCTCTGGCACTTGTACTCTTGGGTCCACATACATTAATATGTACCAGGTCCAGAACATCACTGGCTCATTCACCTTTTTCAATAAAAGGTGACTTGATCATTTTTTCAAGTAAGCAAGACTCACAGGTAGGCAGCGATTCATAATCATTATCATCGAGAATTTCTTCTTGAGCTAACACGTTCATCTTGTTCTTGTTGATATGACCTAGCCTACAATGCCAAAGCTAGGCATCCATGACATCAACTATTCTAGAGAATTTATTAAATGTGCATATTACATTAGGTCGTGATACAACATAAATACCATTGTTCAACTATCCACGCATTATAGTAACACCATTTAAAATGATATCACAAAAGCATTTCTTTATTGAAATTTCATAATTTGCTTTGGCCAAAAGGCCTACAGAAATGATATTCAATAAAAAACTAGGACAATAATGACAATCATTAAGAATAATAAAATAAGAATTAAATACAAGCTTGATAATTTCTAAAGCTAGAACTGAAACTGATCTTTCATCTCCAACATTCCGAAAACTCTCATCGTCTCCAAATCTCCTACTGATCTGAAGTTCCTACAATAAATTATAAATATTAATAGGACTACTAGTATCTAATACCCAGGTTATTGTATCAAAACTTGAGAAGTTACAAGATATTATTATATAATTTTCTTATCCAGCAACCAATTACTTCTTCTTCTTTGGTCTGTTCAGATCAAGAGATGCTATGTATTGAGGACAGTTCCTCTTCTGATGACCCTGCTTCTTACATTAGAAGCACTTTACCTGACTTTGGTCGGCTTTGAACTTGGGCTTCTAGACCTGACTCCCAGCACTTTGCACCTTCTTATTCTTCATTTTCTTCTCTTTCTTAAAGGGATGACGCTCATCTGAAAAAGATCCTCCCACTATATTCACCATCTCCTTGTGGAGCTAGTGATCCTTATCAAAAAGTCTATAGCAACCCTAATAGACCGTGGTAGTTGACTACAGACTTCATCATTCAAAAATAACTGAGAAATGGTAGGTAGGATTTAGATAGGGAGTTCAGAATCACATCCTTCCTAAGCTGTTCATGCAAAGGGAAGCCGAGCTTGCTCAGATGCTCGATCTATTCAATCATGTACAATATATGATTGATGATCGATGCTCCCTCCCTCATTCAAGTATTGAAAATGGTACAACTAGTCTTGTGCCACTCAACATCGTTGAAGTACCAAAAGACTCTCTTAATACTTTTAGCATGTCTTCTAGCTGAGCTTCTTCAAACTTTCAATTGAAATCGTTGTTCATGGTAGCCCGCATTATGCAATGCACCATGGTGCGGTTATTGAGCCACTTCAAGTGTCTCAAACCACACCATGAGCATTAAGAGCAGGCTCCTCAGATGTTGGATCTATAATGACATACAAGATCCGCTCGTACTCTAGGATGATTTTTAGTTTTCGATACCAGCTATCAAAATTGGGTCTCGTCAACTTTTCATTGTCCAATAGTGATCGGAGTAGCAAGTTTAAGGCTATATCTGCACAAAAAAAAAAACTAAAACCTAATCAGTATATGAATTAATTAAGCATAAAGATATGGACTTTAGTCTAAAGATTCTCCCACTATTTTATATGAATTGATAGCCTCTATCTCCAATTTAAGAAATTACTTTAATTTCTTAGCGGGTACTAGAATCCACACAGACTACACATAAGCTCGACTTTGGCTGGCTCACCCACATGCATCCATGAGTAAGTTCATTAACTAATTATTTCATCAAATAATTTTTAGTATTTGATTTAGCCCCAGATAACTTTTCGATTGACTTTGGTCTTCTCTACAAGCCCTGATTAGGTCCAACCATTAACATCATTATACTTAAGAATCTAACTACCGAATGATCAGGTCCGACTTTGGTCGGCTAACCTAACCACTTGCTAGAAAGACTCGACTGAGTCATCATATTATGGATGATAATTTCAATAGCAAATGAGCACTAGGCCATTGGGCCTCCAATGATCATCATACTAATAGACGCATTATCACCCAACTTAATGGGAGGCTATGATTTAGTTATCACCATAACTATCTCATTTAAGGGATCTAATAATTTAGAAGATTTAATTATATGAATTAAGAGAAGAGAAGAAAAAGAATCAACTAGTAAACCACAATCCTTCCACTAACTTTATCAAGTCATTGAATTGGATTGAGGTCATGGTGGTTGAACTGGAACCTAGATCAGTCATACTGATCAATTTTAATGGTATGGGTCAACTCAAATTACTTAGCGATCTAATCAAAATATAATCACCACATTGGCCAGATAAGTGAGATCAGTGGAAGGATATGCTAAGCTTGCCTTAGACACTATCGAAATAGCCAGGTAAGCCACTTCCAATTCAAAACCACCGATCAAAATGCCAAACTTACCTTAGATACCAATTGATTAATTAGTTTTGATTTGATTAGTCTAATGATTCGGATTCAACCACTGAGCCACAATCAAGGTTTATTTGGTCTAATCAAAGACATTGACTTGACCATCTACAACTATTGTATTAGAAATTCTTGATTTAATCTAATTCAATATTTGGTTAGATTTAATCAATTTCTCTACAAAGTCTATTAACTCTTTCATTCTAACATTAGGTCTAACCCAATTAAGAGGATCAAATTTGAGCTAACCCATGCCCTATTTTTTATGCAATATCATTAGATCTTAAATCATAATTCTAGATCTAATCGATTCTACACTTAATTCTTAATTAAATTTCAGCATCAACATGAGTTTAGGTTACGTTTTGAAATTATTTTTCATATAAATTTTTTATATTAAATTATAAAATCTTTTAGATCATATCTAAATTTTCATGATTTCAAATCAAAATAATTTTGATTATTAAGATTAGATGTAATTACTTTTTTTTGCAACTTGCATCACATACAACAAATCCTAGGATTTCAAGATCTTGGATTTTATAGAAAAGTAAGTTTTCTTTTTGCTTTCTTCTTCATGGGACCTCATAGTGGCACCCCTACATACCATAAGAGCACCCCATTGAGTGGGAGGAGAGGGTCATGTAACTCTGCTTGCTCCTATGATCGAACGGTCTGATGATTACCCAATCGAGTACTTTGCTACTCAGATCATCTAATCTAACATGTATAAGACTGATCAAATATCAGATCTAAAAATAAAACTTATTTAGATCTAATCTAAATAACATAAAATCAGATCTAAAAGCATATGAAATCATATCATAAGGAATAAGTCTCTGATACCAATTGAAGGAAAAGTAAGGTAGTTCTATGCATGTAATTTAATATTTTTTGCAGTGGATCATCTGAGATTAAACACTTTAATCTAATTTACATGTATAAGATCTAATCAAGACTACCATGCCAAGATCTATGATATGATTTAATATGACATAAAGATCGGAAAACAAAAATCAGCATCGATCATATCGATGCTCTACATTAAATCTAACCCTTAGATCTAATGAAAACTGATCTAACAAGACTAGAAACCATTATCGTACTATAGCCTACTGATCTCTATTGGTTTATTGCATGGATAGGTACTCCTTCAGATTGGTCACAGCCACACAAAGGTATCCAACCTTTACAGATCATCCACATGAAGAACGGTTGCAGATTAGGCTCCTTAGGAGTGCTAGCTCGTAAGGATCTTTAAAGGTTGATCTTTCTCTTTTTCTTTTAATCTCTTAGATGCTCCAAAGGAGAAGAAGAATCTATGAAGAAAGGGGAGAGAGGAGGGAGCTCTGGTAGAGAAACAAAAATCAGTCAGGAACACTTATGGGGCATCAACTATTGGACCCCTTCATTTTATAGATGGGCATCAGGGTTTGGGTCAAGAAGAGGGGCGCCAAAGACTCCATGCCACACCCAATTGTGGCATCCCAAAATTTTTAAAAATAGGTGATGGCATGAGAAAGAAATTTGATCTATCTTATGCCCATAAATTCTTCAAAGAAATTAAGAAAAAAATCTTTTGGTGCCACCATTCTTTCCAAACATAACGGATCTCTTTCCTTCTTATCTCCTTATCTCTAATTCAGATCGCATGCAAATTAGGTGGGAGATAAGGACCATGACTCATCATGCATGCTGCCCACCCTATCTGTGCCCTCTCTCTTCACACCCAAAAATCACATGCCAAAACCCTTTTGGCGTTAAGAAGAAGAGGTGGGTCTAGGGTGGCACAGGGAGAGAGATACAGTCCCTACTGGCTGGGACTCTTCATTTCCAATTTAATTTTAAACCAAATCAAATCTGGTTTGAACCTTGTTGGTGCAGAATTCCACCGACGTCGGAGAAGCTAGAGTTGAGATGTCCGCGACCGCCATCGGGACCTGCAAGAAAAGTCTAAACCAAAGTTGGGGGTGCTCTGCAAGATCTTTGACGCTCAAGTCAGTACTCTGCTTCAATAGAAATGGAGTGCTCAAATGGGATTTTGGCAGAGTTTCGAGATAAAGTTTAGAGCTTAGAGAAGAACGTATCTAGGGGTCCCTTTTTATAGACAAAGAGCGTAACTGATTAACAACAATATCTGTAACCGCCTGGTAGTGGGCCGTTCAAGACCACGTGGAGTTTGTTACGGAGAGTAGTGACGTCAAGGGGCCATTCAGGGCCACGTGGAGTTTGTTATGGAGAGTGGAGTGGTGTCCATTGTCGTGACTTGCCAGAGAGTTTGGATCTATCGGTTGAAGCTTGGATGGGATGTTTGATGGAGCAGAATGGCTCTCTGTCTCGTCAATCCAGGAGAAGCTCGGATATTTTTGAGGTTGCTGACGGGTCTACTATTGTTGGGTGCCTAGAGCACTGATGCTGCAGGCGGGAGTCATCTGCTGTAGAAGCTCGGATGGAGATTTTCTGTTGGAAAAGTCCGATTTAATGAGGAATCTGACAGAGGGTCGATTGGCAGTGGACTTCGGGTGGTGTTGGGGAGGTTCGTCCGCTGGAGGAGTCTAGAGGATGCTGTGGAAGTTCGGATGGCGTTGTTGAAGTCCGACTGACGCTATTGAAGGTTGATAGCTGGGGAGGTACGACAGACACCGAAGATGGTCGACCGTTGTAGAAATTCAGCTGCTGGAGCCCGTCGTTGTAGAAGTTCGTCCGGAATCCATCCGCTATGGAAGTTCAGACAGAGTTCGATTCTTGTAGAAGGCTGAAAGGAGGCCGCTTATTATAGAAGCTCGATCGAAGATTGGTTGTCATGGAAGCTTGGAGTAGTGACCTGGCTGGTGGAGCCTATCCCATTGTAGAAGCTCATTTGGGATCCATCCACTGTAGGAGCTCGGCTGGGATCCGGCTATGAAGAAGCTCGACTGAAGTTTGCTTGTAATAGAAGTTCGAAAGGAATTCGTTTACAGTAGAGGCTCGGATGGAATTTGCTGATAGTAGAGATCTGGAGTAGACCGCCTGCAGTAGAAGTTTGGAGTAGACTGCTTGCGGTAGAAGTTTGGAGTAGAGATCCGGCTGGTGGAGCCATTTCATTGTCAAAATTTGTCTGGGATCCATCCACTGTAGGAGTTCGGCTAAAATCTAGTTCTCGTAGGACCTCGAATGGAATTCGTAAGGTGGTCGACCACCGTAGAAACTGGATGGAGTCTGGTTACTATAGAAATCTCATTGTTGGAGAAGCTCGGACATTGACGAAGTTCGAAAGAAGTTCGGAGTAGAGTCGACCGTGGCTGGAAGAAGTCTGGAAGGGATTCGTAGAACAGTCGATCACTGTAGAAAATCAGCTGATAGTGAAGCCTAGAGAGCATTTAGAGCAGTCCGATAGATGAATGGAGAAGCTCATTGTCGGAGAAGTCCGAATGGTATTATGGAAGCTCGGACGGTCGAGGAGTTTAGAAAGATGCCACACAAGGTCGGAAGCCAGAAAAGCCCTGGAAGGGTCGGCTTTTTACAAACTTCGGCTGGGGGTATTTTATACCCAACACCAGTCCCCCTACTTTCGAGTTTGGATTTTGAATGAAGGAAGTATAGAAAAATTTTCACAACCGAAGTTGCCTTTCTTAATTTTCGCACTCGATGGTTTCCAGATATTTTGGCGTTTGGTGCACTGGTGTCGGAGCCTTTTCAAATCAAGGCGATCCAAAAAGATTTTTTTGGGATTCCTGCTGGAGTGTTGCTCTAGGTACGGTGCAATAATGATTTTATCAACTGTCAGCCATTTTCAGCCGCCTGCCATGGTGAGTGGGACACGCGGCGAGTGTAGGTCGGCCAGAGGAGATCCACAATCATTACTGCACCGGGCCCTGTTGCCTATTTAAACCCGCTCCCCCCTTCTAGAAATTTTACTTTGCTTGAGAGTCCTGTTGGTGCCCTTCTTCTTCCCCGAGAGTTCCATCCCTTTCGGCCTTAGGCGTTCTTCGAGTCAATCCCCATCTCTACATCTCTGCACTTCTCGAACCAGCCTAGGTTAGTTTCAGAACTTCCCTCTTCATTTTTTCTCTTGCTGTTCTTGTTTCATTTTTCTTCTGTTACATTCCACCTATTCAGTTTTCCGCGAGCACCCCATCTCTTATTTTTCCCAATTTTTCCAAGATTTTAGGGTTTTTGCTCAATTCATAATGTCCTCCAGTACTTCCTCCTCTAGCAGTTCTAGGAGTTTGTCCGTCCCAGCTTCCCAAAACCTTAGTTCTGTAGATGAACCTCATCCGATCTTTGTACCAGACACCATCCCCAACTCTCTGACTCTTGAGGAACTCTCACTGATTAGAATTCAGTACGGGGTTCCTCCGGAGCACGAGCTGGAGCTTCCCGAGCCAACTGGTCGGGCCAGCGCTCCTCCCCTTGGCTACTTCTGTTTATACCACGAAGCTTTCTGTGCCGGGCTTCAACTTCCGCTCCCACATTTTGTCATCGCTCTCTTCCACTTTTTAAACATTTCTTTAGTTTCTGTAGCACCGAACTCTTTTAGATTTCTGATAGGATTTCTTTCCCTCTATCGCCTAGCCGAAGTCCAGCCAACCCTTTCTATATTCAGAAATTTCTATACTTTCAAGCGTCACCCTTCGATAAAGGACTGGTGGTACTTCTCCCTCCAGTTTGGTAGAAAGGGGTTGTTGAAAGGCGCCCCCTCTTCTATCCACAACTAGAAGGAGAGGTACTTCTACATTCGATGCCCGACTTTGGAGCTGGGATTACCCCCTGGGGCTCTCTGAGGGATTCCGTCTATCGGGCTTCTAGCCTGGAAAGGGATGACCTCGAAGCCTCCAATAAGCTCGAGGCCTATCCAGCCCCCCTCCTCTCTGACCTTATGAAGGAACAACTCTTATTCAATATCGGTCTGAGTCCTCTTGTCCCTGTCGGTACTATCATTATTTTATATATATATATATATATATTTGCTGCTTCCCCTTTCTCTTATTCTATTTCTGAGCTGTGTCGATCTTCTTTTATTGTAGACATGGTCACAGGCATGGCTCAGAGGTTAGCCCAGGGTCTCAAGACCCATAAGAGAAAAGGCACCGTGACTTCGGGGTCGATGAAGAGAGCCAGGACAGAAGAGATGAGCTCAGCCGTGCCTGCTCAGGTGGCCGTTGCCATCGATGCCCCCTCTGACATCGAGCCCGAAGTCCCCCAAGCCTCTTCACGGAGCCCCCCAATCGAGGTTTTCGCTCTATAGGCTCATCCCGAGGGGGCACCGGGGGCCAAAAGAAGGAGGAGAAAGAAGACCTTGGCCCGCAAGAGCCGCAGCCGCAAGGCTGCCATCGAGGGTGCCGACGGCTCCGAGGAAGATCTGGGGAAAAATCCCTTCAACAATAGGAATTTAATAAAGAGGCTGGTCGAAGGGTGCATTCTGCTCGAGGTCATCCACAGGATCGTCCTTGCTGATCCTGAGCAGTGGGTCTGGGACTCTTTGGGATCCTTTCTCGAGATAGGTCAATTTACTTTTTTCTTCTTCTTGCTTCTTTACTTAGTTTACTCCTTAGCCTTTATATTGACTCCCCGGCCTCTCTTGTAGATTGGACACCAGCTCATCACCAACATCGAGGTGATGAAGAATGCCAAGAGGGAGGCAGCCCGGGCGGAGGAAGGTCGCCTGGCTGAGGCCGCCGCCTCAAGGAGAAGATCACCGAGGTCACAAGTCTCCAGGAGGTGCTGTAGAAGGAGGGACAAACCTCATCCGATCTGAGGGCTGCCTTGGAGGAGGAAAGAAAGAAGGCAGAGGCCGAGGTCTCCGAACGGAAGATGCAGGTCTCCGAGCTGAAGGTGCAGATCCCGTCCCTAGTCTCGGAGGCAGGGGCCCGAGCAGTGGAGGAGTTCAAGACCTCCTCCGAGATGGAGGATCTGCAGGTCCAGTTCAGCCAGGACGCCTTCATCAAGGGTTTCGAGCTCTGCCAAGAGAAGATGGCCGGAAAGTTTCCTGAACTAGACCTTGACTTCCTAGATGAGGCATCCGATGATGAAGTCGGACCTTCCAAAGCCGCTGTCGGTCCTCCTCCAGTCGGGACCTCTTCGATCGTCGCGGTTGCCGTGACCGACCTTCTGAGGGAGCCGAGCTCCTCCACTTCTGTCCCAGAGGTCCGAAACCTCTAATTTTATATTTTTTTTTATGGTGATTTTTCTTCATTCTCTTGTACTTAAAAATTATTTAATCAATGAAATCAGATTCTTCTTTACAGAGAGCTCCTTTTTTTTCTTCTGTATTTTTTTCCTTCTCTTTTGTCTTCTTGCACTAATTTGAGTTGTGGCGCTCTTGTCTCCCAACGACAGTGCCCTGCTGAAGCTCTTCCCCTACCACAGGGGATTCCTCTGAAGTTGATGATCTGGGACCTCAGAAGGCAAGTTCGTCACTTGACGAAGAAATCCAAGAAGCTGGATGACAAACTTCACCGACTGAGGGAGAGCCATTCGGAAGTCATTGCGGAGGCTACTCGCTTTCGGGTCTTCACAAAAAGGGTTTCATGGAATACATCCGGAGGAAGGCTGACTTCGTGATGGAGCTTGAGGAACTTCAAAAATGCGCCAGCGACCGATCTTGGACTCAGACTTCCAAGATCAGCTCTCTTGAAGTTGAGCTAGCGGCTGTACGGGAGAAGATCGACCAGTTGGAAGGGAGCTCATCCTGGCTCACAACTCAGGCCGAATGCAATCGAGACTGGTCGAAAAAATTCTCTGACCTTCAAAAATAGCTGCAGGATGCTAAGGCAAACTACAACGCTTACCGAGATGGCTGGTGCGGGCAAGTAGAGGACTACCGAAGGAAGCTCAAGATGGCGATCGATGAAGTTGCCCGCCTTCAGAGGCAGTTGTCTGAGAGAGTCCAGCCTGCCTCTGCACAAAGCTCCGACGAGCTTCGCTCTTGAGGGGGACCATGGAAGAACTATCTGTGGCTCTTGGGTGGGAGAAGGTCGAACTGCAGCGGCTGAAGATTCAGCTGGCCCACGAGCAGCAGACAGTCAAGGATGCCGAGGCAGAGTCCGAGATCCTGAGGAAGAGGCTTCGAGAGTCGGAGGGCGAAAGCCGACGGTTCCACCAGATGTATCGAGAGATGCTACTAAGAAAGATGGAATTGAAAGAAAAAGTTGAAAACTTAAAGCAATCCCTAATAATGACTAGAACCGAGAGCTCGATGTCGGAAGAAGCTGAGCTTCCTTAGAGCTTCTTTTATCTTTCGTCCTTCCATGTATTCTTTTTCTTTTCTTGTCGTTTTTCTTTCTTGGCCTTCAGGGCTTTGTAATATGCACTTCACTAATGAAATGAAAAGGAAATTTTTCATTACCTTGTCTATTCTTGCATTAAGTCATCGTTTACCAATTTCTATTATCTTTTATCTTGTTTGATGTCGACATTGTTTGAAAATTTCTGATCATCGCCATGTTGATTTGCCTTTTTTGTTCATGACCGTAGGTCTTTTCGAGGCCATTTGAGTTTGACGCTTCTTCCCAGTACTCGAGCTTGGGGGCCAGAACTTTTTGTTACCTTGAGGAAGTGATTTTTTCTCGACCTGTGTTGAGTTCCCTCTTAGAGACTGAGGGTTTTTGATAAGAGTCTCCTTCCTCATTGAGACGAGGTCCTTATGTTTTGATGTAGTTTATTTTTCCCTTATCACTGGTGTAGTTCGTTGCATTCCCTTTTTATCTTCCTTCCTTTTTTTTACATTTGGGCGAGGGTTTTTTCTTTGCTCTTAATGGGGTCATGAGAGTGTAGAAGAGCCGTTGAGGAGGCTTTTCTCCTCATCCGATCTTGATCGATCAGGTCTTCATTTATGTCAGGATGAGGTTCTCTTCCTATTTCCGACACAGTCAATTTTAGCTCATGTTAGGATGAGGTTCTCCTCCTATTCCTAATAGGGCTGTGGGGGCACATAAGGGTCATTGCAAGGGCCTCTCCCCTCATCCGGTCTTTAGATAACCGGGCCTTTGACTTTGCTCATGTTAGGATGTGGTTCTCCTATTTCTAACATGGCTGTGGGGGCACATAAGGGCCATTGTAAGGGCCTCTCCCCCCATATAGTCTTTAAATAATCGGGCCTTCGACTTTGCTCATGTTAGGACGAGGTCCTCCTCCTGTTCCTAACATGGCTGTGGGGGCACATAAGGGCCATTGTAAGGGCCTCTCCCCCCATCCGATCTTTAAATAATCGGATCTTCGACTTTGCTCATGTTAGGATGAGGTTCTCCTCCTATTCCTAACATGGCTGTGGGAGCACATAAGGGCCGTTATAAGGGCCTCTCCCCCCATCCGATCTTTCAATAATCGGGCCTTCAACTTTGCTCATGTTAGGACGAGGTTCTCCTCCTATTTCTAACATTCCTGTGGGGGCACATAAGGGCCATTGTAAGGGCCTATCTCCCCATTCGATCTTTAAATAATCGGGCCTTCGATTTTGCTCATGTTAGGATGAGGTTCTTCTCCTGTTCCTAACATAGCTGTGAGGGCACATAAGGGCCGTTGTAACGGCCTCTCCCCCCATTCGATCTTTAAATAATCGGGCCTTCGACTTTGTTCGTGTTAGGACGAGATCCTCCTCCTATTCCTAACACGCTTAGTTTCGATTTTCGGAAGGAGCTACTCCTTGTCGTTATGAGCTCATGCCAAAAGAAAAGATATGCAAATATGAAAAAAACTTTTATTTAAGGCAAAGTTATTGGTAATACATTCATAGATTTTTCGAATCCCATAGCTACGAAGGTATGCTCTCCATCAGGGTCCTCCAAAGATGGAGTTGATAATCCCAATTGGAGGTCGATCTTCAGGCTGCTCCTCCCTCCTTGGCAGCTTCGATTGCGGTAGGGCCCTCGGTCGATCTTCCCTACCTTCAGGTCGGTGTCAAATGAATTGTCAAGCCGACCTTGTCTGATGAGCTCCTCAATCTCATCTCGGAGCTGAATGCCTTATCGTGGCCGTGGTCATGATGATAGAGGTAGAACTTGTTAGGGTTGCACTTCCTGGGGTGTGTGTGCATCCTTTTCGACCTCGACAGCTGCTCCCTGACCTCCATCAGTACTTGGGTTTTCGATGCGTTGAGAGGGCATAGCTGTGGAATCTTCTGGAGGAGAGCCCCTCCGAACTCTGCGATCTGGGCTTCTCTGCCTACAAGCCCGGGGATGAGTCTAGACATGCTTGTGTTCGGAGGGAGTTCGAGAACGTGGTCGAGCTTCACTCGGCCCTTTTTCAACTACAGGCTTGCTGGAGTCTCTCACCTGTCGCTCCTTTGCGACCTCCTCATCTTTCAACTTGAAGGCTTCTTCTGCTCGGGCATATCCTTCAGCCCGAGCCAGCAAATCAGCAAAGTTTCTGAGATACTTTTTTTCCAGGAAAATAGAAGATCGTTCTTTTGAAGACCGCCCTTCAGGGCGGCCATCGCGATCGATTGGTCCAAGTTTTGGACCTCCAATGCGGTGATGTTAAAATGGTTGACGTGAGCTCGAATGGATTCTCCCTCCTTTTGCTTGATGTTGATGAGGGACTCCGAACCTCTTCGGGGATGCCGACTGCTGACAAAATGAGCGATGAACTGGTGGCTCATCTGATCAAAAGAGAAGATAGTATCCAGCTTCAGTGTCGAGTACCAATTTCTTACTGCTCCCTTCAAGGTAGACGGGAAGGCTCGGCACAGGATGGCGTCTGGCGTGCCATGGAGCAGCATCATTGTCCGGAAGGCCTTCAGGTGGTCAACCGGATCCAAGGTCCTGTCGTAGCTCTCGAATTGGGGGAGCTTAAAGTTCGGCAGGATTAGCTCCTGCATGATCATTTGAGAGAAAGGTGGGTTAGTGCAGATGTCCTCACCGTAAGCAGTGGGAGCATGGCGGAGCTCTTCGATCTGCTAGTTCATCTCCCAAAATCTTTGATCCAGGAGGTCCTCTCGACTGTGAGTTTTGAGGGTCTTTTGGTGGATTGGAGGTAGGGACTCTCTAGGGTGGAATCATGATCGGATGGTGGGCTCTCCGCCTTCTGCTTCCCCTTTCCAGAGAAGACGGGGTGACTTGCCCAAGTGGCCCATCCGATCGTCGAATTCTGAAACTCCAGCGATACTCTCTCTAGCCGCACTAATGCCTGCGGCTGCTGCGACTGCTGCTGCATGGCCTGCATGCTTCGGTGAGGCCCCTGACCTGCTGAACCAGCAAGTCGAACTGCTCCATGCCGACTGCTGTTGTCGGAGGAGGAGTTTGGAAAACTAGAGAGGAGGCCAGAGCTTGCAGAGCTCACAGAGATCTGGCTGCAGAGGCTGGGGATCGTCTAGTGGATGCCTTTTGGGGAGGCATCAGGTGGAGATCTGGCAAGAGAAGGAGAAGAAGATGTCAGAGAAGATGACCGGAGACAGTCCCATTGAGCACTCCTTTAAGAACAAGGGTACTGCGAAGACACACGCCCTTCCTCTAGCGCCAATTTTGTTGGTGCAGAATTCCACCAATGTCGGAGAAGCTGGAGTTGAGATGACCGCGGCCACTGTTGGAACCTGCAAGGGAAGTCTAAACTGGAGTTGGGGGTGCTCCGGCAAGACCCTCCGATGCTCAAGTCAGTACTCTGCTTCAACAAAGATGGAGTGCTCAAATGGGATTTTGGCAGAGTTTCGAGATAGAGTTTAGAGCTTAGAGAAGAATGTATCTGGGGGTCCCTTTTTATAGATGGAGAGCGTAACTGATTGACAGTGATGTCTGTAACCGCCTGGTAGTGGGCCGTTCAGGGTCACACGGAGTTTGTTACGGAGAGTAGTGGCGTCAGGGGGCCGTTCAGGGTCACGTGGAGTTTGTTACGGAGAGTGGAGTGGTGTCCGTTGTCACGACTTGCTAGAGAGTTCGAATCTATCGGCTGAAGCTCGGTTGGGATGTTTGATGGAGCGGAATGGCTCTCTGTCTCGTCAATCCAGGAGAAGCTCAGATGTTTTTGAGGTTGCTGATGGGTCTATTATTGTTGGGTGCCTAGAGCGCTGATGCTGCAGGTAGGAGTCATCTGCTGTAGAAGCTCAGATGGGGACTTTCTGTTGGGGAAGTCCGATTTCATGAGGAATCCGACAGAGGGTTGACCGACAGTGGACTTCGGGTGGCATTGAGGAGGTTCGTCTGCTGGAGGAGTCTGGAGGATCCTGTGAATGTCCGAATGGCATTGTTGAAGTCCGGCTGACGCTATTGAAGGTTGATGGCTGGGGAGATATGGCAGACATCGGAGGCGATCGATCGTTGTAGAAATCCAGCTGCTGGAGCCCGTCTGTTGTAGAAGTTCGTCCAAAATCCATCCGCTATGGAAGTTCAGACGGAGTCTGATTCTTGTAGAAGGCTGAAAGGAGGCTGCTTATTGTAGAAGCTCGATCGAAGATCGATTGTCGTGGAAGCTCGGAGTAGTGACCTGATTGGTGGAGCCTATCTTGTTGTAGAAGCTCGTCTGGGATCCATCCACTGTAGATGCTCGGCTGGGATCTGGCTATAAAGAAGCTCGACTGAAGTCTGCCTGTAATAGAGGTTCGGAAGGAATTCGTTTACAGTAGAGGCTCGAATGGAATTCGCTTACAGTAGAGATCCGGAGTAGATCGCCTGTAGTAGATGTTCGGAGTAGACTGCATGCGATAGAAGTTTGGAGTAGGGATCTGGCTGGTGGAGCCCTTCCGTTGTTGAAATTCATCTGGGATCCATCCATTGTAGGAGTTCAGCTGAAATTCGATTCTCGTAGGAGCTCGGATGGAATCTAGAAGGTGGTCGACCACCGTAAAAACTTGGATGGAGTTTGGTTACTGTAGAAATCCTATTGTTGGAGAAGTTCGGATATTGATGAAGTTCGAAAGAAGTTCGGAGTAGAGTCGTCTGTGGCCGAAAGAAGTCTGGAAGGGATTCGAAGAATAGTCGATCCTGAAAATCGGCTGATAGTGAAGCCCAGAGAGCATTTGGAGCAGTCCGGTAGATGAATGGAGAAGCTCATTGTCGGAGAAGTTCAGAGGTATTATGGAAGCTCAGACGGTCGAGAGAGTTCAGAAAGATGCCACACAAGGTCGGAAGCCAGAAAAACCCTGGAAGGGTCGGCCTTTTACAAACTTCGGCTGGGGGTATTTTATACCCAACAAACCTAATGATAGAATGAACCTAATCTAATTAGAAACTTAATCACCTTAATAAATTTCTAACCCAATTAGAAATTAACTAAGCCTAGGTCCTGATCAAATCATGAACAATTTTTTCTTGCAATTAGGCTGGATCAAATCAAACCCAATCTAAGTCAAACTGAATCTATTTCAATTAGACTTGATCCAAAGCTCTTTGCTCAACTAAATTGAGTCAATTAGCAATCCAATTGTTAAAAAATTCTCTACTAATAGTAGAGTCTCAGTCTAGTGGGACTCTTCTCCAGAGTCCTTCTAATGGGACTTTGGAGAAGAGTCTCACTAGAACTGGGACTCTTCACTAGAGTCACAATCCAATTGACTCTTCAGCCATCCGATCAGATCGAGTCTTCTAATGTGTGTGATCCTATAGGTTCGAACCTAAGCCAGTAGCATAGGAATAAATTTCTATACTAATCGATATAACTATTTAGCAATGGGATCCAAAATCCAGATAGGTCGAAAGATTGCAAAGCAACATTCTAGAACCTATTGACGTATGGTGATCGTATAATTCATCTCTTTGACCCTAATGCTCAAGGTGACCTAGGGTTTGACTGTCAACCATAATATAGTCAACCATATTATATTTCAACCTTCTAAATCCATCACATGGATTACTCTAGAAAAGATTTTACTAAATTAGAATATAATGATGTATAACTCTTACTTATTCAGAGGGGTCAATTCCATCTTGACTCATGCACCGACTTAATAAGTACTTGACTGCACCAAGTAACCTTTCATCACTAAATTAGAAATTTAAATGATCCGACACCAAAATATAGTAAGTTGCTTATAAGTTACCATGATGATCTCAAGTCAGAGGGATACTTATACCCATACCCTTCACGAGCTTCTCTTCTCAACAGAATGCTCGGTAAATGGTCACATTTGGTGCGAATGTACTCCTACATTCCATCTGCATGCCATACCAATATTTTCACACTCCTTGGTTAAGAGGATAACTAACCCATATGGCATGTAATGACCTATACTTGATATTGCTATCATCCTATTAACAACATATCATTTGATCGCGAACATGTTTTAAGGACTAAACAACAAATCCTTCTTTGTCGATTAAACATAGTCTTAAGGACTTCATCACAACACAGGAGTTCAAATAAGATGGACAAAATATGATAAAGAATCAAATAATATTTATTAATAAAAATTTATATATATTTTACAAATATGAGCACAATCATCAACAGACTGATGATTGGCTTTGGGACATAATTTCCAACATCAATACCATAACGTTGGTGATGCCCTTGGCAATCTAATGAGCTTTATAGGTCTCCATCTTATCGTTTGCACCTCTTTTCTTCTTGAAGATCGATTTACACCATATGGATTTTATCCTTTCGGGTAGGTTAACAATGTCCATGCATCATTGACCTTCATAGACTCCATTTCGGACTTCATGGCTCCAAGCCACTTATCAGAGTTGGATCTCTATATTACATCCATATAAGTGATCGGATCCTCATTGTTCTCATTGAGTTCAATAGAATCATTGTCCTGGGTCAAGAAATCATAGTATCGGTTCGACTGATTGGTACTCTACTGGATTTCCTTAATGGTGCATCTATAATGGGCTCAGGTTTGATTCAATCAAGTCCTATTCTATAAGTTTACTAGATTGTATTGATACATCTATCTATCGAACATCAACAAGTTCAATCTTAGAGGCATTAGTTTCTTCATCAAGAATTTTTTTTTTAAAAAAGATTGCCTTAAGACTAACGAACATCTTTTATTCATCAGTAAGGTAGAAATAATATCTCTTAATTTTCTTCAGATACCTTATGAAAATACACTTGTCAGATCTAGATCTGAGTTTGTCTGTAAATAAACACTTGACATAAGCTGGACACCCCCAGATCCTAAGATGTGAAAGAATCGGCTTATGGCCTGTCTATATCTCATATGATGTTTTGCTTATAGACTTACTTAAAATCTTATTAAGTACGTAGCAAGCTGACTCAAGTGCATATCCCCAAAAGGAGATCGGTAGACTAGCAAAGTCCATCATGGACCGAACCATGTCCAACAGGGTTTGATTCTTCCTTTTAGACATACCATTATGCTGTGGCATCCCAGAAAGGATCCATTGTGAGAGAATCTCATTCTCTTCTAGATATGTCAAAAACTCACTGAAGAGGTATTTACTTCCTTGATCAGATCGAAGAGTTTTAATACTCTTTCTAATTTATTTTTCAACCTCATTACAGAATCGATTGAATATTTTAAATGATTCTGACTTGTATTTCATTAAGTAGATGTGTCCATACTTAGATAAGTCATCTATAAACATAATGAAATAGTGATATCCAGCTTTGACACTTGTGCTCATGGGTTTGTATACATCAGTATGTATTAGACCTAGAACATCACTAACTCATTCACTTTTTTCAGTAAAAGGCGACTTAGTTATCTTTCCAAGAAAACAAGACTCATAGATAAGCAATGATTAGCAATCATTTACTTTGAGGATTCTCTTTTGGTATTCATCATATTTTTGTTAATAGGACCTAACCTATAATGCCAAAGATAGGCATCCATAACATCATCTATCCTAGGGTGTTTATTCGACGTGTACATTACACTAGGCCATGATACAATATAAATATCATTATTTAATTATCCATTCATCATAGTAACACCATTCAAAATGATATTATAAGAATTATTCTTTATTGAAATCTTATAATTTTTCTTAGCCAAAAGGCCTATAGAAATTACATTCAATAGAAATGAAGGACAAAAGTGACAATCGCTAAGAACAACGATATGAGAATTGAATACAAACTTGATAGTTTTTAAAGCTAGAACTAAAACTGATCTTCCATCTCCAACATTCAAAAATCTTTCACCGTCCTTAAATCTCTTATTGACCTGAAGTTTCTGCAATGAATTGTAAATGTTAATAGGGTTAGAATTTGGGGTTTGGTGCATGCATATGTGTTTCAAAAATTTTATTTTCTAAACAATACAGTGGAGAGTAAGATTAAAACACTTTTAATTTGAATTATGCATGCATAAAAATATAAAATCATATAGATCTATCTCATATGCTGAAATTGATGTATGCTAAAATTTAGATTGTGATTAAATCATATACCTGTTTCGCAATCTTTTTCTTCAAATCTGGATCTGAAAGAGAAGAGGTTCTCTTTTGGCCACACAAGTATTCAGCCTCTATAAGTATCCACTTGGGATTAGCCTGGAACAGTCTTCTTTAATCTGAATTTTGGTTTTCCAAAATTTAGCCTGTTGAATCTGAATGAAGCCTGGATTGTGATCAATGCTTGATCTTTCTCCTTGATCTTTTTCTTCTCCTCTTCTCTAGAGTTTCTCCTTACTTTGTGCTACTATAGAACACTAGCAACGAGCAAATTATGGGACACCCAATACCTTGGGTGTGGAACTCCTTGGGACTCACGTCCCAAGGGATGGACGTGTAGAACGCCCAAGAGAAGAGAAAGAGAGAGGAAGAGAGGGCATGGGGAGAGCCTTTGGGCATGAGGGGCAGCTGGTTTGGATGCTCTAGGGATCTTAGGGGAGATCCCTTTAAATAGGAATGAAGATTGAATCCTATTCAATCACATAATACAAGTCCTACTTGCATTGGATTTTCTATTAACTTAAGTTATCCAACTTCTTTAGGAGACCCTTTAGGTGCCAACAATTGGAGACCTTACACCCAAAATTAGACACCCCAAAATACACCCAAAAGATGTGCCATAAGAAAACTAAAAGCCCTCTAATCAATGGATACACCCAACTTGATCAAATCAAGGTGGCGCCCAAAAAAAGCTATCAAGAGAATTAATTAGGAACTTGCATCCTTAATTAATATGATCTATAACCTCAGACACTCAATAATTGGAGTCTCATGAATCTTATTCATGTAGGTTATTAGTAGGTAATGAAGTTAGAATTATCTTATCAAATAAGTAATCCTAACAGAAAGAGGAATTGGGTCCAACCATGTGCTAGTATGATTATCATGAACCCAATGAGTTTCTCTAAACCCAATTGATGTTTCATAAGCTCAATTACTTATTTCAGGCCTAATCCTTTTATTTTGTGACCCCATAGATTTAATTTTATCTGGTAGTGAGATATATAATGATCTCTATCGTTGTATCATTGAAACTCTTTTCAATGGGTTGGAATAATTTCACTCTAACTCAGCAAAGATTGTCAATCCAGAATGATCCAGTGAGCTTTTATATTTCACCAGTGACATCTAGCAGTATGTAGTAACAATTCAATAGAACTGAAATGAACCTCTAGGTGTAGTTAACGTGTGATTCAGTCTCTCTATCGTGAGTCCTGACTAGATGATAGGTCATGAATAAATCATCAAACCTCAACATCAGTCATATGATAGATTCAATTAGCTCAAGTTTAGTTATGACTTCCATAAAAACTTTTTTTCATCAATCACACTACTATGATCATAAATTCTTGGACTTAGCCTTTCAAATTTCATAGAACTACTCTCTATCAAGGTCGATAGATCCTGTCTTGATGTGCACCCTACTCCTACAGTGGACCAACTATCGCCAACATCCACTACGAGGCTCATTGAGACCCATGTTTATGTGTCGATCAAACTTCAGCAGCCTCACTGCAAGTAGCAGTACCATCTCAAGTCAATAGACTAGTCATACAACTACAGCATCGAGATAATCACTGACGATTAAATAGAAATCCAAGTGATCTCTCGTATGGTCACGCTTAGTACTAGTTGTTCTCTAACAACCATCCACACTCATCATCTTATGTCTCTACATAGTAGATCAGAGACTCATCTATCCCGAAAGAAGTAATTTGTGTACTAGTCTATCCAGATCTATCACTGTCCTCATGATGATCCTATGGTCGAAAGTATTTAAGAGTTAAATACATATTTCTAATTCTCAACACTATGAGAATATGTATCAAAACTAATTTCGTGGATGATTCAAAGACACATCACACTTGAATGAAAAGAAAATTATCTTTTTATTGATCATATTAGTATATTAAGTACAAAATTATGATCTAACATTATTACAATGCATCAGTCATACTGGCTTCTAGGATATACATCTAACAATCTTCCACTTGGACTAAAGTAAATTGATCACAAATCTAAGTCTCATCTTCTCAAGGTGGACTTTCATTTTTAACTGGCTCAACTACTTAATCAGCAGGTCTGCCATGTTGTCTGCAGAGTCTACTCTTCACACCTCGACATATTTCTTATCGAGGTAGTCGCATATGATATAAAAATACCTTTCGATGTGCTTAAATTTTTTATGAGACCTCGACTCCTTAGCAAGTGCTATGACTCCATTGTTATCGCAGGACAATGGTATGGCATCCGATGTCATAACCTCAAGTTTTGCAACAAACTTTTTGAACCATAAGCCTTCTTTGCATCATCCAAAATTGTGACATACTCGGCCTTCATGGTCGAATCCGCTATGATGGGTTGTTTGGAACTCTTCCAACTAACTGCGCCACCATTACAAATGAACACGTATCCTGACATAGACTTTCTATCATCAAGATCAAACATGAAGTCTGAGTTAGCATACCCTCGACTCGTAACTCAAAATCACCTCCAAAGATCAAGAACAAATCCTTAGTCCTTCTTAAGTACCTAAGGATGTTCTTTACAGCTATCCAGTGCTCCTCATCTAAATTCGATTGATACCTATTCGTCACACTCACAGTAAGGACAATATCAGGTCGAGTATATAGCATGGCGTACATGAGTCTTCCTATCATCGAAGCATAAGAAATCCTACTCATGCACTGCACCTCCTCAGATGTGGTTGGACATATCATCTTGGAGAGTCTAATACTATGCTTAAGAGGTAAGAGACCTCTCTTAGAGTTTTTCATGCTAAACCTCTTCAGCACCTTCTCTATGTACAGCTTTTGTGACAGGCCAAGCATCCATTTAGGTCTATCCCTATAGACCTTTATTTTAAGAATATAGGATGCTTCCTATTGGTGCAGAATTTTGTTGATGTCAGAGAAGCTAGAGTTAAGATGACCGCATCTACCGTCGGGACCTGCAAGAAAAGTCTAAATCAGAGTTGGGGGTGCTCCAGCAAGACCCTCCGACGCTCAAGTTAGTACTCTACTTCAACAGAAATGGAGTGCTCGAGTGAAAATTTTAGCAGAGTTTCGAGATAGAGTTTAGAGCTTAGAGAAGAATGTATCTGAGATCCCTTTTTATAGACAGAGGGCGTAACTGATTGACAGCGATGTCTGTAACCGCCTGGTAGTGGGCCGTTCAGAGCCACGTGGAGTTTGTTACAGAGAGTAGTGACGTCAGAGGGCCGTTCAGAGCTATGTGGAGTTTGTTACGAAGAGTGAATTGGTGTCCGTTGTCGTGACTTGCCAGAGAGTTGTGGAGCCATGCAGAATCCATTACTGAGGGTGGAGTAGGGTAGTAGCCATTATCGTGACTTGCCAGAGAGATCGGATCTATTGGTTGAAGCTCGATTGGGATGTCTGATGGAGTAGAATGGCTCTCTATCTCGTCGATCCTAGGAGAAGCTCGGATGTTTCCAAGGTTGCTGACGAGTCTACTATTATTGGGTGCCTAGAGCGCTGATGCTGCAGGCGGGAGTTATCTGTTGTAGAAGCTCGGATGGGGACTTTCTATTGGAGAAGTCCAATTTCATGAAGAATCTGGTAAAGGGTCGGTCGGCGGTGGACTTCGGGTGGCATTGGAGAGGTTCATCTGCTGGAGGAGTCTGGGGGATCTTGTGGAAGTCTGGAGGGCGTTGTTGAAGCCCGACTGATGCTATTGAAGGTTGATGGCTGGGAAGGTTCGACAGACACCGGAGGTGGTCGGCCGTTGTGGAAACCCAACTGCTGGAGCCCGTCTATTGTAGAAGTTCGTCCAGGATCCATCCGCTATAGAAGTTCAGACGGAGTTCGATTCTTGCAGAAGGCCGAAAGGAGGCCGCTTATTGTAGAAGCTCGATCGAAGATCGATTGTCATAAAAGCTCAGAGTAGTGTCCTGACTGGTGGAGCCTGTCCCATTGTAGAAGCTCGTCTGGGATCTAGCTACGAAGAAGTTCGAAAGAAATTCATTTACAGTAGAGGCTCGAATGAAATTCACTTACAGTAGATATCCGGAGTAGACCGCCTACAGTAGGAGTTCGGCTCTCGCAGGAGCTCGGATGGAATCCGAAAGGCGGTTGACCATCGTAGAAACTTGGATGGAGTCTGGTTACTATAGAAATCTCATTGTCAAAGAAGCCCGGATATTGACGAAGTCCGGAAGAAGTTCAGAGTAGAGTCATCCGTGGCCGGAAGAAGTCTGGAAGGGATTCGAAGAATCATTGATCACTATAGAAAATTGACTGATAGTGAAGCCCAGAGAGTATTTGGAGCGACCCAGTAGATGAATGGAGAAGCTCACTGTCGAAGAAGTCCGGATGATATTATGGAAGTTCGGACGGTCGAGAAAGTTCAGAAAGACGTCACATAAGGTCGGAAGTCGGAAAAGCCCTGGAAGGGTCGGCTTTTTATAAACTTTGGCTGGAGATATTTTATACCCAACACTAGTCCCCCACTTCTGAGTTCGGGTTTCGAATGAAGGAAGTATAGAAAAATTCTCACAGCCAAAGTTACCTCCCTTTATTTCTGCACTCGATGGTTTCCAGATATTTTAACGTTTGGCGTGCTGGTGCTGGAGTCTTTTCAAATCAAGGTGATTCGAAAAGATTTTTTTGAAATTTTTGCTAGAGCATGACTCTAGGTACGGTGCAATAATGATTTTGTCAATTGTCGGCCACTTTCAGCCGCCTACCACGGTGAGTGGGCCACGCGGCGGTTATAGATCAGCCAGAGGAGATCTGCAGTCATTATTGCACCAGACCTCATTGCCTATTTAAACTTGCCTCCCCCCTTCGGGGATCTCACTTTGCATGAAAGTTTCTTCGGTCCCTCCTTTTTTTTGAGAGTTCCATCCTTCCTCAGCATCCTTCTCGGCCTTCAGCATTCTTCGAGTCATCCCCATCTCTACCTCTCTGCATCCCTCAGACCAGCCTAGGTTAGCTTAAGAACTTTCTCTATTTTTGCAACTCTATTTTTAGACTGTGCCGATCCTCTTTCGTTGCAGATATGGGCGCAGATGTGGCTTGGATGTTAGCCAAGAGTCTTAAAGCCCACAAGAGGGAAGGCGCTGCAACTTCCGGGTCGGCGAAGAAGGCGAGGGTAGAACAGACAGATCCGATCGTGTTTCGTCTTGATCGCCCAGAGCCTGCACTTGTGGCACATCTTCGACCGTGAGTACTTCCCGATCCTGTGAAAGGGGAAAGTCAAAGAGAGACTAGAAGAAGAAGTCAGAAAAAAGGAGAAACCCGATATCAGAAAGAAGGTCATGCCTGCCGTCATTGTGAGGCAGCGGAAGCCATGGCGCAAAAAGGATGGCATCTACATGTACTTTGAAGATAATGCTGGAGTAATTGTTAATCCAAAGGAGGACTGGAAGAAGAAGTTGGGTACTTAAAGCAATCCTCGACGATGGCTGGAATCGAGAGTTCGAAGTTTGATGGTACCAAGCTTCCTTGGAGCTCTTTTGCCTTGTATTCCTTTCCTTTCTTGTTGCCCCCACTTTTTTTGGCCTTCAAAGGCTTTGTAATGCGTAATTTACTAATGAAATGAAAAAAAAATTTCTATTACCTTGTCCATTCTTGCATTGAGTCATCATTTACTGAACTTCTTTTGTCTTTTATCTTGTTCGATGTCGTCATTGTTTGAAGGTTCTCGGTCGTCGCCGTGTTGATTTACCTTTTTTATTTATGACCGTAGGTCTTTTCGAAGCCACTTAAGTTTGATGCTTCCTCCTAGTGCTCGAGCTTGGGGGCCCGAACTCCTCGTTACCTTCAGGAAGCCAATTTTTCCTCGGCTTGTGTTGAGTTGCCTCTTAGAGACTAAGGATTCTTGATAAGGGTCTCCTTCCTCGTTGAGATGAGGTCCCTTATGTTTTTGATGTAATTTATTTTTTACTTGTCGCTGGTGTAGTTTGTCGCTTTTCCTTTTCATCTCTCCCCCCCCCTCTTTTTTTTCATTTGGGTGAGGATTTTCCCTCTGCTCTTAACGGGGTCGTGGGAGTGTGGAGGAGCCGTTAAGGAGGCTTTCCTCCTCATCCGATCTTGATCGACCGGACATTTGTGTGTGTCAGGATGACGTTCTCCTCTTGTTCCCAATAATTAATTTCAGCTCATGTTAGGATGAGGTTCTCCGTCTGTTCCTAACAGGACTGTGGGGGCACGTAAGGACCGCTGCAAGGGCCTCTCCCCTCATCCAATCTCTGGATAACCGGACCTTCGACTTTGCTCATGTTAGGATGAGGTTCTCCTCTTATTCCTAACATGACTGTGGGGGCACATAAGGGCCATTGTAAGGGCCTCTCCCCCCATCCGGTCTTAAAATAATCAGGCCTTCAACTTTGCTCATGTTAGGACGAGGTTCTCCTCCTATTCCTAACATGACTGTAGGGGCACATAAGGGCCATTATAAGGGCCTCTCCCCCCATCCGGTCTTAAAATAACTGGGCCTTCGACTTTGCTCATGTTAGGATGAGGTTCTCCTCCTGTTCCAAACATGGCTGTAGGGGCACATGAGGGCCGTTGTGAGGGCCTCTTGTTGGGAATAGTGTCCCAAAGCCAATCGTCAGCCTGTTGATGGTTGTGTCCATTTTTGTATATGTCATAAATTATGAATTAATAAAAATTATTTTGATATTTTTTATCACAAAATATTTCATCTTCTAATGAACTCCTATGTTGTGGTGAAGTCCTTAGGACTATTTAGACTCGACAAAGGAGGATTTGTCGTTTAGTCTTTAAATCTGTTCCCAAATGATACGTTGTTACCAAGGATGACAACATTTATCAAGCATAGGTCGTTGTGTGCCATATAGGTTGGTTGTCCTCTTAACCAATGAGTGTGGAGACACTCGTATGGCATACAGGTGAGATATAAGGGTACATCTGCACTGAACGTGATCGACTCCAGAGCTATTTCTGCTGTCAAGATTTGCTCTGATGCAATATGGGTATAAATATCCCTCCGACCTGAGACCGCCACGGTGACTTGCAAGCAACTCACTGCACTTAGGCACTGGACTACCTGAATTTCTAATTCAATGATGGAAGGCTGTTGGGTGTAGTCAAGTACTTGACTTGTCGGTGCGTGTGTCAAGATGGGATTGACCACTCCAGTTTAGGAGCTGTGTACAGTCGTATTTCAATTTAGTAAAACCTTAGCCAGAGAAGTCTTTGTGAGGAGTCACAGGACTGTTTGAGTTGAGCACGATTTGGATGATCTAATCAGGGTGGACAGTTTAACCCTGAGTCATCCTAAACACAGAGGTCAAAAGGATGAATTATACAGTAACCATATTCATGTAGGTTCTGAGTGTTGCGATTGCGACTATTCGATCTATCCGATCATTGGGTACCATTGCTAGATGGTCACTTCGATTAGTACAAGAATTGGTTCCTGTGCTACTGGCTTAGGTTCGAACCTACGGGGTTACACACATTAGAGGTTCCTATCTGATCTGATAGCTGGTGAAGAGTTCTTCATGTCTGGGATTCTATGATCAAGAATCAAGATTCTCTGATCATGAATTCCACACATTTTGGGTACCGGGGTCAAGAGTCCCACTGGTTCAGGACTCTTCGATCAGGATTACATATCGAAGAATTCTGATGTTCGATTACCCATCGAATTTGGACTCAATATTTATGAGAGTTTTAATTAGTGATTTGATTACTAATTAACTCAATTTGATTGAGTAATTATTTTTGGATCAAGTCCAATTGATATGGATTCAGTTGGGTTTGACCTGATTAGGTTAAGAGTTGACCTAATGTCGAGATGGTTTGGTCCCTGATTTGATCAGGGATTGGGCTTAATCAATTCTGATTTGATTAGGATTTTATTGAGCCTAATTAAACCTAATTAAGTTGGATTTAAATTAGTCTAATTAGGCCTAACTTATTTGGTTTAATTAGGTTGGTTTAAATAATGAAACCACCTTGACCAATTCTCCCTGCGCCACCTCACTTCCACTGCGCCCTTTTGAATTCACGAGAAGGAAGTTCTCATAAATTTTTCCTCATGCAAAGCCCTCCTCATGCCCTACTTTAATGCACCATATGAGTGGATAAGGATGATTGGTTGGCCATTCAAATTCAAAACAAAGTTTGAATTTGAATGAGCAACCAATCTTAGCACCTTGACCTTATCCTCTTTTAACGCCCCATTTATTACACGAGAAAATGTTTCTCATGAAATCACTCATGCACAAATTAAGCCACGCCCTCCTCTTCTCATGCCCTTAGTGGATAGGGATAAATTGATTTCCATTTGAATTCAAAATTTGATTTGAATTCAAATGTGCAATTACTCATCTTTATTCTCTCACGTGGATAAGATGTTTGACATTGTTTTAAAAGGATGAGAAGAGTGGGGCGTGTGCAAGAAAAATTTTGGAGAGAAATTCTGGGTGTGAGGAATCTTTGTGTGCAAGGTGAAGGTCAATATCCTTTCGAGAGAAAAAGAAAGAAAAGAAAAAAAAAGTGTGCGCAGGATTTCAGTGAGTTCTTCAAGGTTTTAGCCTGGAGTTCGGGAAGTAAGAAGGTGAGCTATGAGTGTCGTGAGCCCACAAAATTTTAGAGAGATCTTCAACATCCTCTCAAGCACATCTCCTGACGATCCAGAGTATCCAAAAAATCGACAGACATTGATCGAAGGAGTTCGATCAGCATCGGCCGTCGAAAGGGCTCTACAATGAGCTAGCACTCGTGAGGAGTCGATCAGATCAAAAACTTCCTGTGGATGATCCATAGAGGCCAGACACACTGTGTGGCTGCATCGCAATGATCAGACTCTCCCGACGGTGATCAAATTATGGTGATCTACTATCCGTACAAAGGTATTGTGTTCTGAACACATTACAGTAAAGTGTTTACTGTTTAAATTCGAATTTCAAATTTAAATGCATGCATGCTATATATCATATTGAGATCCTAGTGTAGGATAATTTTTATTAATTAATTAGATTAATTAATAATTTCTACTGTAAAATAGTGATTTTGAAAAAAATTTAAAATTATCATTTTACCCCTGCACTGAATTTCTCCACATATGGTATCAGAGTGGATTCTTAGATATGATATATATATTTGCATGCGTAGATTAAGTTGTAATCTAAAAGTTTAAATTTGAAATTTAAAATTTAAAATTTGAATTTTGAAAATTATTTGAAATTCAAAATTCAAAAAATTAAAATTCAAAATTTAAAATTTAAATTTGAAATTCAAAATTCAAAATTCAAAAATTTAAAATTCAAAAATTTCAAATTTGAAATTTTGTTGAAATTTCAAATTTGAAATTCAAAATTTAAAATTCAAAATTTGAAATTCAAAAATTTAAAATTTGAAATTTGAAATTCAAAATTTAAAATTTGAAATTTAAAATTTAAATTTTAAAATTGATATATTTAGATATACTTGATCCAAGTAGCAAGTAATTGAATTGGGTTGGTTGCCATGGTCATCCGGTCATAGAAGAAAAGTAGGGTTTAAAAGCCCTCTCTTCCCATTCGATGGGGTCTCCTATGGTGGTAGGGGTGTCGATGCAATTATATCCCATGCAGATGAAGTAGTGAAAGAAATATTCATGATTTATTTTGATTGAGTTATTTTTTATTATGTAATTAGCAATAGGATTGCTACTTATGAAATGTGCTGATCTATTTGTGTAATGAGTCAATATATTTGGTGAACAGAAAATAAAACCTTTCAAATTTAAAAATTATTTTCAAAATGCCAAACCCTGACCCATCAGCCTAAATACTTAATTAAAAGAATTAAGTGTTGTCTAGTAGGTCTAGAATTGTAAATTAAGACCTAAGACAATTGCATAAACTTGTGGATCAATGGGTTAGATGGATTAGGTCCATAATTGGGTTAAACCTAAGGTTAGCTTAAAGAAATGGACTAAATTAGAGTAATTGGTCAAATCTAATCAAAAGTTGAATTAGATTAGGTCAAGGATACTCTAGACTCAACTCCAATAGTTGTAGTTGAATGGGTCATGTCTTTAACTAGACCAAGATGGACTTAATTCATGGCTACGCGGTGGAATCCTATTTACTAAGTTGATCAAATTAGAACTAATGAACCAGTTGGTGTCTAAGGTAAGTTTAATAGTTTGACCAGTGGTTTTTAAGCGGGAGCTACTCGCAGTGATTCGATCTCTGACGAGTTAATGGCTTATCCCCACCACTAATCTCACTTACCTGGCCAACCTGATGAATTAGGTTTTGATTAGATCACTTGGTGATTAGGGCTCACCCATGTCATTAGGTAAATCAGTTTGACTGATTTAGGTGCTCCTAATGCCAACTTTAAGTAAATCTTTTTTAATCTGACTTGGTGAAGTCAGTGGGAGGATTGAAATTGGCTGGATATTTTCTTCTCATCTATTCTTTAATAAAATCCTCAAAAAAAATATTAGATCCTAAAAATGATTAAGTTATATTGATAACTAAGTCATAGCCTCCTATTAAGTGAGTGATAATGAGTCCATTAGTTTAATAATCATTGGAGGCCCAAAGGCCTGGTGCTTATTGACTAATGGAATTATCATTCATAGTATGATAATTTGGTTTGAGTCTTTTTGATGGTGGTTAGATTGGCCGACCAAAGTCGGACTTGATCATTTATTAGTCTGATTCACCAAATCAAATCATGTTAATGGTTGGACCAAACCAGATTTTTTCAGTGGAGGCCAAAGCCTACTGATTAGGTTCTGGGGCAAAATTAATTACTAGAAGTTGTTTAGAGAAACAACTAGTTATGAACCTACCCATAGATGCACATTGATTGACCAACCAAAGTTGGGCTCGTGTGTAGTCTGTGTAGATTCTAGTACCCACTAAGGAATTAAAGTAATTCCTCGAATTGGAGGTTGAGGCTACCAATTCGTAAAAATACTGGGAGAAACTTCAGACTAAAGTTCAAGTCTTTAGTATTAATAATTTATTTACTAATATAGGTCTAGTTTTCCTTTATGTAGCTATGGCCACTATCCTGTCGCTCCGGTCATTATTAGATAATGACAAGCTCATGGAACCTAATTTCGATAGCTGATATCAAAAATTAAAAATCATCCTTGAGCATGAGCAGATCCTTTATGTAGTAATGGATCTGGCACCTGAGGAGCCAGCCCTGAATGCTAAAGGGACGGTCGGAGACACTTACCAGAAGTGGATCAACGACCGCACCAACGTTCGGTGCATAATGCTGGCGGCAATGAATGATGAGTTCAGTCGCAGGTTCGAGAATGCCCAGCCACAAGAGATGCTTCAAATGTTGAACGACCCTTTTGGCACGCCTGACGACGTTGAAAGGCATAAAACTAGTTGTGCCATTTTCAATGCTCGGATGAGGGATGGAGCCTCAGTCACTGATCATGTACTGTACATGATTGAAATGATTGAACGCCTAAGTAAACTGGGTTTTCCCCTGCACGAGCAGCTCGGTAAGGATGCGATCCTTAATTCTCTACCCAAGTCCTTCCTTCCCTTCCTTACTCATTTTCGAATGACAAAGCCTGCAGTGAACTACCACGGCTTGTTGGGGTTACTGCAGAACTTTGAGAAGGATCACCAGCTCCATAAGGAGTCGGTGAATGTTGTGGGAGTGTCTTCTTCTGGTCGTCGACCCTTTAAGAAAGGGAAGAAGAACAAGAAGAAGAAGAATAAGAAGGTGCAGCTGCATGCTGGGACGTCTGCACAGGGTCAGACCAAGAAGCGCAAGCCCGACCAAAGCTAGGTGGAGTGCTTCTTTTGCAAGAAGCAGGGGCACTGGAAGAGGAACTGTCCTCTATACATTGCCTCACTGGACCCGAACAGGCCAAAGAAGAAGCAAGGTACTTATATGATAATACCTTGCAACTTTTTTATTTGTGATACTACTGCTTGGGTATTGGATATCGAAGCCCTTATCATATTTGCAATTCGATGCAGGGTCTGCAGGTCAGTAGGAGATTTGATGAAGGCGAGAGGTTCTGAACGTTGGAGATGGAAGCAAAGTTCTAGTTCTAGCATTAGGAATCATGAACCTTGTAATCAATTCTCGAAATATAATTCTGAGAGAATGTCACTATTGTCCAAGCTTTTTATTAAATATTATTTCTGTAGGCCTTTTGGCCATGAACAATTATCAATTTTTAATAAAAAAAATATTTACAATATCATTTTGAATGGTGTTACAATATTTATTGGATAACTTTATAATGAAATTTACTTTCTATCACAACCTGCTAATATGGTTCAAACCTCCGGTAAATGCCCTAGAATAGATAATGTGTCAAAAGTCTACCTTTGGCATTATAGGCTAGGTCATATCAATAAGAACAGGATAAACAGGTTGGCTCAAGAAGAAATTCTTGAAGTAGGTGATTGTGAATCACTTCCAACCTGTGAGTCCTATCTTTTTGGTAAAATGACCAAGTCACCTTTTACTGAAAAAGGTGAGTGAGCTAGTGAACTCTTGGGTCTGGTACATTCTGATGTATATGGACCCATGAGCTCAAGTGCAAGAGTGGATATTTCTACTTCATAACCTTAACAGACGACCTATCGAGGTATGGGTAAGTCTATTTAATGAAGCATAAGTCAGAGTCATTTGAAATATTCAAACTATTCTGAAATGAGGTAGAAAAATAAACTGAGAAGTGTATTAAAACTCTTCGATCTGATCAAGGAGATGAATACCTTTCCAATGAGTTTCTGACATATCTTAGAGAGGATGAGATTCTCTCTTAATGGACTCCTCCTGGAACACCACAGCATAATGGTATATCTGAAAGGAGGAATCAGACCTTGTTGGACATGGTTCGATCCATGATAGGGTTTGCTGGTCTGCCGATCTTCCTCTGGGATATGCGCTCGAATCGACTTGTTACTTTCTAAATAGGTTCTGAGTAAGTCTGTAACCAAAATGTCATATGAGATATGGATAGGATGTAAGCCAGTACTCTCGCACCTTAGGGTTTGGGGGGTATCCGGCTTATGTTAAACGTTTAATTACGGACAAGCTAGGACCTAGGTCTGACAAGTGTAATTTTACAGGATACCCAAAAGAGACCAAAGGATATTATTTCTACCTGGCTGATGAGCAAAAGGTGTTTGTCAGACTTAAGGCAATCTTTTTGAAAAAAGAGTTCCTTGATGAAGGGACTGTTGCCTCTAAGGTCGAACTTGATGAAGTTCGACAGGTGGAAAAACCGACACAAGTTGCTGAACCTGAACCAGATTTGACTAGATCAGATTCGGAGCCCATTGTTCAAGCACCCTTAAGGTGATTTGGTATAGTACCACGTCAACCGAATAGATACTATGGTTTCTTGGTCTGGGATGACGATCCTATCAAACTTGATGAAAATGATGAGGATCCGATCACCTACATGGATGCAATGCAGAGATCTGACTCTAAAAATGGCTAGAGGCCATGAAATCTGAAATGGAGTCCATGAAGGTCAATGATGTGTGGACATTGGTTGACCCACTCGAAAGAGTAAAACCCATAGAGTGTAAGTGGGTCTTCAAGAGGAAGAGGGGCACAGACGGATAGGTGGAAACCTATAAAGCCCATCTGGTTGTCAAGAGATATCGTCAACATTATGGTATAGACTATGATGAGACATTTTCTCCTGTGGCAATGCTCAAATCCATTCGGATTATGCTTGCGATAGTTGTCCATCTGGACTATGAAATATGGTAGATGGATGTCAAGACAGCTTTCCTAAATAGAGAGCTGGATGAAGAGGTGTATATGATACAACCTGAAGGATTCACATCCACAGATGAGTCTAAGGTGTGCAGACTACAGAGGTCCATTTATGGACTTAAGCAGGCATCTCGGAGTTGGAACATACATTTTGATAGGACGATCAAGACATATGGCTTCGTTAAGAACGGAGAAGAACCCTGCATTTATAAGTGGGCTAATGGTCCAGTAGTAGTATTTTTTATATTGTATGTGGATGACATTCTCTTAATAGGGAATGATATCCCTGCATTACAGAGAATAAAGATTTAGCTGTCGTCACAGTTCTCCATGAAGGATCTGGGAGAAGCTTCCTACATCCTAGGGATGAGGATCTATAGGGATAGATCTGAAAGGTTGCTTAGTTTATCCCAGTCTACGTACATAGATACTATGCTGAAGAGGTTCAGCATGGAGAATTTCAAGAAAGGCTATCTACCGATAGGCCATGAAATTTCTCTCTCGAAGAGGGATTGTCCGACAACACCTCAAGAGAGAGAGCATATGGGTAGGATTCCATATGCTTCGATAGTGGAATTTATCATGTATGCCATGATATGTACTCGACCAGATGTGGCATACTCACTAGCGGTAGTGAGTAGATACCAATCTGATCCAGGGGAGAATCACTGAAGGTTGTTAAAACCATCTTGAAGTATTTAAGAAATACTAAGGACCAGTGGCTTGTTTATGGTGAATCAGACTTGAGACTTATAGGGTTTACAGACTCCAGTTTTCAGTCTGATCATGATGACAGTAAAAGTGTGTCGGGATTTATTTTTACCCTTTATGGTGGGGCTATATGCTGGAAGAGTTCCAAGCAGCACACAGTGGCTGATTCAATTTGCGAGGCGGAGTATGTCACTGCATCAGATGCTGCCAAAGAAGCGGTGTGGCTGAGGAAGTTCATCACCGAGCTCAGAGTAGCACCCTCTCTTATTGGTCTAGTTCTGCTCTACTGTGACAGCTCTGGAGCCATTGCTCAGGAAAAGAAACCGAAGGCACACCAACGGACGAAGCATATTCTGTGCCGCTACCATCTCATCCGGGAAATTGTAGATTGAGGTGACGTCGACCTTCAGAAGATCGACGGGAAGGAGAACCTGGCTGACCCATTCACTAAAGTCATTACGGTGAAGGAGTTCAATGACTACAAGTCGAAGATGGGTATTAGATTTTGCACCGATTGGCTTTAGGCCAAGTGGGAGATTGTTGGAAATAGTGTCCCAAAGCCAATCGTCAGCCTGTTGATGGTTGTACCCATTTTTGTATATGTACATGAATTATGAATTAATAAAAATTATTTTGGTATTTTTCATCATAAAATATTTCATCTTCTAATGAACTCCTATGTTGTGGTAAAGTCCTTAGGACTATTTAGACTCGACAAAGGAGGATTTATCGTTTAGTCCTTAAATCTGTTCGCGACCAAATGATACGTTGTTACCAAGGATGACAACATTTATCAAGCATAGGTCGTTGTGTGCCATATAGGTTGGTTGTTTTCTTAACCAATGAGTGTGGAGACACTGGTATGGCATATAGGTGAGATGTAAGGGTATATCTGCACTGAACGTGACCAACTCCGGAGCTATTTCTGCTGTCAAGATTTGCTCCGATGGAATATGGGTATAAATATCCCTCCGACTTCAGACCACCACGGTGACTTGCAAGCAACTCACTACACTTGGCACTGGACTACCTGAATTTCTAATTCAGTGACGGAAGGCTACTGGGTGTAGTCAAGTACTTGACTTGTCGGTGCGTGTGTCAAGATGGGATTGACCACTCCAGTTTAGGAGCTGTGTACAGTCGTGTTTCAATTTAGCAAAACCTTGGCCAGGGTAGTCTTTGTGAGAGTCACAGGACTGTTTGAGTTGAGCACGATTCGGATGATCCAATCAGGGTGGACAGTTAACCCTGAGTCATCCTAAACATAGAGGTCAAAAGGAGTAATTATACAGTAACCATATTCACGTAGGTTCTGAGTGTTGCGATTGTGACTATTCGACCTATCCGATCATCGGGTACCATTGCTAGATGGTCACTTCGATTAGTACAGGAATTGGTTCCTATGCTACCGGCTTAGGTTCGAACCTGTGGGGTCACACACATTAGAGGTTCCTATCTGATCTGATAGCTGGTGAAGAGTTTTTTATATCTAAGATTCTGTGATCAAGAATCAAGATTCTCTGATCATGAATTCCATAGATTTTGGGTACCGGGGTCAAGAGTCCCACTGGTTTAGGACTCTTCGATCAGGGTTACATATCGATGAATTCTGATGCCCGATTATCCATCGATTTGGACTCAATATTTATGAGAGTTTTAATTAGTGATTTGATCACTAATTAACTCAATTTGATTGAGTAATTATTCTTGGATCAAGTCCAATTGAATTGGATTCAGTTGGGTTTGACCTGATTAGGTTAAGAGTTGACCTAATCGTCGAGATGGTTTGGTCCCTGATTTGATCAGGGGTTGGGCTTAATCAATTTCTGATTTGATTAGAATTTTATTGAGCCTAATTAAGCCTAATTAAGTTGGTTTAATTAGTCTAATTGGGCCTAACTTATTTGGTTCAATTAGGTTGGTTTAAATAATGAAACCACCTTGACCCATTCTCCTTGCGCCACCTCACTTCCACTGCGCCCTTTTGAATTCATGAGAAGGAAGTTCTCATGAATTTTTTCTCATGCAAAGCCCTCCTCATGCCCTACTTTAATGTGCCATATGAGTGGATAAGGATGATTGTTGGCCATTCAAATTCAAAACAAAGTTTGAATTTGAATGAGCAACCAATCTTAGCGCCTTGACCTTATCCTCTTTTAATGCCCCATTTATTACACGAGAAAATGTTTCTCATGAAATCACTCACGCACAAATTAAGCCACACCCTCCTTTTCTCACGCTCTTGGTGGATAGGGATAATTTGGTTTCTATTAGAATTCAAAATTTGATTTGAATTCAAATGTGCAATTACTCATTTTTATCCTCTCACGTGGATAAGATGTTTGACATTGTATTAAAAGGATGAGAAGAGTGGGGCGTGTGCAAGAAAAATTTTGGAGAGAAAATCCAGGTGTGAGGAATCCTTGTGTGCAAGGTGAAGGTCAATATTCTTTCGAGAGAAAAAGAAAGAAAAGAAAGAAAAAGTGTGCGCAGGGTTTCAGTGAGTTCTTCAGGGTTTTATCCTAGAGTTCGGGAAGTGAGAAGGTGAGCTACGAGTGTCATGAGCCCACCAAATTTTTGGGAGATCTTCTATTGCCCAGCTATGCAACCCAAGAGGGGGGAGGGGGTGAATTGGGTTTCAAAAAATATTAAACTTGACTTACAACTTATGAAGATTATTTAACAATAGCAAGATAAGTAAGGAGAGTGTAATTGATCCAAGGCTAATGGTTGAATGCAAGAATGCAAGAGAATAAAGAAGTTCTAAAAGAAAAGCAATTAAGCACAACACAAACAAGAGGATTTATAGTGGTTCGGTGCCAACCTTACACCTACATCCACTCCCCAAGCTCCTACTTGGGAATTTCAATCCACTAAACTGTATTCAACTTGAATACACTCGTTGGAACCTCCGACTCTAGCTATCCCAAGCTAGAACACTTATTTTTTAGGTACAAGCCAATCCAATACAATCTATTCAAGGTTCGGATCAACCTTCCCACATTTTAGAACCCTTCCAAAACAAAAACAATAACTCAAAGAGAGTATTACAATCAATTGCACAAAAAATACAGATGAAGCTCCTTTAATGAGCGAATGAAGCTTTAAATAACTTTACTCAAATAGAAGAAAGCTCTTTCTGATTTTCTCAAGGTGGTTGGAGACTTGAATGTGCGCTTGAGGAGTTGGTGGACTTGAATTAAAAGCTTCTTGAATGCTTTAAGTGGGCTCTTGCTTAGGGTTGAAAAGAATGCTTGAAGAACCTCTTTCAAAAATATCTCTCTATTTTCTATATGTTGATTCTCTCCTTTAAGTCCCTTTATATATCTTCAAATAATAGTGGAGAGTAATCTGGGCTAAAATAGAACCGTTAGAGTACATTAAATGAGCATTAAATACAATTAAAATGGGTTAAAAACTAGCCGTTGTGAAATTTTTCTGTCACAGGGGTCGACTCATAGGGTCGACTCATGCTCATGGATCGACTCATAGGGTCGACCTCTGTGGAACAGAACAGAAAATGACTATTCTGTAATTTTGGCCTGCAAAGCAACAGCAGTCGACTCATAGGGTCGACTCATGCCAAGAGGTCGACCCATGGGGTCGACTCACAGAGGTGCCAACCAAAATTTCAGCATGCCGTTCAGCTCTTTAAGCCATAAGTCGACTCATGGGGTCGACTCAAAAATAAAAGTTTAATTTTCTTGCAAAATATACTTCCAAAAATGTTGAAATTTTCTCCAGTAGACTGCACGTCTTTTGTTCTTGTTCATGAGGCTTCTGAATCAGGTATTCATGAAACTATGATTTTGCCCCTGAAATGCAATAATTCTTTTTCCAAGCCAAGATCATTAGTAATCCCCTCAAATGCTTTGTAATCATCAAAATCAACTTAAGGAGCAACAATCTTCCCTTTTTGATGATGACAAAATACTTAAGCAAAAGTATATATAAAGTATTGAACATGAATTTTAAATTTATAAAGATGCATCACTTAAATATCATAGCCAAGTATTGGAACGAAATGCATCATAAACAGTTTTAAGATAGATTTAAAATTTACTATAAATTTAAAATTTAATTATAAATTTGAAATTTGCTTATAAATTTAAAATTTGCTTAGTTCAATCTGTATTACTCTTATTACACAATCTTGATTTCGATTTTTGAGATTTTTGCTCAATCTCAATCTTAATGTTCAATCTTTATTGCTCTTATTACTTTGCTCAATCTTATCAATCTTGATTCTCTACTCTCCCTTTTTGACAGCATCAATTGAGATTCTCTACTCCCTTTTTTTTTAATATATTTTTTATTCTTTTCTTTTGATGGGATCAATGTTAGTTCTTTAGCTTCCTTCTTTAATTGCTTGTTTCTGTATTGCTTATTGTTTTACTCCCCTTAATATAGCAATCGTAAAAGATAGATCAATTTGCTCAATTAAAAGATATTGCTATTCAAGTTTTTCATAATTTAAAAGTAATTCAAGTTGATCACATTCAGAGATATTCATTGAAAGTCAAAGTGTATATATATATATATATATCCAAAAGATGAGTGAGTACAAAGATATTTCAATACATAAGTGTTGACTTAGAGTACAAAAGACATGGATAGAAACTATCCAAAAGTCAAACAGTCAACAATGCATTACATGGCCTACAAGATATATCATAGACAAAAACTAATGAAAAGACTGACTACACTGGATCTAGTAGATATCATGACTGGATGGATCAGAGTCTGATGAATCAGAGATGGGGTGAGGAGATGAAGGATCATGACCATGGGCTCACCTCGACCGCGTCTGCCTCTGCCACGGCTAGAGGTGCCAGCACGAGTGGAGGGGTGAGAGGATCCTGAAGGCTGTGAAGCAAAGGACTGTGCTACAAGTGATAGTCTGATGGTGTCCAGAAGATTTAAAGCTCTCAAAAAGATTGTAGCAGTGTAGTGAACTGAGTGGAAGCATGCTCACTAGAGCTCCTGATCTCTCTCCTCAGAAAATCAAACCCACTCTCCAAGACTCCTCGCAGTCTGGCTACCTCCACAGATAGGTCTGAGACCTCAGTGATGTCCTCATGTGGCTGTGGATGGGCTAGTGCTAGTACTTTCCTCTGCAAGTTGAATACTTTGCCAGTCAGTCTCACCACACAACCCTCAAGCTGCTCGATGCGAACTGACTGATCAAAAATCATCTGAAACACAGAGAGATGTGGGGGATCAGTGTCTGATCAGATACATCGTGAAATATCGATCCCTGAGCAAAAGCTGAAGTACCCATCTGATGAGATAGTATGAAACTACGTGCTGAGATATCATCTCTATCTGGTCATCAGCCAATCTGATCTCTGAGGGATGTGCTCTACTGTCCGATTGTTGGACTGAAGTGTGCCTCCTCATAGACTCTGACGGCCCAACCTCATGGTCAGAAACAAACTGAATGTCTGGAGATATAGCCCTGTGATCATGGAGAGGTGATGATGGTCCTTCCTCCTCTGCTCTGCCCTCAACTCTCTCTTTCACACCCTTTGTCCAACCACCATCAGTCTTGAAAAATTCCATGCGGTGCAGAGTATGGCGGTTGATAGTGTCGGAGTGAGAAAGCCTAGCTACTGCCTCCCCCTCAAAGCTAACTCCAAATCTCCTGAATACTAAAGTGAGAGCCATACCGAAAGGCAAATATGCCTTGGACCTATTCAAGGTCTCTCTCATAGCTTCAATCATCAATGTCGGGAGGTTTAGGGGGGTTTGAGTAATGACATGATACATAATGCAGATGTCCCAGCCAGAGAGGAGATCATGTCTACCACTTCTAGAAAAAAATAACTTAGTTACCATTTGGTGTAGCAACCTCATCTCAATGGAAAGAATCTTAGCCTCTAATTTGTTTAGGCTTCGAGAGAAGGTTCTCCCTAGGATAACATTTATTCCTTCCTCTTTGACTGGGAGTTCCATGTTTATCTATCCCTCACAAGGTAAATGAAGTATCTCTCCCAAAAGCATAGGATCTAGGCTAATTTCTATTCCCTTTACTATGAATTTTACTGTTTCATTGCTGTATCCCAAATTCAGATAAAATTCTCTAACAAGATCCACATAGGTATTTTCTTTTAGGGAGCAGTAGAATTTCCAACCTTGATCCTTAATTTTTGATCTAATAGAGAATCCTTCCTTTTCAAAAAATCTGAAATCAATATTTTTGCCGGTCTCTACCTTCCTATCGGAAAGGGGTACCTTATTGGGGCTGATTGGAGATCGAGTTGTAGCTGGAGCAGATGCAGGAGCAGGGATTGAAGCAGAAGTGGTCTCAGTTGCTTGTCTCTTCTGCCGCACACTTTCTTCCAACCCGCGAATTGATTTTCTCCTCTGTGGAAGCTTCATCTTCGGAGCCATTTGCACAAGCAGAGCTAGCAAGGAACTTAGGAGAGCAAATGTGGGAAGAGATAAAAAATTTTTAGGAGAAGGATCAGGATTTTGGAGAAGAGGAGTGCCGATTTGGAGAAGACGGGTAGAGTCTAGGGTAAGCTCGACTCGCTCCAAATGGAGAAGGAGAAAAGGGAGGAGCTAGGTTCCAAGAGGATGATTTAGAGAATGAGAGATGGTGGGAGAAGAGTTTTTTTGGGGAAGAACCTGGGTTTGAGGAAGAAGAGAGGGAGTCTTTTGGCTTGGTGGAAGGAAGAAGATGAAGAGTTGGGTCGGCTCAAGGGAGGTTTTCCAACAAAAAGAAAGCGCCCGAAGGATTTAGTCAAAATTACAAGTAACCTAGGTCGACCTAGGGTCGACTCATAGCATAGAGAAATTCAGAAAAATGATGAATATTTTGAAAAAATTTAAAATATTATGGAAAGGATGTATACCCAAAAATTGATTATGAGAATGATTATTTTGGACGATTGAGCTCAAAAGATGAGAATTAAGTTAAAAGAATTTTTTGGTATTGTTATCTTGGAATCAGAGAGACACCTAAGTAAATGGATCAAGAATTCCTAGTTCTCTCCTAATTTCATAAAATCTATCTTCACTTAAGGCCTTGGTAAGGATGTCAGCTAATTATTTTTCAGTACAAATATAGTCAAGAATTATGTCTTTATTTTGGACATATTTTCTTATGAAATGATGTCTGATTTCAATCTGTTTTGATCTAGAATATTGAATTGGATTTTTAGTGAGATTTATAGCACTAGTGTTATCACATCTTATGGGAGTTTCATTAAGTTTGATACCAAAGTATTCGAGTTGTTGCTTAATCCATAAGATTTGAGCACAACAACTTCCGGCTGCAGACAGTGCTACCGAATTTTGTTTCTTACTAAACCAAGAGATTAGGTTAACTCCAAGAAATTGGCAAGTTTTACTAGTACTTTTTTTATCTAATTTACATCCAACAAAATCGACATCTGAATATCCTATTAAGTCAATTAGCGAGTCCTTAAAATACCATAATC